>NC_089689.1:19292956-19603134 GCF_031753505.1 Anomalospiza imberbis | reverse complement strand
ATAATTTCTTGGACTGCATTTCCAGGTCCATCACCATGATGAAATCCAGGTGCAGGTCGTCCCTTTTCAACTATCTGATCAAGCAATCTTTTTGCTGACCTGTGAAAGAAAATACACATTTATAAATACGTATCCCTGCAAGTATCACTTGCCCACACCTATTCTGCTTGGCAATTTTTAAAATTTGAATAGTTTCTGCAAAAGAAGTATGGTTACTAAAACTAGGAAATATGAAGCAATCTCAACCAATCTGCAAAAATAATGTAAAAAAACTGCAAAATAGTACAATCACCCCAATATTGGAATTTAAAAGGTGGTCCTTTCCCAATCATATTTAATGAAGTTACCTCCTCAAGGTTCCTGTTATAGTTACACCCATCAAAGCTTAATTCAGAACAAAAGCTGCTGTTTGATTCAGCATGCAAAATAAGGACATCAGTACTTGTAATGACTACCACAAGAGCGACAAAAGCAAATATATATTCACCACATGTGTCAGGACAGCTGCCATGAGAGTAAAATCATGACTACTATCCTGACATCAGTTAAAAATACTTACTGAACAGACTCTGGTGTTCCAGTTAGCATACATGATCTTTCAGGCAGGCCTCCACTATCTGCAATCATAAAATAAAACCAACTTATCAGCAGTGTTAAGTCAAAAAGAGATTATGAAATTAACCATAATACACAAACTACTGGAATTTCATATTCAATGAAGCAGAATAATCATTGTATCCCATTTTGCATTTCTTTACTGTATCATAGTCATGATTAGCACAAAAAAATAAACCTGTATCTTAAATGAAGGTTCAGGCAATGAGAAGCAATGAACAATCTTCTGGACTTCTTACCAACCACGCCCCCATTCCCCCAGACAGACAAGTTAACCCCCCCCACAAATAGTTACCAGGTGCAATCTGTATTTTACAGCCAGACTCTTGCTGTATCCGTGAGATCTGCTCTCCACCTCTGCCAATTACTTGGAGAAAGAAAACACAAAGGTTATTTGTACTAACAGCATCTGCTAACGTTCCCCACCATACTACAAGAGCAAACCCATGCTACTTACTGAATCCAACCATCCCATCTGGAACTTTGTACTCCTCTGTCATCACAGACCTACAGCCAATGTTAAACGAAAGACATGACCATGCAGAGACCAAACGAGCATTACATTTACATACATCCTCCCACTAAACTAAAGCAAGCTACTGCCCCACCATCAGCCTGCCTTACTTGCCTCCCATTAACTTTAGAAGTCATTATGCAAGGACAGTTCTTACATAAGCTGACAACACAGAGAAATGAACAAAAGGTTCAAGTATGATACAAATCAGTCAGAAGTTTTCCTTCACCCTCTTTATTAACACATGTGCAATACAGAAAAGGCTACTGTAGCATCTGAAGTTTCATCTGTATACCATCAAAGGATGCTGCAAATTTTGATATCTCAGAACTGTCCAAAGCACAAGAATAACAGCTGGATCTGGTCATTTAGGTAAGAAATGAGTGGAGAAAACAACAGAGTTGTTGTCTGAATTATTTTTATTTGGTTTTAAGGTCATTCAGCTTTGCCTTTTGTTTACAAGATGGCATCACCCCCTTTCTCTTCAGATCTGCTTCCAACTTCTAGCTACGCTACCTATTCTGAGTAGTAAAAAACAGCCAACATATTTTTCTTTTATTAAGCTCAATCCACAACCTAGGCTGTGGAGAAAGAAAGGGAGAACAATGTAGGTACATTTTAAGTGTCTGAATTTGGCTAAAGCTGAATTTCAACAGATCATGCAAAGACAGAATAAATGCCTCATGTGCTGATACCATTTTTTCAGAAAAATTGCTTGAAACTGCTTTGTTTCAATAAAAATCCTATGTAAGATGTAGTGTAATTCTTACCTTTGCTGCTGATGCATCGGTGGTAGCTGATTTCCAAAAGCTATAAACAAATATTGTTAAAATTAAATTCAAACAAGTGGTATAGCTTACAACTAAGCTTTTCCTTTGATAACAAAACTCAATCGTATCAAACTTTTGTCCAAGTTTATTTTTAAGAAGTGCTATCAAAAGGTTTAAAAACTATAAAAAACTCTGAACTATAGCTACCACCACTGTCAGTTTTACCAAGCAGACTCCTGCTGCTTCAACAAGATAAGACAAACCCCCAGCCATTTGTTGGATCTCACTTATTCAAGTGTCACCTACCAGAACACTTTCAAACTGTTGTTCTGACAATGTTACGATTGTTTAGGTTTTTTTTGGCAACAAAAGAAAAATTACTTACAGTCATTCTGGGGAGCAACTTTCTTAGCATCTGGTTGATCTGCAAAATTAAGATTTTTTAAATTTTTTTTGCCAAGAAATTCAGGAAGTGTTTAAGCCTTTTAGTGTGAATTGTCAATTTCCAGTGTATTTTAGCCCCCCTTTTTTTTCTCTCTTTCTTTTTCCTCCTCCAATTTCAGGGAGTTGATCATCTGAATAAAAGAAAGAATCTCACGAACACTCAGCACTTGGTTAGTACAGCTGAAAAGATGTTAGATTTTTCCATGTATCTATTAGTTTAACAAAAGGCAACTTTCAGAACGCACTGTGTGTAGATAGCTCACAAATACCCAGTCACTGAAACTCAACTAAGACAAGGAACAAAGTTGAGCTTTGTTGGCTGCTCAAGCTAATGATGCTTCTATAGTAAAAAAAAGAAAAAAAATGAAATCCATACAAAAATCAACTAACTTAAAAAAATAATTCTGACAATGACCACAAATCTAGACCAAACATCTGAAAATACAACAGTATCACATGGCAATGCAATCTCAATCTGAATGTTCATATGAAATCCCTATCCAAATATCAAGCATTTCATAGCATAAAACTTCAGGAAAAAAAAAAGCAGATTCAAAATAACTACATCACTACAGTCCAAATCCTTTCTGTACAGTAGAGAAATAAAAGCCATCATAAACCTGTATCTGAAAAGATAATACTTCAGATGCTTCATTCCCACCCCAAAATAAAGGCTATATGAACCACCATAATTTATGTGCAGCAAAAACTCAGCCACATATTCCAAGAAATATTTCTGTCAATCCAGAAAGATCCACTAGTTTGTCATGTTTACATACTAAACACAGGTAATAAATAAAAATTCCTGCCTTTAAAAGGAGAGGGCATTCCCTCCCAGTGTGTTGTACTGCTCGGACTTGTCCAAGAGCCATCTACACATAAAATAAAAAGAATACATTACATATATCATCTGAAGCATCATTAGCTCATTTTTGTATATTAAAAACCTCACCTTTAATAGAAAAAAAACTTTACTGTAGGATACAAGAACTCCTGATATAAAGCCTTAGTTACATCCTGCAGACTGAGTATCAATCCTCTTAAAGGAAAGAAAGGCATTTCTCTTTTGTGAGACCTATGAGAACACTTCAGCAAGCTTAAAGAGTTCTTCCTGTAATTTAGCTAGGATTTGGTGTGTATAATAACCATATCAAACCCTGTTAAGTTCAAAGTGGATGCTCTGTAAGAGACAGAAGAGGACACACACACGTTTCAGGAGAAAACTTTACTGCAGTGTAAGGCAAATCCAAAAAGCTGCAACAAGTCAGAGGATTTAAGTATGATCTTATCAGGGTTCACACATGCTGCAGGCTGAATATTACACTACACAAAAGTGTTTTCAAGGCAGAAAACTTACTTTCCCGTGTTTTTTAAAGTCCTATGCTTTTACAATGAAATGCATTCATACTTTTATTTAAAACCGTGCAGTAATAAATGTAATGAAACAATCCAGCTTCAGGAGCACTTCCTACTCTAATTGCAATTTACAAGTTGCAACCAATCCCACGGAACCACAAAAGACTTCAATAACACCTGCATAAAAATTTTGTAACCAGAATATTTCTGTCTCTTTCCCCAGCATGCATTTTTCTATTTGTAGCACTTAAGCCACATTTAAAGTAATGTAAAATAGGCTTACATTCATTTCAGGTTAGAGCACAACGATTTAAAACTTTCCCACTAAACTGAAAATGAAAAAATACGTCATGATCTATGAGGGGTACAAAACGTTTTAATGCTCTGCTATGGAAAAAAAAAATAGATTCCGCAAACAAAAACACCACCTGCAGTCTTTCTAGCACAGTGGCCATACTCCACAAAAATAAATGCAGCAGGAATGAGTGCGTACCTCCATCCTCAAGAGGTCTTTTCTGCCCTCCATAACCGTAGTCGTTTGAATTCATTGCTGTGCCAGCATCTCCTCCAATTTTCGCTGCAATCTAAACAAAAGGCAGATGTGAGCCAATAAATATTTAATTCGGCCCATGTTTATTTCACGTCTTCTAAAAGATTTCAGGGATTTAAAGAACGCGCATTAAAATTACCCCAAACCATTAAATAAAAAGCCAAAACCAGTTTTGTTCAATGTTTTAAAGATTTGTGCTCATATTTCAGCAGTAGAACCGCCTATATTTTCCTCACCTACAAACAAAATCCCAACGAAAACGTGGCCTTTAAACACCAAAACGTGTTTTCCTAAACGGCGATTTTCTTTCTCTACACGTTCTTCGCCAAACACTATCGTATCTCACAGCAGGGCCTCACCGGCCAAACAATTTCAAAACCCGACCGCACCAGGTCTTCAAATACATCGAAAACCGCGACCGCTTATTAACAGACAAGGCGAACATTTCGCCCGAGAAGCGACGAAAACATCGCCTGTGGTGCAGGAGCCACAACTAAAACGGCGGGATAAAGAGCTTCCGCAAGGGCCGCCCTCGCCCCGCGGGCCGCGCCGCTGCCCAACCGGTCCGAGCAGGCTGCGGGCGCCGCGGGCGCCACAACACGGCCCGCGCCGCGGAGCCGCCGCCCTGCGTCCCTCCGCCGGGCCGGGCCCGATAACGCACCGCTACTCGCCCGCCGAGATTTCACCTCCCGGCCGCGGGGCCGCTCCTCTCGCTGCCGAATCCCCCCGGGCCGATCCCGGAGCTGTTCGCGGGCAATGGCTGAACGGGGCCACAAATACCTGGCGGCCCAGGGCGGGCTGGTGGCGCAAAGGGGGCGTGGGGACGGGCCAAAGCTCCCCCCAATACACACGCACTGGCGAAGGGGCCCCCGCTCCCCAGGGCCGTGCGCGCAGCGCCCTCACTGTTCCCGCGGCTCCGAGACCGCGGCCTCCGGGCCCCCATTGATTCCACGGAGTCACACACACCTGCCTAGCCCTCTGCAGCGCGTCTTTAAAGGCATCGTTCACTCCTCCAGCCCCGCCGCCACCTCCCCCGGGCGCGCCCGCGGCAGGAGGGGGCACCGTGGAATAGTCCGCCATGGCCTTCCCGGCGCCGCTCCGGCCGCTGCCGCTGTCTGCCAAGAAAGAGAGAAAATGGCGGCGGGCGCGCGCCTTTCACATTCCTGCGCGGCATCGTGCTCGGGGGGAGCGCGCCGAAGCCTCGCGAGATCTGGGGCGGGATTTCACTGTGGGCGCCGGAGAACGGCGGAGAAGCCTCGCGGCGTTTCTCCCGGCCCCGCCCAGCCGGCCCCGCGGGGCCTCCGGGGCCGCCCTGCAGGGGGTGGGGTGAGATCGCGATGTTTCCACGGGAGGCGCGAGCGCTCCGAGACGCTGCTGATAGGGCCGGGAGAGTCACGTGGGGCGAAGGGAGGGCCGCGCGCGGGGGGAGGCAGCGCGCAGCTCTCGCGTCATTTGGTCTGGAGTCGCGGGTGCGCGCGTGGGAGCGGAGGCTGCGCTGCGGGGCTGCCGGGAGCGCGCTCGGGCCCGGGGTGAGGCGGTGGCGACGCTCGGTGAGTGCGGGAGGCGTGCGGGACGGGCCCGGGGCTGCGGCAGCGCCGCCTGCCCGCGCCGCACTGCGCTTGGGGTGCTCTGCCTCTCCGGCTGCTGCCCCGGCGGGCTAAGGAGCGGGCGGTGGCGGCGGCGGAGCGGCAGCGGCGCTGCCCTGAGCTGAGGCGGGGGCCGGGGCGCCGGGCTTTCTTCCCGCCTGAGCGCGACGGTGCCCTGCGGAGGGGCTCCCGCAGTGCGCGGCCGCCGGGCGTTGTCACGGACGATAATGCGAGCGCCGTTTCCGGGGGAGCCGCCTTGGCGCCTGGCAGGGCAGCCCGGCTGGCAGCGGGAGGGGCGAGGGGCGGCTCGGCGGCCGGTGCCGAGGCGGCGGAGCGGCGGAGCCGTTGGGCCGAGGGGCAGGGCCCGCAGCCGTCCCGTCCCGCCGCTGCTCGCGGCCCTCTGCCCGCTGCCATCCTGCGGGCGCGGCCGCTCGTTTCGAGCGGATTTTTGGGTCGTTCCACACCCCAGCTCTGATCCCCAGAAACGGGACCAGCTCTCTCCTTTCACGGAGCTTCTCTTGCTTCGTCCTGCATTTATCCATGGTTGTTTATTTCTTAGCTAAAAATGCTCCTTGTTGATGTACGATTTTTATAGCTGAAGGATTTTTTTTTTCCTTGGCTATGCAAGCACAAGCTGTAATGAAAAACTGGAGTTTGTAATGCTTTAATCTGGGTCCTGTTAAGGTCCTGTGACCTGGTGGGGATGAACTGTCATGCTGAGTATGGATGACGGTGTTGTAAAGGCTTCACATCGGGATAAGATCGTAGAAATCTAATTAGGAATCCTGGCAATAGAGACTGCATAACACTGGAGCAGAACTGCTGTACGACGGCGTTCTGTATCATTCTGAGGAGATGCTTTACAATTTTAAAGAACATTTCTATGCATTCAGCTGTTCCTTTTTCATGGGCTCCTGGTTTACATGAACGTCATACCTTGTTTTTAAACATACTGCTTCTAAACGGAAGCGTGACAAGTCTCTTCCAGCCTTAAGTGAGTGTGTTTTTTTTTGTTGTCAGTGCTTTTACTTGAGAAACTGTTGTTTTGGACTTGGCCTGGTTTGGGACGTGCAGGACTCTTGGATTCGCATAAGAAAATAACCTCTCAGTGTTCTCCCTTCTCTGTCCCTCAGTGCTGCCTTGTAGTTCCATGCTGCCTTAAGACGATTGTAATTGGGATAAATTTAATAGACTATAAGTCACAGTGTTGCTGAGCTCAGATTATCATGTATTCTCCAGTGCAGGTAACTTCACTAAAGGAAGCTTAAAAAATGCTAAGTTTTTAACTCCCATAACTCTATTGAGGTAGTGTAGTTAAGAAGGGTTATAAGAGTAATATATTCCACAAAGTTAAAAATTCCTACATGCTTCTATGCAGATGACAGTTTATTACTACAGCCAGGTGAAACTTGCTGCTCTGTTACTCTTGCTGAAAAAGCCTGTACATAAGAATTAGCTTATACTTTCCATTAATGTAGCTGTTAGCTGGAGAGGATGGGGAAAAAAGTTAAATTACGCTTGGGGAGTGGGAATTTAATTCTTATGCTTGGCTCTTTGCTGCTGTTGCTAAACAATATTTGTTGATTCTCTTAGCTACTAATAGTTTGACTGTGTGTAGCAAGTACTTACTTGTATAATTCATTTGAGCAATAGTAGTTGACTGTGACACATTGAAACCACTCCTGGCCACTGGCTATGTGTTTTATGACTCTCCCCTTACTGGGTGAATGGAAGCATCAGTGTGCTTTTCGTTTTACAGTTACAAAATATACTGGTGTTTCTTTGCTAAGCTCTGTGAGACAAGCCAGTAGCCATGTAATACTGATGATTTTTAAGCAGTTATGATGCCTTGGGCTAATAAAAACACTCTTGTTTGGTACAGTGTAAGTGTTGTAGTTCAATTAATAAGCAGCCGATGATAGATGAATGTTAATTTTCAGAGATTTTTTTAAAATCAACTTTTTACTACTCTTTGAGGTGATGCTTTATTTGAAAACTGAGAGTGATATTTAATATATCTATTATTCCTCAATCTTCACAGTTCTTGAAGTCACTGTAGGCTTTACAGTCAGAGCATGAGATTTAGCAAATTGAGAAGGGGAAAGATCTCATAGTATTGTACACTATATAAATATTTTGCCTCTATTTTCACTGTTCCTAAGTTGATCTAATGACCTTTATTAACATTTGGGTCTACCTGTATTTCCCATGATGGCACTTACAACTTATCTGCTAGAAAACCACATCTCTTAAGTGCTCTTACCTTCATTTCTTTTCATTACGCGATGTTTCTGTTAAGAAAATTATCCCTATGGGATTAATTCTTTCTGTTTAATCTGTTAATGGAGTGGGGTGAGGATCTAACCCCTTAACAGTGCTAACTGCAGTATTCTTTGAGTACATTCTGGCATGTCACAGCAGTGTACACCAGGATGTCCTGCTTTCTCACTTGCAGGAGTTACCTGCACTGCCTGTTTCCTCAGTGCCTTCTAAATGTGCTTTTGATGTAAGTAGTTGTTTGCACTGGGCTGCTAGAGCATGAGAACTTTGGTTTTGTTGTGTAAAATAAGGTTCAGTTCATACAGTAACTATTCTTACCAAAGAAGGATGAATAGTAGAGAAATGAACATGCCTTTCAGAATCTTAAATAGATACTTGGCAATATAAGAAATAGAAGAGTATAGATATTTAAAAGGTCTCTTCACTGTTTCTTTTAGAGATTGGAGGAGGATGTCTCCCTTAACTGAACTTACTAGATTATGACATCTCCCATGGTTTTTAAGCCATAGTAGTTGTTTTTTGCGGTATTCATCAGACTAAAATATTCAACTAGATGTATTTACTGAGTGTAAATATCTGGCAAGTCAGAAAACCTTTTATTTGTGTGGGTTGTCACATATTTAAGTAATGGATGGTTCTGAGGAAAAAAAAATCATATACTATGCGTGAAAGAATCCTTACTTTTATCAAAAGATCCTCAGGGTATTTCTCTGTTAGTTCAGGTAGGGCAAAAGCATCAGTGTAAAAGTGTGGAACTGACACAAATGCCCTGCATAACCAAAGCCACTTCAGTGCATTCATGCATTGACTTCTGCTGGGTTGACTGGAGTTGTTTTTCTCTTTTACAATTCACATCAACTTTACTCTGTGGTGACCAGACCAAAAGGTAAGGCTGTCCTGGAAGAAGTGGTTCTCTGGTACAAGGAGACTTCTCACAAGGTCAATAAGTAAAGAATTACATTTTCTCTGCAACCCTCTGGGGTAGCATGTTTTGTTTAGCTTTGCCTCAGTACACCGAACACCTGTATAGGAGAAGTGCTTATGTTCTCTGTGAGAGAAGGATAAGCACTGTGATAGCTGTACATGTGCCTGCCATGCTTTCTGCAAGTCATTGCTGCTGTGCTGAAATTTGCAATCGTTGCCTGATGATTGTCACTTTGGGAGATGTGGATCAATTGATTCAGGTCCTGTCAGCTGCTACTCCTGCACTGGCAAAGTCTGTCCAGGATCTGCAACCTTATCAGTAGGAAACTCCCTTAAATAACTGGTAATAGAAGATTGAGCATGTGCTCTCTATCCAAACAGCTGTTGACCTGTCATGAGTTTTCATATTTACTATATGTGCACTGAAGTAGTAATTACAGTTTTCAGATCCACAATTTGGATAGTAGTATTTGGATAACTTACATAGCGAGTTTGGAAAAAAATCATATCTAGTGATTTTGGCTTACATTTAGTCACTCTGCCTTTCCTAGAAAAAGGCTTGAGTGTATTAAAACTTATAGAGAAGCTGTGTAAAGGTAGAATCTTTAGAGCTCTTCCCTTGCACGTTTTATTTACTCTTGTGCATCTCGTGTGATATGTATTTGATTTAAAATTTTGATTACCTTACAGGAGGCTATCAAATTGCATTAAGCCACTGTATCATTGGATGTGTCTGATATAGGAGGACAAGTCCGAGAACACTCACTTCTTCCTTAGATACAGCTGCAGTATGCAAAGAGACTGTGCATCATTCTGTTGAAGGAATGTTGTGCAAAAGGCAGCTGGATTATATTAGTCAGCATGATCATGTCATCAGTGCCCAGCATTGACTTGTTCGAGGGGATTGAGTGTTTTTGTGGTGATGTCATGGGAAGAAAAGCTTTGAGAGCACAGAGAATTTGCTGTTAGCATCTTCAGAGTGAAAGGCCTTGCTTGAAATAAGTTGGGCTGAAGCTAGGTGTGGAAGTTGCATATGAATGGGGATTAAGAAAGGCTGAGATGGGGACTGAGAGACTGTGAAAGGAGAGCAAATGGTTAATGCAGCAGTAGCTGTAGAGGTTGGAAGTGTCTTAAATATATCCCTCTGTCAGCAATGCACTGAAGAAAGTGCATTCAAGTCTTGTTAATTACTAAGTACTTTATTTAAGGCATAATTAATACTGAGAATTCTCCTCTTGAAGTGGGAAAAGCTTGATTGCTCTGAAGGGATTGGTGTGCTTCCCTATTACCCAGGCTTGATCTCTAGGAGTATTCTTTCTGATACTGTTTAATTAAGCTAACAATTATACTTCTTAATTTGTGAGTCAGAGCATCTTATTTTTAAACAAACTGTTCATGTATCATAGCATAAATAAAAAAAAAAAACCCTAACATAGAAAGGTAAATATTTTCTGAATCTGAGTTCTGATAGTTTCTTAGTGGAATAGATACTGAAATTTGGTATCACTTCAGAACACCTAGATATTTTTCTGCTGAGTTGTACCTTCCATATTGTACCTTCTTTACCTTTTAGCTAGCTATGCACTATTTAATCTAGAGGAATAAAGTAATTTAAGATATTGATTGCAAAGTAGATCTATTGAACTCCTGCTTTTTACCTTGAAACTTTTCTAGGCTGATGAAGAAGGGAGAAACCAGCTATGAAACATAACTTAGCTATGAGATGTGGTTGAAACACTGCAAAGACTAGTGAGCAACTCAACTATTTTGACTTCTCTTACAGCAGATTGTAGTAAATATAGCTAGGGCTGCTTGTCTTTCTGTCTCCTGTAGGTGAAGTGCATTCTTACTGACATCTGTCCTCCTTTCATGTTGAACAGCGTTGTGCTGACATCTCCTTTTTAAATTCCTGTCTTTGTACCACAGTTCAGTGTGTGTGTTTTCAGCCTTGCATGTAAAACTGGCTGTGTGAATCAGAGCTGCTGGGTGGGATTTTGACGAGCACACTCTGGAAAAAGCATCTCGTGTGACCACCTCCTTTTGCTTATGTAAGACCAGTGGGAATCACATGTCCACAGCAAAAATGTGGGCAGTTCCTTATTTGGTAGTGCATTAATAACCTTGATCTTGCATGAGTGTAGCAGCAATTAAAACAATACTGTGCAGCCGAGTGGCTTTTCAACTGCATTTATTGTGTTTGCAGTTCATATCTTCATCAAGGCTGAAAACATAGTTCATTTTCTATTGGAAACTAGTACCTTCTGACACTATTAAAGGGGAAAAAACCCTCAAGAAAACACAAGGAGAATTTGCATGGGGATTGTGCAAGCATCTTCCACCTATCCTTCACTCACCCCTTCTTGTGTGTGACCTGTAACAATGATCAGTTGTTTCTCATTGATAACTTTTAATTATGTCAGAAAAAATCTAATGCTTTTGCAGGAAGAAAAAATATCTTGCAGACGTGACTTCTGTCTGTTCCTTAGTTACAGAACATGACTGAAGTAGTGATAAAATTCTCGATGAGTTTGTCAGCCTTCTGTGTAAACCTGAGAGTATATTCATCGTTAGGAAAATATTTCTATAATGTGTTATGTTCCACTAATGAATGTCCCAAACTGGCAGTGTGTTGGGGCAGTGTTTTTTTTTTTTTTTTTTTTAATAGAACAAATCCAAATACCTGATGATAGGCTGAGAACCATTGGAAGGAGAGATTTCAGGTTCAGATCAGGTCACAACTGAGTTGTCTGTGCCAGAGTCACAGAGACTTTTTTGCAAGAGCTAATCTGTGAGGAATATCTTTATTCTACAGGTACAATTCTTTATTGCTGTATCTTTGCAAAGACAGCAGGCTTGTATTGTTTGGTGGAAAAAAACCCCATTGGGTTACTTTGTTACGGATGAAGGAATTGCTACTGTGCTTAAGGTAAACAGCAGTAAATAGTTACAGGTGGTAGATACCCTCCTTTATCTACCGATGAAAGGCTAAAAGAGATTATGTACTATACTACAGCCATCGAAGTAGATATTAAATAAAACATACTGCCCATCCTAATGTTTCCTGGGGGGCCAGAATTGTAATAATGACCTTATGTAAGGTGTTGAAATAAATGCCTTCAAAACACTTTCTTCAACTCCAAGTTTCTTGAAGGCAAGTCGGCAGGACTTATTGTGGAAACTTGTGCCGAGTTTTCCATTGTCCTTTTCCTGTTAATCAGTACATAGCACTAGTATTAGGTCATAGAAGTTCTCCTGCACCAGGATTCATTGGTGGAAGATCTGGTCGGGAGCCAGTCACAGTTCTCAGGGTCTGAGCTGCCTGCCCTTGTGTCCAGCCCAGAGCAAATGTTACTTTGGTTTGTGCCAGCTGGCCCTGGGCTGTGGGGTGGGGAATGCTGGGCTGCAGAATGAGCTGGCCATTCTGTCCTTGTCTTTTTAGAGATACTTCTGCCCCTTTTGTGTTGTAGGAGTGGGGCTGAATCTGTTGACTGTGAATGTCAAATTAAGCCTCACTTTTACTGAAAACAGGAATACTGGAAACAACTTCACAAGTGCGACTAAATGCCTGTTTTTAAAAAGTGTATTTATTGTAAACACCACCTCTCTATTTTACTTTGGTGGAAAAACAATACAGATATACTTATTATAGTATATTTATTCATTATTTTCCAAGACTTGTATAGTAAACACATCTGCAGGGCAAACAAGTAGAGGTCTACATGTTTTCCCAGTATTTTTTAAATTGTCTGACATTCTTCCTCTGGTTTCTTTGTTAAGAAACTTGCAGTGCTTCTCTTATGTAGTATTTTTTGGGTGTCCCACTGACACCATTATTGAGTCTCCTGTGTCTTTTTGCAGGGAATTCTGTCACTTAAAGAACTTCTTCATTTTATTATTTAAAGTAGCTGCTTCTGATTACACTTTGCCTCTGGCAATGGGCATAGACCATAAACGATTCATTTCCCCCTTCCTCCAGCATTTGTTGACCTTAGTGACTTTTGTGTTTTTTGGAGACTGAAGAATTAAATCCTCCTCAATTGTTTCTCACGTGGAAATACTTGCATTTTTTTATGTCTGTTACAGTTCTCTGAACGTTTTTTATTTTAAATAGTACACATGGTTTGGGGGAGCTGAAGCAGGCAGAATAGCTGAGTGTTAACAGTGTAGATGGACAATATTGGTACCAATTTACACGAGTACAGTAATGTTTTCTGGGATTTTTGTGTCCTAGTATCTCCTAATACTTTTTTGGGGGGTTTTTTTTCCTGGTTACCAAGCAATCTCGTATTCTTTTTGTCACTGATCAGAATTAATCAGTACTTTTTTAACCTTTTATAAACAACATATATTTTATTAAGTGGTGTAGTCTTCATGCTGAGAAAACAATGTGGGGCATGGAAGCCCCTGGCTATGTATAAAGTATGTTTACATCCAGTAAATCCAGTAAATTAGTCCTTTGTGATGGTCTTGGTAACATTCAGTGTGTTGGCACTTGAGAATCTGAAAGACTTGGATTGTAGCCGTGTTTGCTTAAAACAGTTAACAGAAGGGCTATAAAACTTCTTGCAATCAAATTAAAAGCAGCTAGTCTTGGAGGGAAACAGAGCATACACAAAGCACTAAGCTGTTCATCATATTTAATATCTTTACTTGTTATATAACCAACATGAGAAGGTTGGTGACATATGAGTCAGAAACCTGACTAGTACAGTGTGATAAATATGTGATTAAGTCTAACTCTTCAATTGCATATGGGCAGTTTCAGGACAGAATTCTTTGAGGCTTGGGTAAATTCTTGAGTGATAACCATCAGAGCAGCAGGTAGTCAGGACAAAAATCCGGGCTTTTTGTATGTAAAACTGAAAGAAGTTTGGCCCCGGATTTTTCTGTTTTCTTTGCCCCAGACTTACAACTTAAGTAGTGAATTGTGCATAACTTGTTAAATTCAAACATTTTCTTGGAGGAAAGAGAACTTCAGCTTCGTTGTCAATGTGGTTTTTTTTTTTGCTAATAACAGGAGATATTTCTGCATACCAAGACACTGCACTTTTCCATACAGATTTTTACAAAAGTATGTGTTGCAACATTCTTAACTACTTGAAGTTAGTAGTATGTAAAACAGGCATAGTCAGAGAGAGCCTGTTAAATGTTTTGCATGATTGGCATTTTTTCTGGTGCCACTCAAATTGAGTAAGAATTCCTTCACAGAAATAGGTGGGTAGGGATTGAAATGGACACAGAATCTAAGGAAGCTATTGAAAAGCACCTGTGGAATGTGCATTCTTTTAGAAGAGGGAAGTCTTAACTTGCAGATGGAAATTCTTTGTGTTGCTTTGTGTGGCCATACTTTGGATGGTTCCTTTTGAGTTTCTAAGTGCAGTCCTGTGTTTTCATCAATTTGTGCATCACTGCTGAATCCTGAGAGCTCTGCTTACTTTCACATAGTTGTTCATTCCCTTTTAGTGATGAAAAGCCAAAATGTGCACGTTTATTCCAAGACTATTTTTGTTTTTCAGCTATAGTAGAGATTGTGACTTAGTAAACAGGAACCAGTTATGAGATGTAAGTTTGCTATGTTCTGATCAGTGTGTAATGGAAATAATAATTTCCTGAAGAGAAGAACCCAACCCATAACTTACCATATAATAAACTGTAGTAAGATTACCTAACTTCTTGTCATGTAGACGTCTCCAAATGAAATTAAAGACTCTGTGAATCACATACTTTAAAATATATTTTTGAGATTCAAAAGTTGTAACAGTATATCTCTGTTTTGAGATTTTACACTAGAGCTAATTCATGTAAACATGGAATGTATATTTAAAGTAAGCTTTTCCACAAAAGACCTTAAACATTTATCCTTTGGCCTGTTGACAGAATTTCATGTATGTTCCAGTAATATTATAGACACTGTTTTAAAAGACATATTGCCAATGAAAATTAGAAAACATATTTGTTGATGCTAGGACTGGTGTAACTTAAGTATAATAAATTTATTGGAAGTTATGTGGCATTTCACTTTGCCTTTATGATTATTCATTTATATGTAAAGTCAGCCCCAGAATCCTTATGTACAGTTAACTTTTTACTTCTGTCACAGTAGCAGTTTCCACAGAAAACTCAAGTAAAAATTTGATACATTTGGTTCTTACTGGGGTATGAAGGGCATGACTAAATGAACCTTTTCTTTTAGGGCCATCAATTAGAAAGAACTGTGATGCTCTGCAGGTTTCACTTTGCATTTTCTGTTAAGATATATTTTTTTAAAATCAACTAATCATTGCTTCTGTTGTAAACTCCAAAAATTATTTCTGTGTATGATACCAGCTACTGAATAGTTCTGTGGTGAAACTCTATTGAATTACAGAGTTCATGAATGGGGCTTGCATGTACCAGGTCTTATTCACAGTATAAAGTGTATATAAAGTACAAACATAGCTCAGGCAGCAACTACATCCAGTTAAAGATGATGGGGAGAAGAGTTGTGGAATTATTTTTTTCCCAGGTAAAACAGTGGATGATGTTACAGGAAATATTTTTATGGTATATGGGTGTGCTTTCTTCAAACCATTGTAGACAAGTATAAATTTATTCTATTCATTAATGTGGGTTTGCAAATATTATGTACTTAATTGTGAAAGCTTTTCCTGGGGAGGGATTTGGCTCCTGTGCCTTGACATTTACGTGCACATGTGTATTTATAGTTGTGATCTGTCTGGAATTTGCCTTTGTGGTTTTGTTTGCTCTTTAATTTGTTCTGTGATCTAGTCCTGTCTTTCTCAGTTTTGTTTCTGTGGTTTAATAAGTGAGAAGTACAGAAGAAATGGCTTAATTTAAAGCAAATAATGAGCATTTTTATTCAACTTCAGGGAATATTGATGCTGTTCTGCCTAGAAGCTTTTCCTCAACATACTGGTGCTAATTTATGATTAATCTATAATTTGAGTTCAGTGTGTTATTATGAATGCTTCCATAATTTCTCTCACTTGTTCTGAAGGCTTCTTGAAAGAGAGCAGCTGATTCAAAGCTGATGTCAGCACAACTGTTGGTATGACCCTGCCCCCACTTTCTGCCAAACAAGATGTATAGCTCTTGGCCATATGTTAAACTATAGTTGTTATGAGAGAATAATTGAAAAGACATTTTAAAGCAACAATTCCCAAGTGGAATACAGTAGTCAGACTCTGCCGCCGAAGTGGAGCTGTTGAAGGAACAATTTTCAGCTTCCTAGTGTGTATTTCATACACATTTTTTAGATGAAAAAAAGGAAGTTTAGTATTAAAAAGGAACATCACAGGTTTTGATCAAAGAACATAGAAAATCTTCTAGGTTAGGCAAGTTTTTTTTTTTTTCCAATTTATACTGTAACAAAAAACAGTGATGTAAAGAAGCACTGCACAAATACAGGCTGTTTACTTTCTCAGTGCAGAGTAGGAGTATCATGACATTACCCTGGAGTAGCTTATAAGAACAGAAAATCATGTCTGAGACTGCCTGTTTCAGTGGAAAATTGTTTTACAGGGTTGACTATGACCAAGAGCTTCAGAGATACCACTCGATACGGGAATTATAACTTTTTTCTGTGTGCGCATGAAATGGAATGTAGCTGTTGTATTTGAAGACTGTATAACCAAAGAACTGGTCATATAAAGGGTTAATTGAGTCATAATGTGATATATCAGTTGGAAAATTAATGTGGGAGGGTGAGGAAGAAACCAAGTGATGGTGAGGAGGTTTTATCTGTTATGTTTTTGAGGTGGCTTCCTGGCCAAGTATGTTACTGGATTTGTGTGTCTGAGAATTTCCTTAGCTTTCTTACAGAAGCATGCTTAATCAAGTCTTAGGTTATGGCCTTACTAATTTTCTAGCTCTAGTTTAGTGACATGCTTCTGGAAGGCTTGAGTGAGTTGCAGAAGCCACTACTGCTGGCTTGTCACAGCTGAGAGCTGCTGTGGCTGTGTAAGATCGCTCGCTCGGGCTGTGTGCTCTGAATGCTGCCGAAGCAACCCCATCGAATCCCAGCCTCGTCCTTCCATCACGGGTAGGTGAGCTCACATCCCAGAGTGCTGTGGGCAGGTGTGCTGGTACCTGTGGGACTTGGACACAAAGCAGCAGTCTCTGAAACAGGAGGTGACTGAAATGCAAGGATTCTGTGAAATGGGCATACTGACAGAACACATCAACGTGGAAATGCAGAAACTTGTCTCGGTTTGAGACAAATTTAGGAGGAAACATCTTGTAAGGGTGTCTCTTCTGAAGAGTTTTAGCAATCCGTCCGCCACGGGTTTTCACAGGTTCCAAACAATTTTCCTTGGGTAAAATGAAAAAAACAAAATTGTTTATTTAACAAGCAGAGTGCTCACAGAAGAACAAAATAATCCCATAAAGGAGTTCCTATGTCACACAGTAGGTTATCTGGTTTTTAGGGGACAATTACTCAGGCTTTTAAACAAAAGATACTCAAATGTATGGGAAGCAAAATCTTGTTATTGTCTAGAAGAGTGTTCTTCTAGAGATAAATATATATATATATAGTAACAGGGAAGGTAGAACTATAGCAGTATAACTAAATATCTCCTTGTTGTTTTTTAGTTTTGTTTTCTGTTTATCTGTGCTTGAAGAGACTGCAGAGCCAGAAGCCCTTGAAGAGAGTACCTGAAGGATTTTCCTTTCTTTTCTTTAGATAATAATTCTGGAAATGTATATGGAATAAAATAACAACAAAAAAAAAAAAAAGGAGCAAAGAACTGCAAATATCAGATACTTGGATTCTAAAAATCTAGCAGCTCTAATATGACAAAATTGGAAGACATAAAAGCTTACCACACTTAGCAGATGGATTTCACTTTCTGAAGAAGTGCTGGCAGGATTGGATGTACCAGATTATTATTAGCATAATTATTAGATGTTCATCTTATGCACACTAGAATTTTGATTGTAATATTGAAAGTTTTCACTGCTTTTAAGAGAGTATCTCTGTCTATTAGAAACTGTTTAAAGAGCTCAGTAAGCATGTGAGAGGAGCTGTGGCCTACGTGTATTTTCAAAAGATCTGATCGTGTGATGAAAGGAAGGTCTCAACATGGAGAAGAAGGGACATGCTTTCTGGAATTGACTCTTAAAAAATAGAAGTTTCTGGAGTATAAATTCATTCTGACATGAAGATCTCATATAGGGCAGGAAGTAGAAGTAATATAGTCATTGCTGTACATCCCACTCAGAATCTTAAGTAGTTTAATTTTTAGGGAATAGCTTGCATCATTATGGTATAACTCGGCACTTAGGCCAGAATGGCACGTTCCCTTCTGTGGGGAGAAAAAGGATGCCTGAGGACTTAGTCGCTGTGATATTGGGCAAAAAGTCCCAGTGTAACTTTGTTGTTATCAGAATTTGTTCTGTAAGTTTTAATAATTAAGATGAAGAAACTTTTTATTTAAGGAGAAATCCTGATTATTGTGGCTTTTAATGAAACCCTTAAAATTAATTACTAGGTTGTTACAGAATGGGGGGATGTGTGTGCAGAGGATCTATCACTGTGCCTTGTTAATTGCACTGCTTCAGTATTTCTGTGATACTTAAAAGGAGACAGTGCTTAATACAGTATTCGTAGTGGAGAAAATGTTCAATTTAGGATGTGGGCTTCAAAGAATTTATCTGAAATTTTTTTCTAGTACTTTCTGGTTAAGGAAGCATTTTCTGTCCCTTCTTATCAGTCTCTTGTAAGTTTGAGCAGGTTCTAGAAAACTGCTTGAAATACAATGCTCCCTGAGTCAGAGGATTAGTGGGTTTTATTGTTAGAAAGAAGGCAGCTGAGCTTAATTACGTCCATAATAGTAATTTCATAATTCAAGCTAGAAATGTTTTCATACAGACAACATCTAGATATGACCAAAAGTCTTGTTTTTTAATACTTTGTTCCAGGAAGGAGTAATTTTTCAGTTGTGTTACTCTGTCATGTAGTTCATTGCCTTACTGATAAACATAGCTAATTTCTTGACCTATAGCTCTTAACAGAGGTAGGAAAGAAATCTTGCAGGCTGAAACTTCTTAGCATTTTCTCTGGAGCACGAGAAATACTTCAGTAGTAGAATTTGTTTTATATATTTTAAAGCAAATGTGTAAGAACCAAGTATTTTTCTGTTATTAGCGTCTCATCAGATGAAAGCTATTTGTTTGGTATATCGCCATACTTGTATAATAATCTTGGTATTTCCTATTTCATAGAAGAAGGCGGAGACAGGATTTACATGTTGATCTGCTTTAATTTAGTGGCTTGAGTTGTGGTAAACAAAGTGGTATCTTTTTGCTCAGATTCATTCTTACTGCTTAATAGTACATGGCTATGGTCAACTGTAGTTGAAGGTAGCTTAATTTTATTTTTAAAGAAACGAAGTTTTGCTTTCTGAAGCTTTGTCGTTGATATGGGTGTAAAATTCTTCATAGCCTTTGCTGGAAAGGGTACAGCTCCACGTTGATATATTTGGAAAAGAGTTATGTACAGCTGTCTCTATAGAAACAGTGAAGTAAAATGCTATAATTACTCTAGATGAGCTTCGGCATGTCGCTTGGGGCAGATAAGCCCTGGGAGCTGCTGGGTTCTGCCTGGGTGAAAGGCGCTGTCGTCGCTCCGCTTTAGCCGTGGCGCTGGAGGTGCTGGCGCCGGGACTGAAGTCGAGCGCGGCGTGCGCGCAGGCGCGGGAGAGCGAAAGCTGCGCGGGCTGGGCCGGCGGGGAAGTGACGTGCCCGGTGCTGGCGTTCTAGAAAGAGCGGAGACACGTCCTTCGGGGGAGGGCTCTGCCGTCCCGGTGTGTAGTCGTTTATAAATGAGCTGCGGGGGAAGGAATGAAATACGGAGAAGCTCTATGGGCCTTCTTTAATGTATCGTAGAGTTTGTTGTTTTGTAGCACCTCTGTTGGTTTCAGTTCAAAGTTTGATTTTTATTTTTCCTTCTCTAGCATTTCCACCTTGCTAAGACACTGGACGCTGCTTTCTTTACAGCAAGGAAAATCTGAATTCCTCCAACGCTCAGGATGGGGAAAGATTACTATTCTATCCTGGGAATTGAAAAAGGGGCTTCTGATGAGGATATCAAAAAGGCTTACAGAAAACAAGCACTGAAATGGCATCCAGATAAGAACAAATCTCCCCATGCAGAAGAAAAATTCAAAGAGGTTGCAGAAGCTTACGAAGTGCTGAGTGATCCCAAAAAGAGAGATATTTATGATCAGTTTGGGGAGGAAGGTATGTATGTCTCTCTTATAGTTTGGTCTTTTATTTTCATTATGTTGAATGGAGCAAAGTAAACATATGAAGACATGGTATGTGTTCCTCTTTAGACAATGTATTTACAATGTATTTGTTTGGCTCATGAGATTTTAAGTAAAATGGATTGCTGGGCTTTAATGCTGGTGAAGTTTCAATTTCTTATTTTAATAGGGTTTTGTACAAGCCCCAAATACCTGACAGGCAAAAGGTTACTGAACAGAAAAAGTTTCTATCACCCATGAATAGCTTTCTGTCATCTCTTACTGCTGCCTTCCTTTGCCAGAGCAGTTTTTGAGATGCAGTTCAAAAGGCATGTATTCTTTTCTTTAATTTTTGCTTAAGGGCAATTTGCTTGATCTAGGCAAAGCAGTCCTTCTGAGCATAAGCCCAGGTGTCCAGCCTGTAATTGTCCTTGGCTTTGTGCCTAGAGAGGAAAGAATTTGGCTGATGTCATGAAATACCAGAACAATTTTTTAGCTTTAATTGTAAACAGTGATAACATGCCAAGAGAATGAGGCCTCAGAAATGTCACATTTATCCTAAAATGGTTATCTGGAGAGGATGATTTTTTTTAAAAAAATTGTTGACCGACATGACTTTCAATCTTATGATTGAGCAACAGAGGAAGTCATTAACATCCCTTCCTATAAATGTATATGGTATCAGGAATTCCATTTAAAATAACCACTTCCGTTGTGACAAGTGGGCCTGCTCATTGCTACTTGCTCGGGGCTATGTTTTTTACAATTGCAAAGAAGGACACTTAAATAGCAGTATTCAGTATTTTGGGCAAAGATAAAAAGTATGATCTTTTAAAATGTCGAATGTGGAAATACCTCCTGATGCCTCAGTTACTCTCTAAGCTCTTCTAAGAGTGTAATTAGTTGTTTTAATGGAAATGTAAAGAGTTGGGGTTTGTAAGAGGGAGGAAACTTCGGTGTTTTTGCAGACAGGAACTGGATGTGCCTTCAGTAACTCCTGGCCAGCTATTCCAGGAGGTGTCCTTCTGCTATTGCAGATTGAATCCTCTGATGTGCATATTTGGCACTAACAGTAGTGTGTCAGAAGGATGTATTATAGTTTGTTAAAGTACTTTTGCTCTGGTATTGAAATGGGGAAAGCACTCTAATGTCTTAGTTGGTGAGTGTTGGTACCCAGCATTAAGGTTATGCATGAGAACACTGAGCTAAAAAAAAACCCTACAAACCCCTCTTTCAAATTTATAGAATGCCTCCCTCATAATGTAAGCCTTCATTTTTCTATGGTTATAAAATATGATAGCAGCTGTAGTTTTGAGTTGGTCTAAGACTGGAAAAAAAATTAAAAAAACAAGCATTTTAAGTTTAAGACTTTAAGACTATTTAAGACAAAAGTATCTTAAGAAGACTTTCAGTCTTCCAATGGTTTGAGAAAGTACCCTGAAATAGCTAGTGCAGAAGAGCACTGTTGCAAGGAAGTAATTGATCACTTATTGGGAAAGAGACATTGAAAAAAATTTATTTTAGCTAGGTTTGAAATGGGAGCACAGGAAGTACGAGACAATTTTCAGTGAGAATTCTTGGCAGGAAGAAATGAGATTTAGATCTCTCTATGTGAAAGATAGAATAAAGCTATTGAGAACCTTCTGTTTTTTTTCACGGAGACAGTGATAGTGTGTACAAGGGTTTTTATACCCAAATGGATCTTACCAAATTCCATGATGCTTTTATTTGTGGCTACATTGAAGAGAGTTCCCAGGATTTGTACCTGTTTTGTACCATAGGAACACAAGCTGTAATAATTTTGGGATTCTAAATTGAATATTAAGGAAGGATATATGTGTTTGACTGTTGGCATGTTACCTTTTACTCAGAACAAATTGCACGAAAATGGGTAAAACTAATTAACACTGAGTTACAGCTAAGCTGTAGAGGCTATGGAATATGTCGCATATGATAGTGAGTAATTTTCCCCAGAAGAGACCTTGTAGAAGGATGCAATTCGCAAAACACTTTGCAGAACAAGAAGAAATCAAATCAAGCAAACCTGTCTTCTGCTCTTAACATGCTAATTGATTAAAATAACTGGTTTCAATCACATGAAATAAAATTGGTAGTGTCAGAATACCTGTTCTTCTGAAGTAAGTTGTTCTAGAGCTTCAGAAACTTTGTTGCTGTTCAAGCTATTGAATTGCTAGTTAGTACCTCCTATTCTCATGGTGAATCTTCCTTGAAAAGCAGACCTTTCACTCTTACTGCAAATATCTCTGACTCATCAGTCTTGATATCATTACACTGTACAGCAGGAAACCTTATACTAATACCCAGTTTGTTTTTAACTGTGCTTATTTTTCTTATTTAGGTCTTAAAGGAGGAGCTGGAGGATCTGATGGCCAGGGTGGTACCTTCCGGTACTCCTTCCATGGAGACCCACATGCTACATTTGCAGCTTTCTTTGGTGGCACAAATCCTTTTGAGATCTTCTTTGGGAGGAGGATGCCTGGTGGCAGAGACACTGAAGACATGGAGGTGGATGGTGATCCATTTGGATCCTTCACTAGTTTTAGTATGAATGGTTTTCCAAGGGAAAGGAATACAGTTGGCAGCCAATTGCGACGTAAACAAGATCCCCCTGTAATCCATGAACTTAAGGTGTCCCTGGAAGAGATCTATCACGGCTGCACAAAAAGAATGAGGATTTCACGTAAAAGGCTTAACCCAGATGGTAGAAGCGTCCGAACAGAGGACAAAATCCTTACTATTGAGATAAAAAGAGGATGGAAAGAAGGCACCAAGATCACTTTTCCAAAAGAAGGCGATGAAACACCCAACACGATTCCAGCTGATATTGTTTTTATCATTAAAGATAAACCTCACTCTCATTTCAAAAGAGATGGATCAAATATTGTCTATCCTGTTAAGATCAGCTTAAGGGAGGTAAGTTTCTCTTGTGGTAGAACTCCAAATGTTTGATGTTATTACAGTACAATACAGTGGCTAAAGCTGCATGGTAGCTGTGTGTGTGTAATGTATTTTTTTTCTTCTTAATTAGTATCAGGTGGAGAAATAAATGCTTGATTTCATTACGATCTTCATGTAAATTAAGCTACCTTAAGGGATTCTGCAATAAGTGTGAAGTGAGGTGCAGCACCTAAAGTTGTGAGGGAGGGAGAAAAGACAATATTTAATGTTAATGTGGTAATACAGTTCTTTCACAGATAAAAGCCTATTTAGACTCATTGCATTGTTATGTAAATTGGACTTTATCAGTGTGCTGAATCAGGTGAAGTTGCAGGAATCAAAATCTTATTTTCAGAGATGCTAATAATGAAAATAAACTGTTGGATAAAGCAGAAGATCTGATGTTCTAATTTTGGTGCAGCAAAATTGTTGTTTGGATTTCTTTATGCACCACAAATATTCACATAAGACAGCTGTGAAATTTTATATGCCTCTGCTTATGACACTTAAATGTTCTGAAATTCGATATAGTAGAGTTTGATAATGTATTAGGAAAAAAAGTCCTGTGCAATGTAAACCAACAAAAAGTATTTCCAATGGAAATTCAGAAGATTGCCATCTGTAGAGAAGTATGATTAAGGAGTTCATTCTGCTCAGCTCTCTTATTATTTGATAAAATTTTTGAAGGACATATAAGCTCAATTACCCTCCAGTAGCCATTGTGTAACATTCATAAATTCAGTGATATTTAATGACAAAGTTTTCTCTTTTTAAGAGAGGAACATTATATTAAAATTTTGACATCTGAGAAGTGCATAGGAAAAATGCTGTTTAGAATTCTAGTCACTTATAAATAATCCACATTAATTTATAGGTACAAAAAAATTCTGACCAATTTCTTTTTCTCATATTACAATCTTTCTTTAGGCTTTGTGTGGCAGCTCTTTCAATGTGCCAACGATAGAAGGAAGAACCATACCCATGACAGTCAATGAAGTGGTCAAGCCTGGGATGAGAAGAAGAATTATAGGATATGGTTTGCCATTTCCCAAAAATCCTGACCAGCGTGGAGACTTAATTATAGAGTTTGAAGTAATTTTCCCAGATAACATTTCTCCAGCATCAAAAGAAGTACTTAGGCGAAATCTTCCAGTTTCATAAAATGGAAGACTGTGTCTGTTAACAGATTAAATAGGACACTGGAAATGCAGAGGACTGGCGAGTCTGCTTTAAAAGTGCAATCTGTAACACCTAGTGGAATCTTTGGTTTTTTTTTTTGTTTTGTGGGATGGGTGGGGGGAAAATACTGTAATGCTGCATGAGAAGAAAAGAGTTTAAGTAGAAGTCATACAGGTGAATTCTGCAGTACAAATTACAGGGAAAACCACTCATTTTGTTTTACATCTTCCTAATCGGCAATGTTTAGTCATTATTTTGCTTAATATAATTGCAATAATTTTTTTACAAAGTCAGTGCATATTTCTGATACAGTACTTGAGCCTCCAAGTACTTTATTTCTTATATATCCTCACCATCTCTATAACATTACACATTTATACAGAAATTTGAGATTGCAGTAGATACACACAAAGGTATAAATATTTTAAAGAGCACATGACAGAGATCATTTCAGTATGTTGCCTTCCACTGCACAAAGCATGGGCCAGAAGAATCAGCTTGGACTCCTGACCAGCCCCCCTGTGCAGTGAAAGCCTTCTCTTTATTGCCTCCAGAAGTGTCAGGACTGCATTGTGGGCAGGGACCGTGGCCTAAGGAGCCAGAGTAGCCATTTACTGTGGGATAGCTCCTTAGCCTTCAGGCAGAATAACAAGAAGGGATTCTTCAAGGACATGAGCAGCAAAGGTGAGCCTGCTGTTGAATTGGGCAGGGAAGCTGGTGACCAATGACATGGAGAAGGCTGAGGTACTCTGTGCTGCCTTTGCATCAGTCACTACCAGTAAAACAAGCATGCAGGAATTCCAGGCCCCTGAGACTAGTGGGGAAATCTGGAGTCTTGGTGGTGGAGGATTGGGTTAGGTTGCACTTTACCTGGAATTCTGTGAGCCTGACAGATTGCACCCGAGTGTTGAGGGAGCTGGCTAATGCCATTGCAGGGCCACTCTTGCTTATCTTTGAATGGCCAGGGATTAAGAGATGTTCCAGTAGACTAAAAAAGAGAAAATACCACTCTTCAAGAAAACCAAGAAGGATGATTTGGGAATCTACAGGCCAAT
This sequence comes from Anomalospiza imberbis, assembly GCF_031753505.1. Classification (NCBI taxonomy): domain Eukaryota; kingdom Metazoa; phylum Chordata; class Aves; order Passeriformes; family Viduidae; genus Anomalospiza; species Anomalospiza imberbis. The sequence goes on along the minus strand of NC_089689.1, from coordinate 19,577,657 downwards.
CAGCTTCACCTAAGCCCTTGGTCATGTGACGGAAAAGAATCCTCCTGGAAAGCATTTCTAAAAGGTGGTTGGGGTAGTCAACATAGATGTACGACAGGGAAATCTTGCTTGACCAGTCTTACTGTCATCTACAGTGAGCTTTGGGGATGTTGAGAGAACAGTCTGTGTTGTTTACATCAGTAGACAGACTGATGAAGTACAGGTTAGATAAGTGGAAAGTGAGATGGATTAAAAGCTGGCTGAATGAGGGGGCACAGGGGGTTTAATTAGTGGCACAACGTCTACTCAACTCAGTAGTGGTGGAGGCAACTCAATTGTGGTGTATCCTCTGGCTCAGTACTGGGGCCAATACTAGTCAGCATCGTTAATGACCTGAATTACAGGATGGAGTTTACAAGCCATATAAACTGGGAGGAGTAACTAGTGCCACCAGTTGATGGTACTGCCTTTCAAAGGGGGCCTTAAAGGCTGAAGAACTGGACACAGGATTCTCACAAAGTTCAGTAAGGGAGGATGCTCTGCTGGGGAGTAACTGAACCAACAAACTGTCAGTAAACTGACTGTGGGCTAGCAATGCAGCTTTGTGGCAACAGAGGCCAAAGTTTTGCTAGCAGGTGAGGGGAGATGATCCTTCCTCATTACTCAGCGCTGATGAGGATCCATCTGGAGTACTGATCTCCCTGGTACTGGTGGAGCAGCTCTAGCACAGGACCATATATGAAAGGCTGAGAGAGCTAGAACTTGCAGGCGTGGGGAAGAAAAGACTTGGGGGAGATCTTGGCACCTGGCAGGAGGGAATGAAGATGGAGGAGCCAGGCTCTTCTCAGTAGCTTTCAGTGACAGGACTAAATGGACACAAGTTAGTTAGGGGTTCCATCTGAGCACAAGGAAACAGCTTTTTACTGAGAGGATGATCAAACGCTGGAACAGGTTTCCTAGAGAGTTTGAGTAGTTGATGTCCCTGGATACTCACAGCCTGACTGGACATTGTGCAGGGCAGCCTGCTCCAGCTGACCATGTGTGATCAGGGCCGTTTGACTCCATGATGCCAGGAGGTTTCTTGTAAGCAAAATCATTCTTTGAACTTGGACTTGGCATTTTTTGCTACTGGCCGTGTTCTGAAAATAAGGCTTAGCCCAAAGATGGTAGTGCTTATGTGACAACTCCCTAGGGAGCAGGTCTGTGCCAGGTTGGAAATATGCACAAAGAACCCTGTAAAAACATTTGGCTAGGGCAGGTATTTAAAGATCATGCTGATCTCAAATATTCATTAGTTTCAAAGGCCAAACTTTACTCACATGAAGAAAAAAAAAGAGTTAGGTCATATCTAAAGCAAAATTTGTTTAAGAGTCAATGTGGAATAGGGGTCGCCCAGGAACTTTCATATGCTTGAATTGAGTTGCTTTTTTAAAATTCAAATATGAGTCAGTTGTCTTTAGAGTTCGAAGGTGCATAGAGAGATGGAGAGCCCTCTGTAATAGTCTAGTTTTATAATACAGTAATAGGGCTGGTTCCCTTGGTTGCAGCATGGTAATGGTGGAAGAAATGCCTTGTGGGCATGCTTTATTACTTGAGTTTAAAACCATAATACAGTGCTTTAACAATACTTTCAAAGGATTTGGGGTTTGGGACTTTTTTGTTGTTGTTTTTCATAAGAAAATATTTCAAGATTTGCTGTCAGCCTTTTGCCTGTGGACATTTAGAGGTTACCTGCTCTGTTAGGTAGCCTAAGAAATAGCAGTGTTGTATATGTGACTGCAGAAAAGTAAATAATATGGAAGTTGGGATTTAATTTACAGTAATTTTTACATGAGTGTAAGAAGAATCCCATTTCTTTTACTTAAAGGAGTAGAATTTCTGTGGGGTATTGTTCAAGTCAATTTTTCAACTGCAGATCTCTTCATGCAGTATCAGTTAGTTGTAGTCCTAAATCTGCAGGAAGTAAACAATAGCTGGAGCAGTATTACAAAGAAAAATAATTGCTGCTTAGTGCTTCTGCATATTGTTAATACTATATATTGTTTGTTGAAAAAATTTCCATTTCAGTATGTTCCGTATTGCATTTCTTATGTGGTTTTTAAGTAAAAAGTGTAAAGCTGGTTTTTAACTTTTCTCTTATATTTTGTTATGATGGCAAATGCTACAAGCTACATGACTTTAAAGCATATCAACCTAAAATACCTATTTGTCCATTTAAAAGCTAATGGAATCAAGCATTTTGTAATCCAGGATCTTGTAACCATATCCAACTTGTAAAAAAAAAAAGTTAGAGCAACTAGGATTATTTTTTTTTAACCATCTTCAGGTAAGAGGAGTAATGTTAAATTGAGGAATTGCAGTATCTTATGTATTTAGAGGTGTATATATATATATATGTGTATAGCAAACTAAACTTTTCCAACTGTTTTCAATCTCAAAATACAAAACTTATAGAACTGGTATGAAATAAATGCTTGTATTTCTTTTCTTATGGAGAGATAAAAAAAGTATGTTTCAGAAACCAGCATGTAGAATTACTTCAAAATATAAGATGAACTATTAATATCTATCCAATCCAGGATTCACAAAAAATATTTTTCTAATCAAAAATGTGCTTAAAAGCTATGTTTTAAAACCCACTTGATTATTTAATAAAGCTACTTGGGAGAAGGAAGCAAATACTCTGTCAACTACTATATTTGTAACTACTGAAATACATGAAAATAAAATGGTCATTCATGAAATTGGGATGGATTTTTGATCTCTTGAAGGTTGCTTAGGTGCCATAGAAGGTAGAAGTAATTTAGTTGCTTTGCAATCCATCCAGCAAGTCTGAAAACCTCTGCTTCTAAAGATCTTCTCTTAATCTCACCAACATCAAGCCTTAGGATAACCTCAAGCTGTTGGAAGAGTAGGACAAGCTACACTACAGCCCTTTCTCCTTCCTGCCATGCAGTGGTACTCTGCTTGCTCCACAGCTTTCTGCTGTCATGAGAGGGGTAGCATTCCATGCTTTCACTCGGCCATTTTTGTAGTAGCTATGCTGAAAGCTTTCTGAAGCCTATTTGTGGTGTGTTGAACAAATGCACTCCATTCTTTTCTTGTATGTGCATTTTATATGCTAGTCTGACTCACCAGAAGCAGACTTTTTGGGGTCAAATAGGTTTTCCTTAAAGTGAAATTTGCTATAACTTAGGGTGAAATTCTATGCACTTGAATTCTTGTGCTAGACCTAAAAAATACGGACCATGAACATGATACTGTAAATATAATTAAGAGACAATTTTACTTTTCCAGTCAGTAAGTGCTAGTCCTCTTTTGCAGCTGACATGAGCAGTTCTTACTATATTGCTTACTGAACACATCCTATAGAACCAGGGAATTGGTTGTACAGCCACTTATTATTCAGCACCCAAACTGAGCAAATAACAGCACTTATCTCATGAGGTGCAGAATCTCAGCTCTTCATTTGTCAGATTGCTCAGCAATAGACTGTTGGATAGCATGATTTGTTTCCTTCAGGCTTCTCCAGTTAATTGCTCTGTTATTTAAACAGTGAAAATAGAGATCTTTTGTTGATCCCCCTGGGTGTGGAAGGCACAAGTGCCCTGTGCTTGTTGCCTTGGAATTACTGGCTTACCGAAGGGAGGAGCTGTACGAACAACAATCTTGTTAGTCATGCCTGATTGCTTTACCAAGGACAAACTGCCATGTTCACAGCCCTGCTGCCCTACATTCAAAAACCCCCTAATGCCACCCAGCCAGCAGCTGAAATACCACATAGCATTTCCCCGAGTAAGGGTAGATATCCATGTTTAGTGAAACACTGATAGTGGCATTTCATAGCCAGCAAGGTGACTTTGTTCCACATACATTCTCCACAAACTTTAAGGCTGTTGCATGCCACAGTTCTTGCATCCCAAGTATTATGTGTGAGAAACTGAAGTACGGGGTAGCCTGTAGTGTGCAATATACTCGGGATAAAAGGATCAAATCAATTTTTTTTTTTAAATACGTGGTTTATTTTTGTTTCTAAACCCAAGGCTAATTGTAATTTTATTTCAGTTGTTAGATCTCTTCAAAAAGTTAATTTGAATTAATTTTTGGACCCTTAGTATCCTGAGTTGCTGGAGGCTTATTTGGATTGGTTGATCTAGTTTTAGTGTGCATTAATTAGTGTTGGCAGATGCTTCCTTAGAGGGTGCACATTCAAGGGAGTCTGAAAACAGGATTTGTTGTAGTTGGAGAAAGTGTCTTCTGTCCATTACAGCCTTCTTTTCCTTGAGGTTCTCAGCAGACTGACTTATTTACAGCTCTACAAACCACTCAATCAGCATTGTGTTATGCTGATCAAATCTAAATCATTGAAACTGCTAATCCATGATCTGAGCAATATTAATAAATAGTACTTGTAGATGAGGAAAAAGAAGTCCATGGTAATGTACCTTTTCAGTAACAGAGATGAAACTGAGTGTTGAACACTTCTTTCCCCTTCCTTCCAAAGCAGGGCACTGCTATGGCAATTTCATGTGTATGCTTTTCTAGGTTTGGGTTTTGAAAATAGGCATGTGTGCAGTGTCATCTTCCCATTTAAATGTCACAAAAAAGGTTCCATTTCACTTGTTACATCATGTAACTAATGATGGCATATACATGCTCCATACTGTTTGTGTCTTCAGTTTATCTGATCAGCTCCATTGGCCTCATCATTATTTCTTTCTATAGTTAAAAGCTGATGCCGTTGCTCCAAGCTGTAGGTAGGATCAGCATAGTTTTTGTACCAACTTCAGCTGTTTTTCTCCATCCACCTCCATATGAAACACAGAAACACGCTTCCACTGAAGAAAGCTCTGCAACAGATACCAAAATTAGGACTGTTAATGTCCATGAATTCTTTTTAAAATAAATCTGCACAACTTCTGTATATGTGGAAACTTGACTGTGTTCACTTAGTAAATCTCATTAACAAAATTATTTATAAACAGTATTTATTGGATTTTAAGATTCAGTTATCTTTTCACAAGAAAAGGAATGAGTTGAGACAAGACATAAATATTTGTTACCAATTCCTTTATAGTACATTTTAGTAAATGAGAAAAGGCTTCTTTTAAAAGAAGTTGCTTATTTAAAATTGAAAACCAGCAAAACCCCCTAAATATCAAGGTGAACATGAATAGTTTGGTACTGTTAGTTAATATCTCATTTTATCTCACTGCAATGTCATCCAGTGAATGCCAACATACTGTCTGAATTTCATTCCAGTAATGGGGGAAAAGTACACACAGTTCTGCAACCTCAGAGAAACCTTCAATTTAAGTTCTGTGGTTTCAAACTGAACTGGACAGTCAACTATTAAAGTGTGCGGGCAAGTTTATTGTGCAGTTTTGTTGGGTTTTTTATTGTTGGAAATTTCTACAGAATTAGTAACACTATTGAAACCAATTGTCTCCTACTAGAACTGGATAAAAGCCATTTTTGAGTATTCATTTAAATCTACTACATGCTATTTTGGAAAAGCTGAAGTCAAATTGGCTTCAAACCTTTTTACCTCACAGCATATGCGGTTTTAAATCTGTATGTAATTTCATGTAATCAGAGGTGCTCTGATTAGATCTGCTAAGAACTTTTGACTCAGGGCTGCCTCACAGTAATTCATTGTCTCTGCCTGCCTGGTCTGACTCCGTGTGCCAGAATCCTTTATCTGTGCAATGGTTTGTCTTTTTTATTGTGCAAGTCAGAAGATGTGGTAAGGCAGTGCTGATTCTCTCTATGCCTTTCGAGCAGTTTCCTTTAGAAGTGCTTAATGTTGCCTCATGAATTTTGCACTCTTCACATCTTGGGTGGATTCAGCGCACTACTGAAAATGGAGCACTTGCACTGAGGTGAGTGTGGTTACTTTGGAGCACAGATGTCTCCTGTAATGTGAGCTTCTGGCTACAATATGTAGCTCTATTTCACAGTAGAGGAAACATTTTGAATTCGTTAAATGTTACAAATACTTCAAAAGCGTATTTTCTGTGTTAAATCTCAGTATTTCAGAGTTGTCCAGTACAATAGGAAGTCTCTTAAACTTTGATTTTGTTACTGTTGCTTTATGAACCCTTGGAGATTTATAGTCTGTGATAAATGAGAAAGAGTAGCCTGAAGTCCTTGTATACTTCAGGTTTTCTTTTTTATGCTGGATGTCAGTCTATAGTAGTCGGTATTCAGTACATCGCTATTAGCAGAAATTCCTGAACGAGTGCGTGGAAGGTCGGCAAAGGACCCCGCAGGGCGGAGGCAGGAGCGGTCTGAGCGCAGGCAGGGCAGCGCCGATGGCCCCGAGCTGCCCGGGCGGGGGTCGGGCGGCGGCGGCGGCCGGGCCGGGGCGGGGCCGGGGCGGGGCCGGGCCGCACCTGGCGGCAGCGATGGCCGCGGGGCCGGGGCGGCGCCGCGCCGGGGGCAGAGTCCAGCGCGGGCGGCGGCGGCCGCAGGAGCCCGGGGCCGGCGCGGAAGATGCCGCTGGGGCTGAGGAGCAAGAAGAAGGACAAGTCCAAGGAGACCTTCAAGCTGGTGGAGAGCGAGGCGGCGGCCCCGGCCCCCGCGGCCGCCCCGGCGCCGTCGGCCAGCGCGTCGCGGCTGCAGTTCCACACGCAGCTGGCGCACGGCAGCCCCACGGGCCGCGTGGAGGGCTTCGGCAGCGCCCGCGAGCTGTACGCGCGGATCGGAGAGGCGTTCGGCCTCCACCCCGCCCAGGTAGGGCCGGCAGCGCCGCGGCCGCGTCCCGCCGGGCCTCCGGGGGCGCCAAAGGGCCCCGGGGCCGTTCCCAGCCGCCCTGCCCCGTCCTCTCTCACGGGCTTGTGAGGACATGCCTACTTTACAGCTCGTGGGAGAAAAAACTCCCTTTGCTGTTCCAAATGAGCGTTACCGTGCGGGAAAAGACATAAGTGTGACTGCGTTTAACTCTTACATGGTAGAAACAATGGTCCTCTTGAGCAAAACTCCAGTGCCTCGGTTAAAACTCCAGTGCCTCGGTTAACCTGTTGCCAGCTGCTGTTAGACACAGCTCGCAGGCACTGCTTCATTCCAGTTAAAAAAGGGACGACAGATTTATGAAGCTAAATACCCGGAATAAAGGCGTTGGAAGGGGAGGGTATATGGTATGAATGCCCTGAATCGTACTACATTTTAAAATTTCATCCGAAAGTGATGTTTGGAAAGTTTTCTGCTTTATCAGGTAATTATTTTTAAAACGCTCACTGTTCAAATGGAGTTAAATTTAAGTGTGTAACAGGGTTCCTTTTTAAGCTCTGCTGCCTTTTTGATCTTTTTTTTTCTGAGCCATGTTCTAAACATTTGTTTGGATAATGATTCATTTGTGTTTGTAGATGCATTGTTTTCTCTTAGTTAAAAGGTAGGGGCCATATCAAGTTCTTCCTATGTGGTTCTTTGAACCTTAACCTCTGAGTGGCAAGTTGAAACAGAGGGCTAACATTTCATTATGCCTACGTGTGGCTGTACAGCTTTACTTGTTTTCTGCTTTGTAGATGACTTCTTAAAAAGTTGTAAAGACTACTACTACCACAGGCTTTGTTCTGAGTTTGCTGTGGCCTGACATGGCATTTCAAATAGTAAATTGTAAAGGGAAAGTGGCAGTAGCAGTGAATACAGTTCAACCAGTCACTGTTGCATTAAGTAATTAAGAGGCAATGCATCAGTGTCCCAGACCTTCCCAGCTGCTTTCTGACCTTCTGCTCCTTTGTTTTCTTTTCATCCTGAGCTGCTGTTCCCCTTTTGTTCTGTTCCATCTCAGTTATACCTTGTATTCTCAAGTTCTCATAATTACCAGATTGTCTTCTATTTTAGTTTTCTTTCTTTCACTGTTGAACTTTTGGCTCCACTGACTTGAGAAAGAATAGCTTTCCCAGAGAAATTTAATTTTGTATGAATGGTGTGCTCCTGTTTCTCCTGCTAGATGTATAATCTGACACCCTCAGAGGCTTTAGAGGAAGCACCACATATCATGGGCATATATTGCCAGCCTTGTGCCAGACTGGAGAAGTATCTTATTTTCTTTTTCTCCCTAATGTTCCATTCCTTTTTTTTTTTTTTTTTTTTAATGTGGATATTGATAAAAATGGATAGAGAATTATTGCTGGAGGCACTGAACTTAAAATCTTTTACTCCAGAAATTCAGTTGGCTTTGAGAAAGTTGTGTGACATGAAAATAGTGAAAAAAAATATTTCCTGGTGTAAAGGTGGCATAACAGAGTGAAGAATTCAGACCAGAGAGCCATGCAACAGAGTTTTGCATAGAGACAGGATAGATCAGCGAACAGCCAAGAAATGTGGATTTATTAGAATTTATTTTAAATGGTATTATCTATTCATTAAAACTGCTTTTGGACAGATAATTTGGCATAAAGAATAATGCCAGAAGCTACATCTTAGCAAACTGAAGGACGCTTAGGTACTCAAATGCCATTTGTAGGTGTTACCTGTCTAGGAAAGTTTCAGTGACCCAGCTCTGCTGAAGCCTGTGGGCAGCGTGATACCCACATGTGACTGCCTTTGGAAACAGGTCCTATCACAGAGATCTCCACCCTGGAGTGGCTGAGCTGGAAAATAGTGGGGGGGAGTGGAGGGGAAGAGCTCTGTGTAAAGAGCATTCAGATACCTTTTGCAGAAGTGAATACATTTAATGATACATGAGTTTACTGCAGGGTAGGCAGGAGTATGGATTCTTGGATAAATTCCTGCCTAAGTGTTTTAATACGATTTTGCACTTCTTTTCCTCTTTGGATCACACCTCCCAGGACCAGCTGAGTTTAGTTTCTGCTGGAGAATCCATTCCAGGTTCTGTGATTGACTGCCAACAGTGACAGAGAGAAGATTATATAAAACACAGTATTTGTTGGACAGACACTGACAGAAATGTCTGTAAAGACCTGGATCGTGAGTAGGGTGGGATGGGGACAGGATGGGTATTGCTTCAAAGGGGATCTTTGCTGGGTATCTGTGAAGGAGTGAGACATAACAGCTGCTTTCTGAGGCTTTTCCTGTACTCATCCTTTCTTGTAGCTATTTTATATATCTCTTAGCCCTTTTGAGCTGAGGGGTAGGCAGAAGCCTCCCTTTCTGCCTACCTCTCTGACTTTTACAATGTCCAGCACTCCTGCTTTTCTCTGCCCAATGTGGCTGTTCTTTCCCCAGGGAGCAGGAGTGAAAATGGCTTCTAGCAATACATTGCCTGTGTCATTGTCACCGAAACTGCAGGAAAAAGAAATACAGACAAAACCCAAAGAAGTTCTTGTTCAATGGTCTTAAATTAGGCAATTCTTAGTATTCGATCTCCTATTAGTTATTGATCCTCATTCTTCAGTTGTCTTATCAGTCTTTTCCCAGACCAGGTGTCTCAGGCCGCCAGGGAGTGATGCTGGGGGGTAATGGATGATAATATTCTTGTATCTCCTATGTATCTTCTGGCTACTCCCAATCCGTGAATGTTAAAATTTTAAATCCCGGTGGAGTCTTGTAAAGAGAAACTTCAATTCCCCTCCTTCTGGGCGAAGGAGAACAAACCCCTGACTAAAGTTACATAAAAAAAGTAAGTTTCATCATTTCCAGCATCATTATTATGAGTGTTGTTTAAGGTACATGACATTGTTCTTGACTTTTAACTTGATTATTTCAACAAGCTTCCAACAAGAAAGCACAGAGCTAAAATAATATAGATAGATAGATGCAACTCTTAACTAACAACACAGCCCACACACAGTTACGTGTATGTTTCTACTTGCATAAATAATAGAAATATCTTCCCCTGTTTTTTTCTGTGGAGGTTGAAGTAGGAAAAATAGTTGGAAAAAGTATATATGTGTAGCTTTGGCCTTTTAGGATTACTACTCCACTCTATTGGGAAGGTAGCAAGGAATGTTCTCCTAAGGGTGAAAGTGCTGAGTGCAGCCTGTATGATAAATAAAGAGCACTGACTGAAGGACAATGTGGGTCTGTTCAGGCATTTGGTGGTGGTGTGCTCCTGTGAGAGCACATGGTAGGGCTTTAAAGTATTCAGAGTAGCTAATCGGGCACTGAGAATGTGGATATTAAAGTCCAGCTGTAGCTGGGCTATTTCTTGATCAGACGAGAAGAGAATGGTAACCTATAGAGGCTGTGTGGACTTTTGGTTTGCCTACTTGCAATTTGCCTTTTGATTATTTTGTTTGCTTTGAAAGATGAAATGTGGTGGGGCTGGTGAACTAAACTTAATGCTCGATGGCTGTGTTTGTCCAGAGCCCTTGGAGGTTGGGGTTTCTTTCACAGTGGAAGGAATTTTGCATCACAAGGATAATTCTGGAGAAGAGAGACCTTTCTGGAAGAAATGCAGCTCCCTCTTTTTCTTCCATTAGCAAGAGTCCAGCTGCTGAGCCTTTGTGTGGGCTGTTGTTCACAGGCCTTGCCTCCTCATGCTAAACAGTCAAGTATACGGTGAGGCTGTGCCACATTAAACTTTCATAGAAGTATTTGATTTAAACCTGTTCAGTTTAAAGTTTTATGAAAAACTGATGACAAATAAGCCACTGCTGCAACTTGTGTTTCTGAGCAAAACTGTCCTTTTAACAATAAAAAATCTAAAGTGTGTTTTAGAGAAAAGGGTCAGCTTGTGAAATCCTCATCACCAAAATGTTGGAAGTTTTATTGTTACGCTTATCTGTTGAAACAAATTGCTCACAATCACGCCTACAGATTGAATACTTTAAATGAGCAAACTTAGCACTCCCTACAAAACACCTCCTCCCAACCCTATGGCAAGAATTGTTTGCTTGCTGTTTCCCTAAGCAGTGCTTAAATGTCACACCCGTATTGCATGTGATACTTGCTGTGTCTTTTCCAGTACTTTGGTTGAAAGTATTTAAAATACTAGTGTGGAAATAATTGGATGGAAGAACTTACACTCTAATTACTTGTGAACACTGTATTACACTGTACCACTTGTGTACAAAAAAACCAAAACCCAAACATAAAAACCACCATCCAAGTCTCAAAACAAACAGCAAAACACTGAATGCTTATTTTATAAGCCATTGAATGTATTGATCAGGCAGAATACCTGACAGTACCGAAAGCTCACCAGAACTTGGAGGAGCTGGTTACTCTTCCAGTTGCTGAAGCTGGTCAAGGCTCCCACATTTTCCTCGGGGAAGGTAAAGCGAGTAAGATACCTAGAAAATGTGTTGGTGATTTCTTGATATGATGACCTCTACATATATAGGGAAATATGTCAGTGGGTGTTACATCTTGCTCAGAATTAAAATTCCCAGTTCCCTGCCTCTTAAACAGAAAGTGATTATGATCTCTGTAAAGTTATCTGAGATTTTTAATACATTTTCAATAGCTTCTGAGTATGTAATCTATCAATCAACTTATTATTGAGTTCTTCTCAAGGTGTCAGCTCAATATGGAAGATGAGAGTACAATTAATGTATAGAACATGCAATATGGTACTGCATATATACTTTATATAACATGTAATGTAACCCTCTTTTTCTTAGCTAATACCATTTCTTTATATAGCACATATATTTATATTTCTTTATATAGCCCTGGTTTTGTTGGCTAATGTGGTCACTTCCAGTTGAAAATATGGATGCAAGGAATCATCTGTTAGTAATCTTATTGGATAAATCTGCTTTATAAAGTTGTGCATAAGCCCCTAGTGTCCAGTGACATGGAATTTCCTTCTTCTGAGTGCTGCAGAAGATAACTTTTGGTGAAGGAGGTATCCTAGATACTTTGTGACTGATGTAACAGTTCTGATTTATAATATCTTGCTAAAGTTGGCATGAAATATTCACAGCACTGGTATACTGAGTTAGAGACCAAATGCCTATGAAGGTTTAGGGTAAGGACAGAAAAGACTTAACCATGAAAATTGCACATGGAATTTTTTGTCTGGTTTCATTTTTGAATAAGAAAATTACTATTAAACATATGCAAAAGTTTGAGTGGGTGGAACCTGTTGTTTAAGTATTCAAGTATATAATCTGGCATTAGGTACCAATATTAAACTTATGTAAAATCTATGAAAAATACCATTTTTGAATCAATAGGTTCAGGTGTATACAAATAAAGCTGTGCTCTAACTGGTAGATGGTGTAATGGTATATCTTTCTGGGTAGTTACATCTTTAGTACATTACTCTTTGCATATATCTGTTCTGAGAAAAAGCAGTTGTTCAGTTGTTCACTAAAGAGGATGAAGTATGATTTAAGTTTTATTTTTGACTAGCTGATGCTCTCTCAGCCTTGTGGTTAGCACAGAACTGACTCACAAAAAATTCTGCAGACTTATAGGCTGTAGTAGGAATGCCATCCAGATGAAGATCTATAAAGAGAAACTCTGGATCAAGTTTCTAAATATCACATTTCTGCTCTGTGGCCAATTTTATCTGTTGAAAGGTGTGACAGTATTTACTAGATTGTCTGTTTGACAAGGTCAGATGAAGGATGCTAATGTCTAAAATGTAAAGACAGTGCTTGTTATTCATTGCAGGAACAATGAACAGAGAACTGACTTACCATTTTAAACTGGCAAAGTTATGTAGCTTGAGAGAGCTGAAAATGTGTATGTGAACTTGATATAATATGTTTTAATTTTTTGGTTTTAAAAAAGAGCTTGTCCTTAGAGATTATTATCATTATTATTATAGTCAATTTTCTACTTAAAACCAGATTCATTTCTCCAGGTGTTGTTTTATCTAGAGTATTATTTAACTGAAAATCTTTACATTACCCGAGCAAATAAAACTAATATCTGTTAAGGGTGTGCTGTTACGACTTTCATTGTTAAATAGGTGTTAGATTGCAGTGGATGTTTGATGGATTAGATGAGATAAGCAAGTAAGCATTGAAGTAAGGCTGTTTGGTGGGGGGGGGGGTTTCATTTGTTTTTAAAAACAACAACTAAGCAAGACGTCTGTCAAGAAACACAATATATTAACTTTCAGTCTTTTAAGATTAAAATCTCCATAGTTACAGAATCTAAGTCCTAGAAAGCTCCAGAAACTTGACTGCTCTCTGTGAAATACATTAGTAAAAGTATCCACACTTTGTTTGACCTGGAATCAATTTAAAGAGGTTGGTGACTTTCATTTCAATTTTTCTGTTTTCATCCAGTGATGCCAGAAGGAAAGAAAAGGAATGTGTAGTGTTCTGGTGTGGAAAACCCATGTCTTTGCCTCAGTGAAGTAGATTTTAGGGCTTCCCCAAGTTTCTCTTGGAGCACAGTTTCTCTGGTTTGGCTGCTGCCCCGTGCTCTCCGTGCTGCCCAGGAGGAAGCTGGGGTTGCCTTGGCCCTCACTCCTCTCTTGCTGCAGCTGGGAAAGGCTTGGGCATGTGTCATTACTGTAGCTGTGATGGGTGTGCTGGGCTTGGCCATATTCCTTCATGCAAAAGCATCTCTGTTCCCAGGCAGTACAGATGGATCGCTCTCACCCTGCCTATGCCCAGGACAAGAATCTTCCCTGCTGAAGAACTGGTGTAAATGTAGGGAGAAAAAGGACTGCCTGATATCCAGTGCTGAATGGAAATCCCTCAGAAAAGCTGACTTAAAAATAAGTAATTTGACCTTTTTATTAAGACTTGCTTTTACTGGAACAGGGATGACCCCAGCTCATGCTGGGGAAGGGTAAGAACTAAGCAAGCCCATTGGAGACAACGTGCTCCGAGCTAATGAGGGAACACATGGAGCAATACAAAGCATTTCATGCTCTCTCATGACTCTTTTGTTTTGATAGGCTCTATTTTTTTCCCATTAAACTGCTTTCAGCTAATCAAGTTTTAAAGTACTCCCTAGTGATCTTTGAATCGGGTGGAATTTGAGGTGGGTGAATGATGAAGCACAAGATGGTGATGGCTCTTCAGTTTGCTTCCTCTGACCTCTGGTGCAAGCTGTACCAGCTCAAGATGCCTCTCTTAGGGCTGGTGTGCTGAGACAGGCCTTGAGAGGCTGCTCACACAGGGAGGTCCCTTTCCTATGTTCCCTGCCAGCTCTCACCTGCAATTCGAGCTCCTGATGCTTTCTGTTTTGTGTGGATGGAGACTATTCCTTCTCCTGGTGTAGCTGGAGAAAAAGGGGGATCATTTTAGCCATGGACCTGTCACAGGGGCCTGAACTGTACTCTCATTTTAACTTCCTATCAAGCTCACCAAACCCAATACACTGTTAATGTGTTTGCTTTCCTTCTGCACAGATCATGTTTTGCACTTTGAATACTCATAAAGTTGATATGGACAAGCTCTTAGGTGCACAAATTGGCCTTGAAGATTTCATATTTGCCCATGTGAAAGGACAGCGAAAAGAAGTGGAAATCCTTAAAACTGATGATATGCTGGGACTTACCATTACAGACAATGGAACTGGCTGTGCCTTTATAAAGGTAAACTTGATTACCAGTGAAATACTTTGTTCTATAGAAGCTTCTGTTACTATAATAGGTTAATTATTGGTTAAATGATCCTTTAGAACTATAAAATCTTTTATTATCATATATATGGTAAGTGAAGAATAAAGTTGCTTTTCTTTAGGTACATAATTCAAAATTAGTTCAACTAATCTGTACTGCATGTCATTCAAAATCAGTTCATTTGTTCATTGCTTCTGTAACGTGTATCAGCTTTACAATGAGACCATTGTATCTCCTGAGCTACCCTGAGGTGGTAGGTGTTAGATACTGCTTGCATCTGCCCCCTCCTGTTTTAAACTGATATTCTGATGTCATTTATTAGATGCTTATAGAACTTCTGTTACACATGTGATAATGAGATCATGTTCTTTCAGTCTTTGGCTGTTCCCAGGGCAGAAGCCTTTGTGCTGTACAAGAGTAGGGGCAAGTATAGTGGTTTTTCAGCTTTCCAGTATTGTTGCCTTAGATAGGGTGAATTTCAAGGATATGGATTAACACAATTTACCACAATGAACTTGAGTAGCAAGTATGGGCAGTAACATACTGAGTATATTAATCATAATTACTTTCCTTCTCCTCTTCTATATGAGCTAGAGGCAGTATGTTTTGAGACAAGAAGAGGCTGAGGAAATGATGTTGCCCTTCTTGCTAGCCTAGGTATTAGGAACCTTAATCACATTTTCTGCCTTTTTGAGATTCTTTAATATACTCCAATTATCCATTATTAGTGAGGCATTAGCAATTATCTTTGATTACTGCTGCCCCAGTTGCTGTTCTCATTGTAAACAGAGCTTCTTGTATGGAGAGGTTGTATTTTCTGTTCATTCCTTAGCTACCATGACTATAAAACAAGACATGGTTTAGAAATCGGTTTCCTTGTCTTTGCTGTGGAAAAATGTGACTGAGGTCATGCTTGTGAAAGTCGAGATGCAGTGAAGGTTTCACTAAGCATTTTGGCAAAATCGTAGCCTAACTTTTATGTTTATAGACAAAGAACAGTGACTTTCTAGAGGTGTCATCTATACAGCCCATAACATTCAGTCGTGCTGCTGCTTACGTGGCACTTTAAAAGAAGGCATTGAAAGCAGTGCTTCAGTGAGCAGTGTTCACGAGTGCAGCCCTGGGCAGTGACACTCCCTTTGTGCTTGCTTGGTAACAGGCAGAGAGAACAGCCCTCACATAGACTACTGCACAATTGGAGCACACTGGAAAACCCTCACAACATTAGCCAGACAAGCCGCAATTTCCAGTAAATTGTGTAAAAGTCCTCTGAGCAAATATATATTATTTTATCTTGTTCTGGTCTAATAATAAGCATTGTAATGAAAATGGTGTGGTCTTCATGGGAATGCATCAATTTTAAGGCGTTTCCAGGAGCAAACTTTGTTTGTTGTTGTTGCATATTTAGCTAATGAATCTTTTAAATCAGCACAGAAAACACATATACGAAAGTAAAAGCTGCATCTTTTTTTAATCTTGTTGTCTAGATAAATGACTAAGCAGAGACTATCTCTAAAGTTTTATAGAATAATTTTTGCTTATATACATATATTGTCCTTAAAAATTTGTAACTATGTCACATTCTTAATTAAAAATTAATACTAAATTTACTGATTGGTGGGTTGTTGAAGGTTGCTATGGGTTGTAGTTATTTTACTGCTTTTTGAATAACAGGGAGGTTTCTAGGTTTGATATGGTAACCCAACCAATTTTAAACCTGACACTGAACTGCAGGGTTTTTTTCCTATGAAATTTAATCTCATTTTGCATTACTAAGACCAAAACCTGGTGTCGTTCTGCTTTCACAGATTTGTTTTTGGGGTACACAGGCAGGTGGGAGAAAGCATTATGGAGTCAAATTAGCATTCAAAGAACAGCAGTAGAAGTTGAAGTATGACTGAGTGGTGTACAAGGAGACATTATCAAATGGAGTAGACATTGCATAGGAAATATAGATCCTCATAGTTTCTCAATGGACTGTAGAGCACTTGAAATACAGGCAATTGCATCTTAATTACTGTGACAATGTAGCTGGATTGTCTTAGTCAGTTAACTTGGAGTGGTGATAAGAAGTGAAACAAATAACAGCCAGTGAATATTATTTAAACAGTTTTAGTGTTGGGATCCAAGTGCAGAAGAAAAGCTAAATGAATATTCAACATGTAGACTAAACTTTGATTGAAGCCAGGTGGGACAGGGTTTGAGTGCTGGTAGCAGGAACGCATTTGGCACATTTGGTTTCTGGTGTGTACAATACCCACGTCCACATTCACCACGAGGCTTCTGTTTGGTGCTAGAAAGAGTTAAACTCAGCCTGAAGCTTAAAATGATTGCAGTGCACTGTATGCCAGCGAGCACTCACACTTCCCACTGACTCTCAGGTGGAGGCACAAGTGTGGGCTCAGACATGCGCAGGGCTGGGAGCAGCTCCTGGAGGATTGCGCAGCCAGGCTGGCTGCTACAGTGGGCGGTGGCAACGTGTTCATCTGCCTTGTCTCACTGTTATCTCAGCAAAGTTAGCCTGAACGGCAGTCTTTGTTGAAAAGACTGTTATTCAGGAACACGTTAGAATGAAATTTGTATCTGCAAAATAAAAGCTATTTTACTGTTTTAATATTTTACTATTTCTATTCAGTAGCCATATAATAACGGCTTATGTGATGTATGCACATGATGGAAAAATTATGACAGTATGTAACAATAATAAACAGAATCACTGAAATTTAAAGTGTGATAAATCATAGAGATATTTTAAAGGTTTTTCCACATATTTTTAAAATTACACTTCATAAGAGCTGTACCTTCTGTTATGACCTTTAGACAATTTGTGTTTTCCATGAGATAGCAGTTAAAAGATTTTCTTATTCTTTATTATTTCAGAGGATATCCTTTAATATACAGCTGTATAGCTTGATGAGTGAAATAGTAGTTTCAGCACTGGGGATGGGTCTTATTAAGATCAGCCCTTTACAGTGTGTAATTTTTTACTAACTCCCTGGACCATACTTGAGAAAAATTCTATTCCTGTGCTTGTCAAGGTATTAAATAGGATAAAAAACAAGGTTATTCAAAACCTTGAATAACCATTCACATTACTGAGATGCCTGTGATCAGTTTTGAAGCACAAAAATATTAGGTTATTCCGAACTCTTTATTTCTAAAGTGTGGTTGTGTTCTTTTTTTTGTCTGAGTGTATATTCAATGCTTATTAAAATACTTTGTTTGAAAAATAATGCTTTTCAAAATATGCTTTATGATAGTCTTATAGACAAAACACACTGCTGTAATAATAAGCTCAGTAGTATTGATATTGTTAACTGACATCCTTGAAACTCGGTGGTGTCACCTCTTAAAAACGATCACCTTTTAATGAAATTTCTAATTCTGGTGGTGTTTTTTTTTTTTTTTTTCAAACAACAGCGAATCAAAGAAGGCAGCATTATGGACCAAACCAAAACCGTCTGCGTGGGTGATCACATAGAGACCATAAATGGGAAAAATGTGTCAGAGTGTCGGCATTATGAAGTTGCCAAAATGCTAAAAGATCTGGAGAAAGGTCAGAAGTTTAAGCTGGAGTTGGTAGAGCCTTTGAAAGCATTTGGTGAGTGACCTGACTGTCCACCTTGTTCAGTAAAAGACCTTCATAGTAAAATCCCATCATTGCATTACACTGTTTTCAGAATGCAGCCAGATGTCCATCTGTGGTAACATAACCACTGCAAGAAAGTACATTTAGTTTTTTTCTTTGAAGTGGAAGTTTTAGGAATGGATTTGCTTCCATCTTGCTTTCTCCAGCAGTCATCCTGGCGTGGGTTACCTCACCTGAGCCTTAGTCAGTCTCTTTTGCCACTACACGATGTTCCAAAATTAGAACAGGAATTGTTTCATAGGTACAGTTTTAAAGCATGGATCACTTCACTATGTCCTGATCCTCAAAACTCCTTTTTTCCTCTATTGTTACATAATCCCTGTTGCTCTGTGTCAGACTTTTCTATTCCTGTACCCTTTACTGGGGTCTGTGCTCTCTTATGCAGAGCGAGTCTGCAGCAAGCACTGCCTGGGATTCCCCAGAGCACCTCCTTTGCTGCCAGCATGCTTGTTCTCCCTCTCTCCCTCCCCAGCCTTTTTGTGGATCTCCAGTCATGCAGCAGGTGTACTCAGAATTGGAAGAAAGCAAAATTGCAAAGCTCTGTCTTTGCTTGCCACCTGCATGCTCTGAGCAAGTGCTGCTTAAATAGGAGGAATGCATACCTACTGCTAATTCTTGTATATATTAAATCTATCAATGTAGAAAACAAACAAAAATGGGAAGTTTTGCTCAGGCAGTCAAAATAGAGACTGAGTTACAATTTTTATTATCTCATTTTTTGGATCCTCTCCCCACACCATGTAGCATTTTCCTGTAATAAAAATTTCAAAATAGTGCTAAATCATAAATTTCTATGAGGCCTTCTGCACACCTGCAATAACAGTCAATTCAATATCACTGTCTTCACTACACCAGCAAAACTTTTTAATGTTTATTTTTCAATTTTTTAATGTGTTATTAGTTTACAGCTGCTGTCATACACCAGTCTTGACACTTGGTGTCAGAATAGCAGCAGAAATTGAAAATGAGAGAAATGCTAAGATTTTTTTTTTTGCTTTTGGTGCTTCTGTGAAGAATGGGAGTTATGAGTTGGTCTCTAATGTGTTTGTATGTAAGCTGGTACTGCTGTTAAGTAAATGTGTATGTTATACATTATGCTAAAGAATTGCATATGTTGTCCATTACAATTAGTAATGCAGCAATACCTTTTTTTAATATGGGCCTATAATTTGTGTTCAATGCTATAAGTGTTACAGGGTCTGTTTGTAAAGAGCAGGGTAAATCAGCATTTGATTGATAACTTCAGCCATAATTAAGTAGTTTTTACTTTAGTTGGGTGGCTACGATACCTTTTAGTCTGCCTGTGATGTAGAGGAGGAAATGCACTCATTTCATGGCAATACCTTTTTTCTGCCATTGATTTAAGAGGCAGCCTGAGCTTTGTGGACAGAGTTTTGGAAGATGTTATTTTTTTACCCTACAGAAATTAACTTGCAAGTTGCAGTGCTCAGTAGGTTAAAACGTTCTGCCTGTCGCCTTAGGTAAAGTTAGGCTTCAGGCACAAAGATAATGCTTCAGCTGCAGCTTAAGCACTAAGAATAGCCCCAGAGGAGATGACAGACAAAATCCAGATCCTGCTGGACAAGTAGGTGCTGAATTCCTGTTAATTTCATCAGTATTTGGTGAGGGTACAGAAATAAGAGACAAGCCTCTGTGTGAAATTATTTTTATTTTTCTTCCTCTCAGCGGAATGTGAAATAAGCATAATTTCCTGGTTGGACATCCTTCTACCATGTACACACAGGCTGTCTCAGCTCTTCTAGGCAAGGCTTGTAGCACAGAACTAAAGATTTGTACCAGTCACAAGCATCTGTGAATTGTGAAATATGAATAGAAACAAAGTAAACACAGCATAACACAAACTCTGCGTTTTAATGATGTGAAATGAAAAATAGTTTCTGTGATAGCCAGAGTGTTTTGGTCTAAACTACTGCAAAGAAAGGTATGTCAAATCATGAGTTTTAAGGTGATAATGATGATAGAATTTGAAAAATATGGGCTTTTTTATCAGGAATGACTTTTTGAAACAAGTCTAGCAGAAATAATGACAATCTTGACAGTAATGACAGTTTTAAACTGTCCTTGAAGCAATAAAAGGATTAAGAAAAAGTGTTGATCCTAAGTGTATCTGTAACACACTGTGACGTACCTACTTGTATAATGAAAGCTAACAAAATTTACTTTTCAAGCATACTGTTCAGCATAATAATCTAGATTTGTGTCAATTTATGCAAGAATGATGAGATGAAATCTATCTGACCAAAATTAATATAATATGTTAAAGTATGGCCTTCAAGAGGAGCTTATTAGAAAGACCTGCTATTAAGAGGAGGAATAATTTGTTGGAGATAACAGGACAATTAAAAGCAGTTCTGCAAAATTGTCTCCTCTCATTCTGGAATCTTTCTAGATTCACTATGTAACTCACATGCCAGTAAATAAATTAAAGCCTTGCCACTCTTGAATGTAAAATTGCAACCTGGAACAAGAAACACAAATTATTCTGTGCTCCATCTACTAACTGGAGTGCTCTTACCCAGGATGAAACAGAAAGGCTGAATTCAGGTAAAGGAAACTTCCTGTAAACCAGATACTCTTTGTAGAGTTTTATCAGGTGTGAAATAATTTTGGTGAAACCAGTGGAAAACCTCCTGCAGATCGGCTCCTGGCCACTTCACCTCTGTGAGGGCCGATAAGCAGATTGTTAGCTCAGCTCTATGTGGCTCATCATCACTTGCTTAGCAGGAGTGTTTGCACCATTGCATCAGAGAAAGATAGAAACGTTGCAATGCTAAACCTGCTATTTGTTCTGTCTGTAAAGACCCGGATAAATCAGCAGCTGCCTGGTGACTTCAGCCATTATCTAATATAAAGGAATAAATACTTCTCTCTAGAATAGGGAAATAAAATTACACAAGGGACATATATGAACTGAATGCCTTTGGCCTACTTAGATATATTGGTCAATGGAAGTCCTAGCCTCAGTGCAGCTGAGCAGATATTACAATTCAAAGACAAGAAATTGTCAGCAAAGCTATACTTAGAATAGTTAATTTATAATTAGATTTTTATGTAGTCTAGATCTCGATCAGACTAAATGTGAAGATACTGTAATAACCAAAACAGATACCTCATATTCTGTTGTACTCTATACATAGTTTTGTTTGGTATTTTATTTTTGTTGGATTTCTTTTTTGTCTTTAGAAAAGCTGGAACCAAGGTCCAAAGGCAGAACTCTCTCAGAGGCTAAAATCTCCAAAGGGAGAGAAACACTTCGCCTGAGAGCCAAAGGCCCTGCTACTGTGGAGGAAATGGTATGGTGTGGTATATGCCCTTCAGTAGTTTAATCAACCAGCTTCTGATTTATTCTTCCCCAAGGCTGATAAGTAGGAAGGAAAAATTGGATGTTACAAAGCTTGTGGGACTAAAGAGAACAACTGAAGTTGACGACTAGCAGGGATAGGATGGGGCTGAAGAACCTGGAAGCACAGAACCTATATTTAGATGTCATGGATTACATGGATGAATTTAGATTAGACCAAGGGGTGCTGAAAAGAGGGGAGGGAGGGAATAGAGAGTTGAGATGGTTGTGAAGAATTTGTTCCATTTCTGACACTGAATTCTATGGGGTTGGTGTAAGGGTTGTTGTTAGGAGAGGCTAATTAGATACATTGACATGAATTTGTGCAAAGCCAGGATTAGAGTTTGGTGAATAAATATTATTTATTCTGGGCTCTTCTAAAGCTGATGACGATTTGATGGAGATCTCTATTGTTAGGAGATATAAGGCCCCTGTTCAGTTTGAATGTGTGAGCTGTGTGGCTTGATATTAGGAGGAAAGCTCATGTTTGTGAGAAGAGGGAAAGAGAGTGGAATAGTGTGTTTTATCTGTAGATTTTGTAAGTCTAGGTTGCCAAGATGGGAGTAAGGATAATCACTGGCACATTGCTGGTTATTTTGAAATCTGCATGGATATAATCATACTTTTACTCTTCTCTCCCTTTATTCCAACAAAGCCAACTGAAGTTGAAGAAAAAGCAATTAAAAAAGTGGATGAGCTGCTTGAAACATACATGGGCATAAGAGATATTGAATTAGGTGAGTTTTTAGCAGATACATTACTACAAGATTAAATAATTTATCATTTTCTCTAGTCTAACATTTATTGATTACTTTAGTCTCTGGATGTAAGTGAAGCAAAATTTGTCCAGCCTGCAGTCTCAAAAACTTGCCTGTGTTTCTACAAATGTGTTTTTCTGATAAAAGAATCTCCCTCCCACTTCAATCCTTATTATGTAATTACTCAATCAATCCTCTATTCTTTCTGCACATTAGCTATACACTGTTGCATGAATTTTTTAGTTGTTTGCCATAACTGTCACCACTGTATTCTTTCTGGCATATATTTTCTAGTGGATCTTGTGTGTGCCATGGTTAAGGATTCTTAAGGATAAGTATGTTTGTTTGCTTTTTTGCCCCTTGGCATAGACCCATCAAAGTTGATTGCTAAGGTTTGAACCTGAGATCTTCATCAGTGAAGAAGCAACTATTTAGCAAGGGAACTGACAGAATAATTACACAAATTTATCAAAATCTCTAAAACTTGTGTTCTGATGAACATGAGAAAACTTACAGAATATTTACTAGTTATAAGAATCATTGATTTATAGTGAAACTACTTAACCCCAGTGTCATAAGTTCCTTAAAAATGCACCAAATTTGTCCTTGTGGCTGTTGCTTTTCTTTGTTATTCTGACAACAACTAAATAGGAATTTCTATTTGTGTGGGAAGAAGCTGCAGGCTAGCTGTTGTAGCCTGCTGTGGCTGGTGTAATCCTCCTAGGATCTTGTGGAGCTCCTGCTACAGAGACAAAGAGGAAGGTATTTATTATTATGGTAATATCTTAAAAGAATCAGCCAAGAAAAAGCAAAGAATAGGCTAAATGGAAAGTGATCTTGAAAAGAAAGCTTTCATGAGAGAGAAGTGGAAAATGCAAAGCAGAAGAGAAAATAGGTCTGGCATGAAGCTCCAGAGGGGAAGCATCAGGGCTGGAGGGGCAGCAGTTAGCTCAGAGGAATGAGAACAAAGGGTGGTTATCTGAATAGCCAAAAGGCCTTTGTTGGGTGCTCCGACCAGCAAGCATCTGTTTGGCAGATTCCACTAGTTTTCTCACAGGAAAAAATGTAGGTAAAACAATATTTGTCCTTCCGTCTAAGGCAGAAGTGGGCTTCCCGGCATAGAAGAGAGGGCAGACGTGCCCTCTGTTTTGTAGGTTCTATCTAAACTTCCCAATTCCCAGGAAACTAGAAGTTCTCAACATTTCTGTTACCAGCAACTCTACTATGTGATGCTGCTGCCATGTAATACACTCCTGGGAGGCCTGTGTGCTGCTCAGCCATGTTTAGGTTAGGGAGGATTCCATGTCCCATCTCATTCCTGCAACTTCTGTGCCTCAGTCTGGCTCAGGCTTCAAAGCTCTGCATCCCCTGCCAGCTGTCCCTCTGGGAGCTGTTTTTGTCCTGCAGCTGTTGCAGTCCTGGCTCAGGCTCGGCTTCTGGAAGCTCCTGTCCTTCCTTGCAGGTTACCTCCAAGGTCCCCAGGCTCCTTGCCCTACAGGAGTAAGCAGCTGTAGGTGCTCTGCTTCTGGTGTCCATGGGAACGGTCCTGTGGGAACTGGTGTTCCCTGTATTTTTGGCTCTCAGTACTGTAAACAGGATGGCTCTTGCACAGTAGACTGAGAAGTTCAGCTTTCAACACATATGGTTGAGTTAATAGCCAAGCACCTGGTAGAGTTTTCCCATGAATTCCTTTATTTTTTCCCCCCCCAAAAAGATCTGGTGTCCTTCATCTTTCAGCATGTAGTTTGGAAACCTAATGCCTTAAAAGAACACTCAAAGAAGGAAGAGGTTTTTGTTCATAGAGAGGCTCTTTTCTTCCCAGCTTGGTGGCTGTTTTGTCTCTCACCTGTTATTTTCCTCCCCAAAAGTAATGAAACCAAGAGGAGCTGTCAGAAATCAAAGACTGTAGGGTTCATAGCTTTAGTTTGCACCTTTGAAGCCATATCCTGAAGTTCAAATCTGAGAGTCAACAGCCAACAGTGATGACTCAAACCCCCCAACTTTACCATTTTAAAACAATTAAACAGCTCTAGGATTCTTTAGGAAAGGAGAGCTAATCACCTGTCACAAATCTGTTCAATTAACACATGTCGGTTTTTCACATACTGGATGTGATCAGTCACCCATGAAAATGAAATATGAGGAAAAGATTCATTCAGAGAATGCCAAATACCACTTAGCTTGAAATTTCACTCATTACTCAAGCCAGATTAGTTGAAAATGCAAGTCATCACAATGTGCAGCTGACAAGTGATTAAGATCTCAATCATTGCTCACTTCCATGCACTTCTGTTTGTCAGAATCTTTGGATGTCAGTTAATGTTACTCTTTCATCTCCATTAAAATGACACTTCCATAGTGTGACTGAATTCTGAAACAGTGCCCCAGTTTTAAGCCATAAGTCAGAAAGAAGGGAAAGAAAAACTAATGTTAAATTACAGACAGAATTAAAGGTGAGATAAAGCCCATAATTTTTGCATGGTTAAGTATCTTGACAGTTTCAAGAATGGCTGACTAAATCTACACACAAATCCCTAGGCTGGACAAAAATACTTGGGAATTGTTAAAGAAAATGCATGCACTTTTTTCTGGCACAGTTTTATTATTTTTATCTTCAGAGATCTAAATGCTGTTGAGATTTACATACCTGCTTTTGGAAGCATTTTTACCTTTTTATTTCCTTATTCCTTTGTACTGAAAACTGTATGTAATCCAGAGAAGGGACAGTTGGCTCTGGAAATGTATTCCTCAGCTATTTCGTGGGCACATTAGAAATTGGGCCAAGGCTTGACTTCAGCATTCTTTAAAACATAAATACACAGCTGAGAGATAATAAAGATTATTCTAAATTCTATGAGTGCTTTCTGGTAAAGGAATTTGAGCACTTGATTAATAGAAGTGACTCAGGAAACAGTGTAAGTGAAAAATTTTGGCATTTATTTTTTTAAATCAGTAAGACTTGAATTGCTATGGACTGTATTTAATCCCAAAACTTCTGGGTGGGAGTAAGCCTGGATCTACCCCCAGAATGCTACCGATTGTAAATGATGGCAAAAGGGCTTCCTGTCCACATTTTTTTTTCAGCATCTTTTGGCTTCATCCACCAATATTTTGTTCCCCTTTGTTCTATTTTTCTGCTTTTGGATGATTATTTCCTTTCTGTTGCTCTTTATAATATTATCAGACATGACGTATCGTAGCAGCATTAGGGTTGGAAAAGAGCTCCAATATCACCGAGTCCAACCTTTGACCAAGCACCATCAGGCCAACTAAAGATAGACTGAGTGTCACACCCAGTCATTTCTTGAGTACTTCCAGCTGTGGGGACTCCACCACTTCCCTGTGCAGCCCATTCAATGCTTAACCACCCTTTCAGTGAAGAAATTTTTCCTGATGTCCAACCTGAACATCCCCTGGTGCAGTCATGGGCTGCCAACTTCTCTGGGAGAAAGGTGTGGGGAGCAGTATCCAAGGCTTTACTGAAGTCCAGGTAGGCACATCCACAGCCCTTCTCTCATCCTGTGGGTGGCTCACCTGGTCATAAAAGGAGATCAGGTTGGTCAGGCAGGACCTGCCTTTCCTAAACCCATGCAGGCTGGGCCTGACCCTCTGTTTTGTCCTGTCCATGCTATGTGATCACACACAAGATAGTCTGTTTCATAATCTTCTGTCACTGACATCAGGCTGAAATATCCTTGCGTAGTCTCTCTTTGTTTAAAAAATTTGAAATCTACTTCTCTGTTTTTGACTTCATTTTTCAAACTTACCATCTAGTCAAAATATCTTAACAGGTTGAAACCTTTATTACCCAAGTTTTTTTTCTTGGCTTGCAAATCCAACCCATCAATATTCAACAGATGTTTTTATCTCTAGATGCTTTAACTGAAGTGATATTTTCCCTGAATCTGTTGTTTTCTTCTCCTTCTGTCACCAGACTTCCTTTCCCAAAGGATTTTATTGCATACATCCAGGGGTATATTGTTTATGGCTGTTCATTTACTCTGAAAGAATGATAGGAGTTTTTTGATAAAAGGAAGGGCAGCAAGTCCAGTTAAACAAAAAAACAAACAAAAAACAAAAAAAAAATCAAGAAGAATTAGTACTTAATACAAAGGAACAAGAAGAAATATTTCTAATAGTTCTTGAGTACCAGATATGACAATGTTTAACATGAAGCTTAAACCAAGTAATGTTAAATACTGGAAACTGCAATAACATGCTTCATTTTCTGCTGTAGTGTGACAGGACAGAACAATAATATTTGTTACCTTTTGATTAAGGCAAAACTTCTAAGAGCATTACAGCTAAATAAATATTGAGGCGTCTGTCAGAACTTCTGAAAAAAGCTTTTTCAGAATTTACATTATAGGATATAGGTAGCAAAACCACTATGTAAGGTAAATAATAAGAATGGCAGGCAGAAGGTAGCTTTCATGGCTTGTGCCCCATGTGTCTATTAAAAGTGAAAATAAGGATTTTGCGAAAGATCTTTGAGGTTATTTTAAAAGAACTATATTTGAAAAGCCAACATATTACTTTGTTCATTTTCTGGGAAGCCTGATATTAACTTCTCAGTTAAATTTGATGAGACTTCTAATTCCTTTCACTACTTTTAAGATTGCTGAACTTTTCACATTTTGTGTAAAATTAATCAGATATTAACACTGCCTGAAGGGAACTGAAAAAAAGGAAAATCTGAAAACAATTGAGGCTCTTTGACTGTGGAAGAATATTCTATTGGAATAAAATTCCTGTAATCACTTACTCTGCAGCTCTTACAAGAAGCAGTGGGGAGAAGGGAGGGCAGTGCAGCCAATTTGGCACGAAGCTGTCACCCTCTGAGAACCAGCAAAGTTTTCTTCAGGCTGGCAAGTATCTGCTGCACGCCTTGGCAGTCCGGGCTTCGATTCGCCCTGGGAATTCTGCAAATGTGGCTGTGCGAACAGGCGCGTTCGGCGCAGCCGTGCCGCCCTGGGATCGCCGTCCCGCGGTCGTGGCAGCTGCCTGGGGAAACGGGGGTGAGTTCAGGGCTGGCAGAGGGGCTGGCCTGCCCGACAGCAGGGCGGCAGGCTGGGCGCGGCCGTGCCGGCGGAGCGCGGCAGTGCGGCCGGGCCGGCGCTGGAGGTCAGCACCGCGCTGCCGACAGCGCCCGCGGCGCTGCCCGGAGCCTGGCTCCCTCCGTCCGCTGCACCTGGGAGTGCCCGTGTCAGTACGTGCACGACATTAAATGTGCCCTGCAGTGCTGGTCAGACTTACTCAAAACAGATGAAAATGGAGGGTTTTTTGAGGCTGCTTTAGCACGGCCGTGTTCTGATTCTTGCTTGACTGGGTTGAAAGTTGATCCGCTAAGTTTTTAGCGGATGTTGTTTTCAAGTTTTGTAATCTATAATAAACCAGTTTTTTAGATTCTATTTAGTTATCTGGGAAGGTCAATCTTTAAAGGAACTTGTGTTTGAAGTTACACTTTCTGTAAATGACAGTTTACTCTGTGCAGTTCTGAAGCTTCAGCTAGGGCAGCTGGACTGTGATATAATGCCTTGTCTTGTTTTATTGCTGCTGTCTGTATCGTATGGTTCTTCCATATCTCTTGGCCAATTCATCTTATAAATGGCTACATTCCTCACTCCCACCCTGCTTGAACACTTGTCTAGATCCTTACTCTTTTGATGGCAGCTTTTTCTAAATATCTGGTTATCTGGTGTAACAATCTCTTGATGTGTTTGCTCTTATGCCACCTTGCACAGCTCTTTTCTCTCCATCCTTCTCCCAGTGTCTATAAAAAGTAAGTTCATATCCAGAAATCTGTGAAGTTTCAGTTATACCCTTCACTTCATTATCTCCAGGCTTGCTTTCCTGCAAGTACCTTCTTGTGCCACATTGTCAGGGAATATAGAGTGGTGTTATAGGAGAAATCCTTGTGTTCCACTACCAGGAACAAGAGTCCCCTCTGTAATGCCCATTTCCCATCCAGTCTGAATCAGAGTCCTGGGAACTTCACGGGGGACACAGAGAGAATCAGTGGAACAGGGATAGAGTTTCTTCTGGCAGAGTCTGGAGGCTCCTTGAGAACCACTAGTGGTGCCTGGGAAGCTGGGGTACACTTGAACTGTCTCCATCACAGCAGTTTATTTGTCAAGATTTACATACATTTTCCTTGTACAGCTTTGTGTAGTTTGACACACTGTGATTGTGTTTGGAGCCTCACAGCTGAACACAGTTAAAATCAAAACATCAAGTTTCCTCAGAATTCCTGTTGTTGACATTTGCAGTGTGGAATATGGCTCAAGCTTGCTTACAGCTTCTTACATGTTTGCACAACAGCAAGTACTGTTTGCCAGAAGTTCATAACTGTCAATAAATTTAAACTGAATTTTAGATCAACAAAATAAAATTAATTAAATTTTATAAAACTTCAGAGCAGGGAATGTTTATTTTTGTTTTTATCAAAGAGATTTTGCCATGTTGATTCAATACAGTGTATGTGGTAAATGGCAGACTGTCCCAGTAAAGATGTTTTTCTGTGGCTTCAAAACTTCCTTCCCTTTCTCAGGCACTATATTATGTGTTTTACATTTGGATATTCCTCTAAGAAAAGGCTAGAAGCTATCAAATCCTTCATTTTGACATGTGAATTTGATAGGCTCATGAAGAAAGTGGCAGGTATTTGATGTTTAACAAAAGATGGAGGACCCTAGCAGTTTATGGCAGGTGTGGTAAAGTAATCACAAAATGAAGCAGACTTTGATGTTTCATCTATTGTACTATACCATCATTTTCCTGTGAAGAGAGGCTGTGGAGGAGAGATACAGCTCAGAAGATAAACTGTATTCAGCAGTGCTGTTTGTGCTGAATGTGTCTTACAGAGCATTCTGCCCTCAAACCATGGTAGCTTGCTGCCAGTGATTCTCCGGGCCCAGCTTAACCAGGAGAAATTTCTGTGCTGATTCTTTTCACCCTTCATGGAGGTGCAGGTGTCATGATCAAAAGAGGTTTAAGCCCTCACAGTTTCCATTTGCTCTCATATCCATGGGTTGGCAGCATCCAGTGTTTGGGATAGACTTCTGTGTTTTCCTGGAGTCTGAGAAACTGCAGTGGCAAAAGGTGAGGGATGAGCACAGCAACTAAGGAGTCAGTCCTAAGCAGCAGCCCCAGTGTATCCGTTTTGGAAGTGACCTCTGACACTTGATAAATTCTGATAATTTTGTGGTAGATAGGAGAAAATGCTGGACAGTATTGGTATACAAGATATCACGGTTTAACTCTGTTGTATCACTCCTCTGCTTTCATTCTGCTGGATACCAAGATGTTCCTGGTGTTTGGTGGCTCCAGTTTGTTGTGCGCAGCAGCAAAGCCTTTCTCTTCCTTCTGCACAATTTGACCCACCTGGCTGAGATTTTCAGAAATAACTTTTTCACTTTCTAGAGGCATAAGCACGAACTTAAGGTACATAATTTCCTGTTGAATCCTAAATTCACCTGGTAGACTTTGCATTTCCCTCAGCTGACCTCACCAGCTGTTGAAAATAGACATCCCAAAACTGTCTTGGCCCTATGTTAGCTGTCACTTTCATGATAATTACATTATTTTGTTTTGTTGCTTTTTAGCTGCAACAATTGTGGAAGC
This sequence comes from Anomalospiza imberbis, assembly GCF_031753505.1. NCBI lineage: Eukaryota > Metazoa > Chordata > Aves > Passeriformes > Viduidae > Anomalospiza > Anomalospiza imberbis. Next base: position 19,547,844 of record NC_089689.1, on the reverse strand, counting down.
TGGAAGAGACAAGAAAAACCCAGATGAATTTGCAGTGGCCTTGGATGAAACTCTTGGAGACTTTGCATTTCCAGATGAATTTGTATTTGATGTATGGGGAGCAATAGGTGATGCTAAGCAAGGACGACTGGAATGAGAACTGTGCAGTTTATCAATCCCTGTTTGAAAATACAAAATGATTTGCAAATACACCAGAATGTTAGTAATTTTACTGATGTGAATTCAGAGTGTTCTGCACAAGTATTCTGACCTGAGATTTTCCTTTGCAAAGGAAGATTTCTAATAGAAATGAAGGTAAACCCAAACTTCTGACAACTGCAATTAAAAACATTTAATTTACATGTAGAAATCACTGTGAGGAGAGTGTCAAGGTGATATATTTATACAGAAATTTTATGAAAATTAGGTAGTTTTTATTGTACATACACTTTGATACCAGTATTCTGGAAAGTGTTAGGTATACACAACAAGGAGTTTGGATTACTTTATCTCTTCAGAGAGGTTTATAAAGTTGTTGCTTCATGCTGCAGGTCCCTGGTTTTCTGCTGTCCCTATGTATTAACCTAAAGCCTTAAGTTTTCTTGCAGTTTGGCCTGGACATTGTTTTTACTGTAGGCAAAGCTGAGAAGAAGTTTCCCTGTTTCTTTAGAACCCAAATTCAGGGAAAAATTTCCTCTGAAACATGAAAACTAAGATCTTTGGATGAGAAAGACTTGCTTGCATTTGAGTTATAATATGCTCTGTCTGGGTTATTACTGAGGTAGATAGAGTAGAAATCTTAAAGCAGGAAGCTGCTGCTTGATTCAGATGCCATAATATTGCAATAGGAGCTGCATAGAAAGAAATAAATGTTAACTTTGATTAATATTAATGCATTTGAATAATATCTGGAGACTGCACTGGAGACTACAATGTATCACTAAGTGCTTAATTGATCTTTGCATATGCTAAATGATTTCTTGAGATCCCATGGAGTTCCCCTCTTGTCTGTGGGTTTTTTTAACATGGCAACACAAGAGAGATATTGAAGGTGTTCAAACCCAAAAGATACTAATGTAAAGTCACAAAGAATTGTAGTTTGGATGACAATGCATGCCTAGACCCTGAAAAATATGTTGAACTAATCTTAGATGTTAGGTTTTCCAGTTATATTGTACATAAATGTTTATTTTAACTACAAATTTTTTACTTATAAATCTGAAATTATTGCAAATGAAATTGAACAAGAAAGTGAGTTCTGACCTGGGAAGGTGTCACAGCTTTTTAGTATTTTTATATTTGCATAAGAATATAAAATAATAATTACTACAAAAATTTTTTTCTAAATCACTACCTGAAGAAAATGTCTTTCACTGAATTGCAGAGATCTCTTTAAAATAAAGATTATGCCAATAACTTTACATGTCTATATCAGTGTTGTTTTTTTCTTGTTTTTTTTTTTTTTTGTCTAAACCCATGACACTTTGAAGTATCAACAGGTTCTTGTTCTCATTACTAGGTTCTTGAGGAAGAATTCTAAACTCCACTTCAGCAAATTTCTGTAAAACTTGAAAATAAAATTGAAGAAACTGTAAGGAGGTGGTAACATTTTGTACATCCCATTGCTTGTTTGGGCCCTCAAGGTTGTATTACTTTGCAAAAGGAGTTTGAACATTTCTTCTTTTTCAATAATTGCAAGTCTGAGCCCACAATCTTCTGTTGCAGTTGAGCACACTCTCTGTCTTGTGCAGGGCTACTTTAGCTGATTTACTCATGGTAATGAGGGGTTAAAGTGTTGTGGGCCATATAATTTGTTCTTTAAACTTCTAGGTGAAAAGCAAAAAGGAAATGCCAACAATTCCTTCTTGGTTTCAAATCATAAAACTCAAATGTCAAATTCTGTGGAAGTTTTTATGTACAGTAATGTTAGTTACCAACATGCCACTGGTTACAAAATCTATTAAAATTAAGAATTCCTTTAAAAAAGAGAAAAAGTATTATGGATAATGCACAAAATGTTGCCTGTAGCAGATAACCCCTTGTGTTTTGGCCATTCATTTTATTTTGAGAAATTAACATTGTTCAATCAATTTATACTCAGAGGATAATTTGTCTCATTACACTGATAAAATAGTAAAATAAAAATAACCTCTGAAGCTCTAATTCTACAGAGAGCTGCCTCTTGTCACAGTGGCCTATTTTTGTGGAGTTTATTTCAGGCTGAAGATTTAAATAGTGATAGCACTTTTACTTGCATTTGCTGCAATAAAGCATGTCAATATATCTTACTTTTCCTGTGTTCTCAAAACATTCAATATTTCCAGCACATAAGACAGGTACCACTACCTAATTAGGTAGATTATTTGCATTTTCCAGCCATGCATGAATAAATTGTCACATGAAAATCACACTGCCTTATAAGGCATGATAAATACTTATCTCTCTTTGTAATGATTTATGTAGCAAATTAATGTTGTTTTACTAATAAAATACAGCCTTTAAAACCTAGTCAATAATAACACTAATGCCTTTAGATGCTGTGTACAGTGAAAATGTCATTAAATGTCACTGCAAAAATTTCCAGGTTAGTTCAACAAACTAATTCTAAGACATCCAGCTTTATTTGAGTGCTGGTCAGAGTGGGACTAGAAACATCTCGTTAGTGTGTGCTGCACATGGAAGTGAATGTTGGTGAATAGTCCACTCAAAGTCTGAGGTGGAATGACACACAGTCACTCAGCCCAAATGCTGTTCTAGGAGTGACTGATTCCTTACTTTTATAGTTTGGTGCAGAGCCAGCAGAGAGCTGGCAGACAGATGCAATTTGTGCCTTTACTTCCAGACTTGCTGCTATCTTCAAGACAATGGAAAATACAGCACTATTTTTTTTTCTATTTTTGCAGAGTCTTTAGGTAGTCTTTAGATGCAACAAGGGGATTTAATGAAATCTGGTGTTCATAAAGTTCTGAGCTTGTAATTTTAAAAATATGATGAGCAATGAATATTTTACACTTTTAAAGGAACAAATGTTGCAAATTACAGATACATCTTTTGTGACACCTTTAATATGCCAAATTATGCTTCAGTTAAACCTGATTTTATGCAACCCTATTCATACAGCTATTATTCAACGACCTATTAATATAATCAGTCTATTTAGGAAAATCTCATCTGCTGTTCATATTTGTATAATGCATATACTCCAATTTCTTTATATTATTTTCATCAAAATTTGTCTAATTTATCTTTTTTGAGATAAATGTAATATAAAGCTTTGAAAATCATGACAAAAAAAGTGAATTTGAAAGTGCAGTATTAATGTTAAAATTAAGCTAATTTGTAATATTTTGTTGGGCTTTTTCTTCCTGCTTTTTAATGAGAACTTCTGCTACTTTTCAAATTCAATATTGGTTTTTTGGTTTTGACTTAAAGAGTTCTGAGAATGTCTCTACCAAAATCTCTGAGTATTGTAGTAAGAAGATATATTATGCTTATAAGTTTTTTTTTTGGTTTTTTTTTTTTTGTTTTTTTTTTTTTTTTTTTTTTTTTTGCCAGAAGATATTTCAGAACAATTAGAAATCAGGGTGTTGACTCCTTCCTGTTTTGAAAACAAAGACATCTTAGCCATGGATTTCAGAACTCAACTCTACTCAACTCTAGCAATAAGAGCTTAATCTGAAATTTATATTCAGTATTGTTTTCCTTTCCAAATCTCTGACTCAATATGTTTGTAAGGCATTTTGCATTTAGATGTTGTTATGCATTAAAATATCTCTGATTTGGTTTATGAAAATATGAACAAATTTACAGACTTGGAAGTCAAAGAGAAAACAATCAACATTTCGCGAGGATACTTGTAAATAGCAACAACTTTGAATAAAAAGTATGCAGCCTGCAGTAGAGACTTTGTCCTCAGAAAAGGTGTGTTTAATGTGTGAGAGTGAGGCACTGACAACTAAAATAGATTGAGACTGCGTAAATGTACATAAAATATACTTTTTTCACCCATTGAAACATGCACTGCCATTAAATAGAACAGTGTCTAAATACAACAACAAAGAGTCTGTAGATTGAACAGAAGCAATCTCCTGATATATTGATATTGTCTTTATCTCTCCTCTTCTGCTGTTTGTAAACAGAGAGGTTGTGAACAGCTTTTTCAGTTTTCTTTAATGACACTCCCTACCTAAATCTCTGTTGCAACGTCTGAGCTCTTTCAGAGAAATGTAGCTGTTGGTTTTGTACCAGAATCATTATTTTGTGCGGTTCTCCCAGTCCCCTCAGAATTTATGCAGATTTTCAAGTTGTAAACTAATTTTACTATAGTATTTGAAAGAGGGGGAAATTTAGGGAGAAAGAAGCATCTGCTTTTCTTTGAAATGAAGTCTGGCAGGTCAGACTAGAGGCAGTTCAGTGTAAATCCCTGACAGGATCAGTGTGGAGCCTGGGTGCTTGGCCTTAGTGGTTCTGGTCAGCAGAACTGCTGCTATGGTTCTTGGCATGTTTGCCAAGGAACTCTCTTGCCCCGCTAATGTTTGATAGGAATGTGGGTTCATGAATGTAGTATAGAAATTATTGCTTTTTTTGGGATGAATAATTAAATATTTAATTGAATTTTTTTTAGAATGAACTGCATTAATAACTATATGAAGGAAAAAAAAGGTATTTAAATTTTAGATGAGCTCTAGCTGGAGAAACATATTGTGCCACAATATCTAATAATGCAAGTTTCTGCTTACTAAAAAGATTGGTTTTTTAAGTTTTCCCAAATCTCTACTTTGTGCTTTTAACAGGGAAATAATGGTGAACAGTGAGGGAGGAGACTTAGTTTAGTGGAAAAAGCTTTTAATGACAGACTTAGAGTTACAAGCTGTGCTTGTAACACAGATGACCTGACAACGATTTGTGTAATCTTTTCACTTGACAGCTCTTCCAGTAAAGGCACAAATTTGTATTTTATATTTATAAAAGCCCTCTCTGGCTTGAAATGGGAAAACAAGCATGGTAAATCCATTGCAAGTCACACTCTCCAGGCATTCTATGATATCATAGTAGTGAAATCTCCTTTAAAACTCTTCACACATTCTTTCCAAACATTCTTATTTTTACAATGTGGATTTTGTTTCCAGTGAGTGTTTTAATAGATAATTTTACTTGCTGAGCTTAAGTTTTGAAACCAGTAAGCCTTTTTTGAAGCATCTCTAAATAAGTTAAATTTTTAACCAGCAGATACAGAAACCAATCAAAGAATGACATAAATCTCAGCTCTGTTGGTAACAATACCTGCAATGCCCAATGGATGTTTGCCATTAGCATGAACAAATTTGGTAGTGAAAAAAATCCTAACTGCAGGACTACAGAAGTGGAGGTTAACCTTGTCCTTTCTACATCAACAAACTAAAACTGCATGTTGTTTCACAGTTGATATGTTTTCATTATCTGTAAAGCAAACCAGAAAAGAAAGGGAATTACAAGTATGACCCCTTTCCAGGAATAGGAGCATTGTGAATTGAGGTGAAGCTCTAGATAAATATGCTAGAACTACTTTCTCCTTTGGTAAATAACAAATTAATACCTTTCAATATCAAGGATAAGTGAATATAGCTTTAACAATATTTGTCTTTTAGAACTCTGTGGTACCAACTGAATGTGGAATTTTCTTGGCAGGGTTCTTGGTTAGAGTGAATTGCTGCAAGGGAAAGGTTCGTGAAACTCAGCTCAGATTGGTGGTTTGGCTCATAAGGTCCAAGGCAGATAATACATTGCCTGTGAAGGGAACCAGCTCTTTTCTTGAGCTATGCTAATTGTCAAACTATTGAGCTAGTGAATTTACCAGAAGACTTTCTCAAGAATTGACCTGGGGGATGATTTCTTTTTTAAAGAGGCAAAAGAAGACCATGGCACAAAAAATAGGCTTATGTTAATGAGATTGCTGAGGACACAAACTGGGAAAGATTACATGACAAAAAAAAAGAATAGTGGAATACTGTCCAACAAGACTACCTTTAAAACTTGATTAATGGTATTTTAATAGTTTAAAATGAAATGAAATTAAAAGTTTAAAATGAAAGTTAAAATGAACTTCACATTTTAGGGACTGAGGGAAGTTTGTAATTGGAGATGCTACATAAAATATACCTTGATGCACTAGTCATTCATTGAATGACTAAGCCACCAGAGGGCTGCATCTGGGAAAAAATGTCTGGTGTGCATCACAGGAAGGAAGACCAGGAGAGACTGGGAGGTAATGTTGCAGTGGTGAGATTTTTATTTTCAGCCCTGTGCTCAGTGCAGTCTTCCCCTGTTTAAACATTGGACAGATTTGGAAAAAAGGCTTAATAAAATGATTATGAGAATCTTTAAACATCAGCCTGAAGATCCTGTGTTCTTTGGTACAGCTAGAAAAAGTTGGTTAGGGTGGCAAGAATCTTGGAGAGAGGAGCTCTTCAAGCCAACCAACTGCACTGCCAAGAGTACAGATGGGGCCACAAGCTGCCTTCAGTCTGGAAACACTAAGGAGGATTTCTAACACAAATGGAACAGTACAAGGGAAGAGTATGGGGACAAAAACCAGGCTGATTTTAAGGCAGAACTTTAGTCTTTATGAAGAGAGGCTGTATGAAATGGTTGCTGGAGCACCAGCAAACAAGGTGTGATCCCCCAGTTGGTTCCTTTTGGTCCCAAGAATTGTTTTATCTGTATTTAATTGCCTGGTGTTTTGAACTCTCACAGTTTGAATTTAAACATGGACAGATTTGGAAAAGGCAGGTGGGATTGTAGAGAATTTTTTAAAACTGGAATGAAGGAACTTGCCTTTTTGACTGAAACGCAATGCGAAAGCCCTCCTGAGGTCTCTCTTCAGGGTAGGTGGTTTTGGATGTTGCTGCTCCAAAGGTGCAGAGGGAAATGGCCTTTCTTGCTTTTCTTTTGTGTGCTAAATGTTTGGAAGCTGTATCAGGGGAGGAGATGTCTCTGGAATGCAGAACTTGCTACTGCTGCTGGAAGTCAAGAAGGATAATTTCCATCCACAGCTACTGGACTTTTCTTTTGTTGTTAAAAGATGGATCCTGGTTTTTGTGTGGATTTGGTATGTTACACTAATTTTTCTGTCTTTGAACTGTGTTTAAAGCTATCACTACAACTTTTGAGTGTGGGGAAGGAAGCTGCCAAGGTTTCATCCTATCCCCAGGAGCAGGTGAGAGAAGTTCTAGTCTTCATCTGGAATTAGGTGTAGGCACTGAGTTGCCCAGGACATAGGAGGGGGCAGAGAAAAGCTCTTTCATCTTCTAGCTGTGCTTGAATGAAGAAATGGTGCAGACAAAATGGTGTCTGTGGGTTATGCTGCAGACTTTTGCTTGGGACACTATTTTCTCCATTGTCTAGATTTCTAGTCCCTAGTAAATAAAGAAATGCCTGTGATTTGTACCCTGCTAAACTCGCTACAAAATGTTTTCCTCCTGTATTTCTGGCTTTTCAAATTTGTGGTTAGTCTCTTGAATGATCAGGGGAAAAGGGATTAGTAAATAGCTTTGGCATTAATCTGTATTCAGCTCTGTGTTGAACATCCATTATTTTTATGATTATAATAAAATGAATAGCAGTGTAACAGCTGCCTTGGGTTTTCAATTAAATTCATTAATACATATGCAAGAAAATAGCTTGTCTTAATAGTATTTATAGGGAAAAGAATATTTTTCAAGATTTGTGGCAAACCATGATTATGCTTTTTTTTAATGTGGCATTTGGAAATATGAGAGTGGAATTGCTGGCATGCTGCTTTATTACTTGCAAGTGGAATGTGTGATAATCAGCCTTTTGCAACACTTCTTAATGACGACAATTTCCAATGCATAAAAATCAGCTTTATACCTTGATGAACAAGTCTGTAGTCAGTGGCTGGTTTAGTAAGAACATGGTTAATGTTTGCAAAAGGTCATAAATGCATATTTACAGCTTTGCAGAATTATGTGTAAAAGAAATTTTGATGGCATGAGTGAAGTCTGTAAAATCCTGGTTTATTGTGATGGTTTGAGAACTGGGGGCATTTGCTTCCCTCATTGTTTCCAAACTGCTTTATTTTATTCATCTTTACTCCATGTCAGAATGATGCCTTTGACAGTTTTGTTTGCTTACAGCTTACATTCTTCTCTGTGCCTCTGTGTTAGCTTTGCCAAACAACACTGAACAATAAGGGAGTCACTTTTCCACCCAGCTCAGCTTATGTCAGACTTTGCCCTCCAGCTTATTCTTCTATTCTTTCCAGCCGTGTCTTGTATCTGGGGCCTCATGTTCCTGCCTATGAGTCTAAAAGAATGGTCTTATCATGCTCTTTTTACAGATGTTGTTCCTTATGTGGGAGTAATAGACTGCCTGGTGTCTATTAATATTTCCACCATAACAAGTGCAATGGCAAAAGTCACCTTGACTTCGTAGCATAGAAGTTGACTGATTAAAAAAAACCCACCAAAATTACCAACCTGTTATATTACTTACTTAATTTCTAGATCAAGTAGGAGTTTAAGAAGTTCTCTAAATCTTCATTCCATTATCCAGAGCCAGTAAACAGGTAATGAGCTCACTAGGATTAGTATGAGGCAAGTAGAGTTACATGCATAATTCAGTCATTTTACTCATAGCACTAAACCCCTTTTATTGAATTGTTTCACTGCAGAAGGATTTTAATCTTCTATTAGTAAGAACACCTGAATAAAACCATGAATAACCTTGAACCAGTTGGACTGTGAAACTTGCAGGATCGCCATCTTTCTTCCCAATGCCACTCTATCTCCCATGATCTCATACCCAAGATTCCTGAGCTTTCCCCTTTACCAAATTGGTGTTTGCTAATTTACACAGGAACAGAGGCAAGTAAGAGAAATTTTTGAGTGTTGAATTGTTGCAAAGGATCCTCATCTATCATAAACAGTTCTCAAAACATTACCCTCAAAATCCTCACAGAAAGTTCTTTAGAATCCAGGGCAATTGGCTCAAAAGCCTTAAAAACAAACTGAAGTTATTTATACCTGATACTGTCAGTGTAGAAAATAGAAAACAAGTCCTGTGATACATTTAAATGGACAGACAGTGCAGATTTCATGAATTTAAGAAGTTTCTTTTCTACAGCCCATCACTGTGAATGATTTACAAGGGGGTCATGATTGCTGAGAGGGTTAAGTAAGGAGAAAAAGATATTTCTATTTACACACTCCAATTTATGAACAGGAATGTATTTCCTTTGTTCTGGAAAAAGGATTCTTTATTGACTGCAGTTAATAATCCTGGATTTTCATATCAGGTTTTCACTCTCTGAGGAAGTACCTAAATATACTCTCAAGCATCTATCCTGAAAAGAATTATCTTATCTAGGCAAGGACTAGCTAAGTATAGACAAAATAATGTGTATGATCAACTCTTAGTAGGATTTACATGAGAAAAAGGTCTGTGTTTGCTTACAACCATGTGGGGACAAGGACATGAGCTCTGCTTTGTCAGAGTCCGTGGAGAAGCAGGGAAGGATTTCTCCAGGAAAATGTGGAATGACGCTTCTCTTTTCAAGATTAAAACAAGCTTTTCAGCAGTTTCTGCTTCCTGCTTCTTTCCTTGGATTAATTCCAACCAGCTTCTTGCAATTATCTTCCCATTATGTTCATATGGGATAGGAGTTTAAAAGATGACATCACTCAGACACATATTGTGATATGTATGACTAATCAGTAGTTAACAATGCAACAATTAATTCCTCTGTGGCATTTTATTTGTCACTTAAAAATACTCCTTTGACTCACAGAGTAACTCATACCCTGCAGGAAAAAATCTCAGCTCATTAGAGCTGATCTGCAGTTATCACTTGGCTGGTCTCTCCACTGGCTCCACACTCCTCATTTATTTTAACCTTGATCTGAGATCTCACCTCTCTTTTTTATTTTTTATGTCCTTTTATTTGCAGTGGAATGTCTGTCTTGCTTCCAGGCAGAGCAAAGGAATAAAAAAGTATTCTTAAAAGGAAATATAAAAGTTAGAAAAATGCCTTTCTTCTTTCTTCAACAAGCCTGAGTGAAAAAGTACAAAATGGCTAAAATAAGGTATACCCCTGTGTGAATGTTTCCCCTGAGCTCTAGGCTCAGTGCAAGAAGCATCAGTGTTTTCCACAGTGTCCTCATTTGCACTTTCTTGCTTTTCCTTGAGATCAGTCCTGCTTGTAGTTTATCTGTGGATTTATTTATTATTTGGGAGTTCATCCTCACAAGAATACAATTTTTTACTTCTTTGCCTGAATCTATTTTCATCATGGCTCATGAAACTGAGAAGCCAATGACATCTGTTTTTCTGAAGAAAAAAAGTCTCAAGTCTTCTCTACTGGGTTAATCTGTACAGATCTTTTGGAGTATTTTTTTCATTTTTATTCATAATGAGAGTTCCAAATAATGTGGTTTTGGCTGTTGTGAGCCTGAAAGCATGAGGTTACATTATAAGGTCTTGTTCTATAGGAAATCTTGTTATGCACTCATTATTCTACACAGGCAGTGAGGGAGTGGATAGTCTATTAACAATCTCACAGAGGCAAGCAGAAGGAATCAGAGGCAAAGCAACTTTTACTATACACAGATAAAACATGAATTTTTACTGCCAAATTATTAACATATTTCTAGAAATATGAAAGCAAAATAGATTATAAATGGATTATAAATGTTAAGGCAGCAGAATATTTAAAATGCATGCATGTAACTACTGTGTACAGTCAGTGAAAATCCCTGTACTCTTAAGAGGCAATGCCTATTTGGAAAGATATCTGAAACCTGCTTAAGTATTGGAGTGCACCCTGTCTGAAATGATAATAGTTGAGATATCTATAGGTAAACTAGATTTATTCTTTTGAGAAATCTGGTCTAATAAATGTTGGAGCTTTTCTTTAAGCTGAAAAATCTGACTTGTCCAAATGGATCCTTTTCTTAACCCCTTTGATTCAGTTTGATGGCTGAAGATATTCTGTTATACAGGGAGTTGTTATGCAGGAGTCTGTTATACAGTCGCTGTTCTCAGCCAGAGAACAGCAAATCACTTCATTGCAATAAAGGTGCAGTCAGAGCAATATAATGACTGTCAGTCACTTTTGAAAGCTGGGCAATTTTAACTTCTTGCGTAACACCTTCATAGTGGTCTGGTAATTTCCATATCAATCTCATAACTTCTGTCTGAGATCTTAGCATACCTCTCAAGTGTGTGGATAGGAATATAGAGGGCTTCAGGAGATGCAGGCTCTATTATGCTGACAGGTAAAGTGCTCCAATGGGTAAATATTCTTAAGCTGGAAAAATACCTCAAACAAGAGAAGTGCCATTTCTTGACCTAAACATGAACTTTCAAGGAGCTATTTCTATTATGAGAAAATTCTTCCCCAGTTTGATCTTCCCATGTTAAGCTGATATAAGTGTCATGGTTTAAAGGTAATAGAACTTCTGCTGTTTTTGTAGCTTACATTTATGTATCTGTGTTCCTGTATCCCAGAAGAATAATTACAGCTCCTTTTAACAGAACCTGTGAATGGACTGCTTTTGCCTACCTCTATAGTGGTTATACTATGCCTTTGTTCTTGGCCATGTCTCAGTAAAACAAGATAAGATGTATACCCCACACAATCCAAGTGTAAATGGAAGGACAGGGAAAGGAAGGAAAACAGCAAAGTGATCCTTAGAGGAAGCTCTTAATTCTGGTGTGGTTAAACAACGTTGATCTGAAGTTCAGATCCCCTCTGTTTGCATCATTAGTCAATACCTCTCTCAGACACAATGGGGTTTATATCTTTTCCCGTGCTATTATACCAGGGAAAAGTGACTGATGCTTGTCTTGAATGTTCCCCTCTGTTCCTCCTGGCACTGGGGAAAACAGGAGGGGCAGAATGGTTCTCTGCCATGGAGGGATGTGTCCTGGAGAGCAGCAGGCTGGTGCAGGGCTGCTCAGCAGCTGCACAGCTCCTGGCAAGCTGGAGCTCTTTTGTGGGAGGATGAATGCCCTGATGTACATTTTTATGTGATCACTTCAAGGCCAAGCTGTTCTGTTTACTATAGATATCACCCCCTGCTCTGTCCTCAGAGGGAATACTCACAGATATGTATATCCCTGATATGTTTTAGCCCAAGACTCTATATGTAAAAGCTGGACATTATTTGAAAGACTAAGGATTTGAAGTATTTTAAAATATTTTAAATATTTTCTCTCAGGAGCAATACTTATAGAATTTAAAGACCATTAAAATGATTGTTGGAGGAGTATTTCTCCACAGAATGATATCCATTACTCATGTAGAGTGGCTTAGGTCTCAGTGTTTGTCAGGTCTTAAAATCATGTTGTGGATATCTACAAAACAATGAATATATAAAAGCTAATTAAAATGGTAGTGGAGACTGAGAGTCTCTTCATGTTCCAGACATTTTTATTCTGCAGAAGTTTCCAGTTACTTCTTAAGCCCATTTTATATATCCTTCCTAAATGTTTAACGGCAATAAATCTTGTTTTACTATTTTCAATCTTTTTTTCTCTTCTTTTTAAAGAAATGTTATTACACCAAACTACATATAAATACATTAACATGCAGTGCAGCTTTACCTATAATGACAAATATACTGGCCATTAATTGAATTTGGCTATTTCATAAATATATCAGGACTATGTGCTGATTCATTAGTCAGAATACATTTGAAACTGAAATAAATTGAGATTTAGTAAGTAATTAACAAAAATGCCAACCAGTGTTTACTGCAGATGCTGCATTTTCTTTCCAAATTTTTTTCTCACTCCCATCCCATCATTTTTCCCATACTTGCAGAAATGCATTTTCATTAACTGGTAGATTTTTAAGATTGTAATTGAGGAAAAGCTTGCTGAGCTCATGCTTGAGTTACCTATTTCTATTGGCTCTATCTGTAGCAAATGCTTTGCAGCAGATTCCAAATCACCTCATATCAGAACAACAATACGAGGACAATCAATTCTGCTTAGGAAGCATTGTATAAGTTACCAGAATGGTATTAAATATTGTTTGAATTACACTTGTGTGCTCATGAGAGCCCTCTGAACTTTCCCTTCTGCTGGGGTTACACCAGAGCGTGAGGGAGGGAGTGGGAGTTGTGTTTCCTGCAGCCATGTGAGTATCTGGTGGCATGGTTGTGTCCCTGCCTGCTTCCCTGAGCAGCTTCTCCCCAGCCCAGCATGAGCTGTGCTCCCAGCCCGGGCTGATGTACGTGGGGCTGCACAGCTACTCCTTCACAGGCACCAAATTCTTGTGTTTTGCCTCTGGTGACACAATCAATCAGTGTTTGGGGTGGGAATCCTTAAAATCTGAGGGTTTTGGGAAAGCTGCAAAAGACAGGCCTCAGAAACAGCAGAACTGCAGTTAGAGCTGAGCAGTAGCCATAAGATTTGTCAGCAGAAAAGTTCTATGACAGGTAGAAAGTAAGGACAAATAGAACAGCGGTCTGTGTATTAATGCTTGGCTAGAATAACTCCCTAAGCTACACAAAAGTATATCTAGCAACATATTAGGAAGTTCTAAGCTTAATAATGGACCTCTGTGCATTGTGGTTTAAGGCTTACAAGCAGGTATTGTATTCAAAATAAGCGAGCATTGTTTTAACCAGAGGTACGCGTGCTTAGAGTGGTTGGACAGAACTACTGTCAATATGCTTTTGCTTCGTGTGATCGGTCAAAAAGTTTTTAAAGTAAGTTGTAACATTAAGTTCTTTGTCTGCTGCTGGGGTTGTGAGCTGCTGGTATCTTCCCATTGTCATAACCATGTAATGAGACTGATGCTGGAAAATAAACAGCTGGAGACACGTTCCTCAGCAGTCCCGTCCCGCTCGTGACTTTGTAGGTAAATCTGTGGCTGGCATCATTTGGTACAGCTGGAGCTAAACCCATGCTGCTGGAAACTGATCAGGGAAGGGTTTTTCTATGAGGGAAGGCTGTTTTGGGAAGCAATGACTCAGAAAAGGGCTCTGGGGGTGAGGAAGCTCCCAGTGCAACATCATGAAGGTGATTCTTTCCCTGCCTGAGCAAAGGAGTAGGAAATTGATTAATTGCCCGTGGTACAATGGTTACCAGAATACCACATTCAGATCTGGAAGTTTTTTAGTCAGGGATGTGTAAGAGAGGAACTCTGAGATTTGGAAACCTTTTTCTGCAGCAGGACTCAGCAAAGTTTATTAAAGAAAAGATAAAGGAGCAGCTTGCCCTTATGTGCAGCATAGATTTGATAACAGCAGCTCTCCTGCCTGGCTGAAAGAGGTAAAATGGGAACCATGCAATTAAATTTCAGACTAGGCAGTTTAGATTCCAAGGAGGCACATCGTAAACAGTGTGAGTGATTTGCCAGTGGAATGATTTAATAAAGATTGTAATAAATTTCCCCTTATTGGACATTCTAAAATCTGAACTGGATGCTTTTTGGAAGGAAATGCTCCAGTTCAAACAAGATAAATACATAAGTCTTATAGCACAATTTATTCCAGGGTCACACTGGAGGATTGTAATGATCCAGTCTTGTCCTTCTATTGTGCAAAAGAATTGTTCAGTGGTTGGTCTGTGCACTTACATTGTATGAAAGGATTAATTCTCTAGCAGATCCAAACTCTATAAATTTAACAGAGAGCTCTCAGGTCCACTTTTGAGACTCTAGCTTTTGTCCTAGAAGGAATGGTGGCCATAACTCCTTTGGTTTTGTTGTCTTCAGTTAGTTAATCAGTCTAAGAGCTGCTAATGTGTTTAATGTTGCTCATGTATCTTGAGCCAGCGTGAGGCAATAATGAAAAAGGCAATTACTAGTTTTATTTTCGAATTTTAAAAATCTACAGCAGTGGGACTGTTGTGCTTTTGATTTGAGGCAATATAAAGGAGGCTTCATAGAGCTGATTTGTGAATAAAGTTAATTGCTGGTCTGTGAGCTCTTCCTGACTGCAGAATCATAGGGAAAGAACAGGTTGCTGCTGTGGGTTATCTGGCAGAATGCAGATGTACACAGTATTTCACCCTTCCTTAATGCACTGTGCTCCTCTCTGATTGGTTTCTCTATTGGAATACAGCGATACTAAAATAAAGCTGTGATACTAGGGATACTTCCTCAAAACAGAGGACAAATTCGGAAGAGAGATGGTTATACGAAATAAATGTTAAGGACCATTTAATTGGAGAAATGTCATTTGGAATGGGCTAATTAATGTCTAAAATATATATAATTACTTGAAATACATTTGATTTGATAATCTAAGCATGGTTTAATGCAATTCTGAAAGATCAGCATTATTCCATGTTGCTTTAGGAACTAATATTTAATACTAATGATTCTTACTCATTTGCATTTTCCTAATTTTCCTAGACATGTGTCAGCATACAGAAAGACATTGCTGCCAGGCATTGCACACCCTGAGGGAGTTCTCTTTATTTCTCCTGCAATTAAGCTATTTCTTTCTTGCTATCTAATTTCTTATGAAGCCTGCTGTTGTTGTTGTAGTTTTTGGGGTTTTTTTTCCTTCTATACCTGGTACAAAGTGAACAGATGCTCTAATCTGCTCACAGTGACTATCTCATGTTCAGCCTATGTACTTGCAATCCATGTAGAACTCCACAACACGCAAAATAAATAGATAGAATTGTTAAAATTCCATCAGGTTGTGATTTTGGAGGCCTTTTATTAGGAAAGTTTGTTCTCCTAAGTGGTTACAGCTGGCAGACTGCACCCTCCACACCTGTTTGAAATTTAACTCAGGGTTAAATTCTGTGTTCCTGTGATTTGTCATGCCTTTGATTACCAATGCACTACATGTTATGGAACAAACACCAGGAAACCACATGCCTTTATTTGTTTAGATTTTCTATTCTTTCTGTTTCAAGGTAAGTAAGAATTATGTTTTGAAATGGGTGATTCACAGGCATAATCATTCCAATTTGGCAATGATACTGAGTGTCACATCCTTTAAATACAAATTTTGCTGGTCTAAACAAAATGGCCCTGTTTGTATCACTGAAACTTCCTTGGCCTTATCATAGCTCTTCTTTTAATAACTGTCTTAGTTTCCTCCTCTAATGGTGCAATATATTCAGATAACAATGAAGTCAATAAGTCAGACCTTCCTATTGAGTCAGGTGTGCAAACATACTTTAGTTACCTGAAGAGCAAAGAAAGGGACATGGTGGATGAGCTGACTCACTACAAGAAGATTTCTTCTCATTTTTCCCATGCATGCAGTACTGCAACAGCAGAACTACATCTGATTTATTCCTATAAAAGAAGAGCATACCCACAAATTGCTGTATTCTATGCATCCAAGTTATTTTCCAGGTTACGTTTTCTTGCTTTATTCTTTTCCATTGATTTATTGATACGATACAAAGGTTTTAGAACTGAAAGCAAAACTGCAGATATATTTACCTCTGGAGCATCTACTGTGAAAGACAAATTATTTGTTTACCTTCCAGAGAAGACAAACGTCTTTCATGGCTTCGCCCTCCATGACCAGTAAAAAGATCAGAGCTTAGCAGGTGGCATAACTTTCTGAAGGGTTATTTTTTCACCATAAATGTTCAATGTAATAGTATTTAATTGCTTCTGCTAAGCTTTTTTTAAGTGGAAAGCAAGATGGATCTCAAAGTGATGGATAGAGACAGGGTCTAATGTGCATTTTCAGGAGACAAATGCCTTCCTGCTTCATCCTCTCTCTCTGGCTCAACTTCCTATGGTGTTTGACCAGCTGGAAGCATTGGATCAACAAATGCTAATATTGACTCTCTTCCTGCCTAATTGGGCTGTCTCTTGAAAGGCTGTGATTTACACGTTGAAGATACAAAACATTGTTCAAGGTATGGCTACATTGAGCACTGGTGAAAAGAAAGACAATTCAAAATCCCAACTCAAAGGCAGTGTGGTTTCTATTCTATCACAGGGCTATTTGGGCTGCATGAAAAACACTTGTTAAATCTGCCTGATGCTTCAGACTTGTTTCTTATCTCACAAAACACAGAGGAAGCAGAGCTCGGAAGCAGGCCAGAGACAGAATTATTGATGTTACTTCTGAGCACTGAATTGCACTGGGAAGGCAGCTCTTTAAAGACAAGATAACATGGTTTATTTTCCAGAAATGTGATAGAATAAAACACCTTAAGTAACAGCATAGTCTTTAACTTCAAATTTTTAAGTCCCCAAATACTCTGAAGTTTTTAATAAATATTTTCTTTTTATAATTGTGAGTTGCCTACTTTACTTGCTTAAATTCCCATTTATTTAAATGAGTGAAATTGCTTTGCAGGTCTGTCTCTTGTTTCATATTTCCTCTTTCTTAACGTGTCTGTCTTTGAAAAATGGCATCTCTTTTTAGAGTCCAGTAATATTTGAAGGCATTGTAATTGAGTAAAGTCATGAGGTCAGATATTGGAAAAAATATGTATAAAAATAATATTGAAGAAATTCTGAGAGAAGAACTATCCATGCTGTGATGTGCATGAGGTCTGGGGAAAAAAATGCAATTGCATAGTTACAGCATGTATCACAATACAGAAGCTGTATTAGGAAACCTTGAATCTGGCATTTCTTAACTTTTGAGAGTTTGCAACCTCTGTGTGTAGCTCACCTCCTGTTGCCACCTAACAAGGAGAGAATTATGATACAACAGATGTTTAACCAGAATGAAGTCCAGGGTTCCTTCCAGTAAAGCTAACTGGTGTAAAGAAAAGCTAGACTACAGTAATATCCAGCATAAAATGCTTGTGTCTGTGTCGTCCTCTTTCTTATCTACTGATTTCCTTCCAATGCTCTCAGCTAACTTCTGCTATTGGTGTTAAAAACACATGTTCTGAAGATTGAATGCAAAGTAACGAACCAACAGTGTGAATTCTCAGCTGGATAAATTGCTATGTGTCAGTTGTTAAGTAAAGCTTTCAGTACTGTCTCTCACAGGATCTTTCTGGATGAAATGTCCAGCACACACTGGACAAACACATCCTGTGATGGGTGAGCAGCTGGCTCAAAGGGTTAGGGCTCAGGGAGGCACAAAACCTGCAGCTGCAGGGCCACTGGGGCAGCAAAGGCTCGCCAAGGTGAGCACTGCACTGCAATAACACTGCTCTCTCCACACCTTTCACATCTGGGCCACCAGTGCTTCAGAACAGTTTACTGGACAGCTGAATCAAAATAAATAGAAGAAAGCATGCCGGATGAAATGGCTGAAACCTCTCTGGGCACAGGAATTGTAGAAATGAGATAATCAACAAGACTAAGATTGACTTAGATTTCCAGAGCAGGAATATGAGGACCAAGTTGGTTAAAATAGTTGGGGTGCTTTCACCCACAGTTTACATGCACTACCTTCATAAGTAGAAAGCCAGTTAGGAAAAGGATACACAGTTAAAGGACAATTTACTTACTATAAAATAAAAAAGGAAGAACAAAGGAAAGAAAAGGTTTCTTCTTTTTGGCTGTCTAGGTTTGACTGAAGAGCTTATCCAGAAGAAATCATGAAACATCTGGCCAGCTGAGTTGAGTGCCCACAGTTCTGAAATGTGAAACATCCAGCCTAGCCCAGGAGATGTCCCAGCAGCGCGGGAGTCCTGGCATGGCTCTGTGGCTGTGCTGCCGTGATCTCATTTGCAGGAATTCTCCCTCCTCGGGTGGAAAAGGCCCCGCTGCGGTGGCTGAGACGGGAGCGCTGCGGGTGCAAGGGTGGAAACAGCCCGGGGAGCTCCTTGTGTGGGGTTGGTAGTGCTCTACTGTCACAGTAGTGTCAGAGCGTGAGGGCCACGCAAGTAAAACACCAACGGAGCCAAGTGCTGTGCTCTTGTGTGCGTGTTAGACTTTCCAGAGCGAAGAACAATTGCCTCCCTGATTTATATAAGAAAATAAGTGACTTTCAAGAAGAAAACTAGCAGCAGTTAATGGATTGCTCAGTAAATAGCCTGGAGGGTCCTGGATGAGTCATAGCTGTCCAGCAGCATAACTAACACACAAAACTGCTCTACTGTTCTCATCTCTTCCCCTTTTTTTTACTTCAGTGTAATGTGAAGAATCCTTATAAACCAGTTATGTACTCTGTTTCCTATATACTCTTTCTGTGGAAGAGACCAAGTGAATACAGTGTGTCCTTGCTCCTACAGGAAGATCAGTTTGTAGATCTGGGATCTGGTAGCTTATTCATGACATAAGATTTGATATGTACCATTCTCTCTCTTTTCATCATCCTTACATAGTCTTCAGAAGGAAATCTGCTTTGCCAGCTGTTTCTAGAATGTTAGCTGACTCTTAGGTCCGTGACTAGCTCTTCATAGTAAATTGATGAAGCAGTATAGAAATTTCCAAGATGATGCTGAGGAGAGTCCTGCTTTATTCTAGCTTTTGCAGCAGTTTATGCAATAGATGCCAACTGAGTGAGTAAGGCAATGGTAAATAAAGTTTCAAGTATTTTAATGAAAAGTAACTTCCCAGACTGGATTCAACAATTCTGTGCCAACAGTATTCCTGATTGGAACTGGAATATGCTACATTTGATTATTGGTAATTTTCTTTCAAAAAATTCCGAAAAAAACACAAATCAAAACAAAAAAAAACCTTTTGAATGGGAGTGTGGAGCCTCTGCTGGGATCTTTAAGAAGGCATTTTTTAGTGATGTCCTGAAGCTTTAATAGGCCAAGAGTTTTACAGGAGTGGGCTGCTTGTTAAGATTGCTACATTTTATATTTTGAAATTGTTTGCTGAACTGACTTACATGCAGGTTTTTTTTTTTTTTTTTAATGGCCCTGTACGCATTTATACTGGTTTTTCATAGTATTACCAACAAAATGGACACTGGTCAACATTAATGCAAAGAGCTGATAAGAGCGTAGGTGTGAGGTTGGATGTGTGGATGCTGTTGCGGAGTGTGATGGTGTAAGAGAACATTTCTCAGCAGGAGGATTTGGCTGCACTTACAAAAGATGGCCAATGCCCTTTGCCAGATTTATAGTCCTAAATTATACGGTAATATGAAATATAATATATGGCATAGAAAGATTTATTTTGGCAAATGAACACTCATGAAAATGAGTAGGGTTTTCAATTTATTTTCAATTTTTAAATTTATTTAACTGCTTCAGGAAGAGAGACACAGTGAATCATTTAATTATTGCACAGAATTAGTCATCACATACCATATAGAGGAACTGACCTTACTGCAGTCTGTTGGTCCAAATAAGCAACATCTTGAAAAAATTACCCCATTACTTCAAGTGATATTGTTTTATTATCCATGTGATGGTGGTTACAGTAGAAAACGGAAACGTGACACAGTAGAATGGATGTCTTGAAGGTCTGAGGGAGACCAAATTGCAACTAGAGTGACTATATTTTGTCCTCTATATCCTCCTAGAAAATGTAATTGAAAAAAATTACTTTTTTTTTCTTAAAAAGCCCTGGCCAGTGAGAGGTGTTTTTAATTACAAGTGCTTCAGATTAGCTGTTTTTTAAAGCCATAAGCAATTACAGCATTCTTTCTTTCTGTTTCAGGATTTTAGAATCCTATATGTTTTGTTAGCCTGGAAGAAATCGTAACTTTTTTTAATACAACATATGTGCATTAATAAGTTCAATGAATGGTGGGAATTTCCCAGCTAGAACTGAACACTGGACACTTCAACTGGTGTATAACTTCTGAGTGGTGTGCTGCATTCCTGGCAGGGAATTTGAGCTCTCAATGAAAAGAGAAATAAAGGGCCTCAGCAAACGGACGGAAAGTGGTTACTTAATGCAAGTAAAATGCAACAAGAGATGAAGTGATAGAAGAAAGCATCTGAGACTGTCAAAGGTATTTTCTTTCACTGAATTATATGCCATGTACTAAAGAGAAGTTGGCATTTTCTTCAAAATAAAGGCAGCCTGTCCTGTTTGTAAAGCTTTCAATTACAAACTGATTATGAGGAAGAAATTCTAGACATTGTCTGTTTATGGTTTACTTCAGTCTGCTTCTTCCTTTCAAATTATCCTTCTCTTTTTTTAAAAAGAAAGGGTCATTTCATTTATGCAAAGAGCGACTCGGCAAATGATTCTTTATTTCTTGCTCTTATTTGCATAGGAGCATAAACAGTGCCATTAACTTTAAAAGGACAGTCATGCCAAATCAACCGTGGGTTTTTTAGGACAAGACCTAGGTACAGGTTTTTATCATGGTTCTAATCCATACAACCAAACACAAGTAGTCAGTTATACCCAAAATACAGGACAATTCTAGAATGGTTTTAAGAACAAATTTGTAGGCACACAGTTTGTGGTCATTGGGAGTGGGGCTGCGGCTGAGCCCCATCCCCAGTGGGTCCAGCTGTGAGAAGCAGGTGAGCAGCACTGACAGCAATGAGCCATGGAGTGCCCAGGTGCACTGAGCAACCACCACGGGGAACAGAGGGCACACAGGTGTAAAGCATGTAAGATGAAGAGTATAAAAGGTTGGGCTAAAGAACAAGGAGGGCAGATGCTTGCAGCCTTCTGAAGTGGTGTGGTGTTACTCTGTATATCATGGCTGTCTCAACTGCAACACAAATTCTTTGCCTTTTTATTAAAACCAGCAGGGTAAAGGTATATGCCAACACATGTGTTTGATTTGGGTACATTTTCTGCTCTGGACCACCTCATATTCTTTGTTAAGAGCCAAGAGTGAGTGATCTCATATAAGACTTTCCAAGTGGTGCTAATGAAGGACTTCCTTGCCAGGTGCTCAGCGTGCTCCACTCCTCTTGCTTTCAGTTGTGGTTGAAGGCATGCTGCATTCTCTGGGTTACAGCCCTATTGTTTATGATTTCAAGTCAGCATTGCCAAAGGAATATGATGAGAGAAAAATAAACAACACTGAGGTTTACTTTGAGGATCCCCTAAATTAGCTGGGTTTTGGTTTTTTTACTTGGAAATATCAAAATCTACATCTGGAAAATATCAGTGTAACATATAAATACTGTCTGCCAATTTCACAGAACAGTCTTCATGTACAACTTGTGGGAAATCAGTTTTATGTTATAGGAATAAGGATCTAAAATCTCCCACTGACTTGAGAGCTCTCTGGA
The DNA here is from genome assembly GCF_031753505.1 of Anomalospiza imberbis. NCBI lineage: Eukaryota > Metazoa > Chordata > Aves > Passeriformes > Viduidae > Anomalospiza > Anomalospiza imberbis. The sequence continues at coordinate 19,525,803 of NC_089689.1, read as the reverse complement.
GCAGTAACTAACTCAGCTTTCCTTCTTGTAACATGACCCAACATCTGTTTCAAAACTCCACATTGTGGCCAATTAATTATCATGTAGTTTCCTGATAAAGCCTCAAATAGGCTAATACTTGGATACAATACTGTGCATGTATCTGACAGTCATACTGACAGTATCCTCCAATCCTGAAAGCTGCAGTATGTGCTTTTAAATTATTTTAATGGAGAAAACAGGTCAGAAATGTGAAAGGTAGTAGGTTGTTGCTTTTTTTTTTTTTCCCCATTTTGTATATGTGGGGTGTCTGGGAATGAAGAAAGGGACACATTTTCAGCTTTAAAATTTTCAGCAAGATGACAACTTGTATGGAGTGTATTCACAAGGGAAAAATCCTTCCTCTTATTCTCTGGGGGATACACAGTCTGCATCTGCATTGTGGGAAATGAGCTCCTTGTAGGACAGAGATGCACAAGAGAGTGGAGATTTAAAGGTGTGCTGGTCTTCATGGTCAGAGCCCTCCCTGGGGCTGTGGGTTACCCAGCAGGAGAGGAGCTGCAGGAAGGATCACCAGAACCTGGGACTATGGTGAAGTTAGTGCTGCAGCTTCATGGCTGGATTATTCCTTTTCTTTTCCACTACCTCTGTAGTCAACAGACTTTCTAGTCTTCCTCATCCCTTTGCCTTTGGAGTCATGACTGGTGCTGTAAAAGGAGCTAAGTGAATTTCCAGCCTTGTTTTTAACCTAAGATAAAGTGACTGCTCTGCAGTTCAGTGTGGGCTGCTCTGAGCCTTGGCTACTGCAGTCCTTGTTAATAAGTCCTTGTTAGACTATCTCAAAGGGAGAAAAAACTTGGTTTATTTGTTATGTTGATAGCTTAATAATATCTTATGGATGATTATACTGTGCTTCTCTAAGGAGGTTTGTCCCATCCTTCCAAATAATTCCTATTGTGTACAGTTAAAAGAAGTGCTAGCCCAAAGATTGATCCAGTTTTTTAGACATCAAGCTGTGTTTAGGTGAGTATTATAACAGCTTTGTGAGTGTCCCAATAAAATATGAAAAGTAAGTTCACGTTAAATGCTCAGACCAAAATGTAACTGTGTATTGAAAATGATAGCATGGCCATGCTGCAGAATTCTCTAAAAGCACAGGGACAATTTGCAGTGACAGATGGATGAGTTGTAATACATTTCCAACAAAGGGGTATAAAATCAGTTTAGATGTGCTAATAATGACAGCAGCAAGTAGATAACACTGTAAAATTCAAAGTTTAAAAATCAGAATAATTAAAGAATATTTGTAGTGGCTTTCTGTCATTGCACTACCAGAACAGTTGTTAAATTCCATTTTCATGGCACTCTAAGCTTCACATGATGCAGAAGTTACAGCAGAGGTGGCTGGTCTCTGTCAGTATCTCTGAGCAAGGTAAATTAATAAACTTAATGTGTTGAGATTTTTTTTTCCCTAATTTTTCCTTAGATCTTAGGAAAAAAGCCTAGTAAAACCTACTCCCTCTAAACTATATTTTACTTTACTCTTTAATCTTGAGGTCTGCTTTGAAAAGAAAATAGATTGCTGAATGAAGGTAAACAAGTTATTCTTGGGAGGCAGCTTTATCAGAATAACCTCTGCATTTTTAAAATTCTTTAAACTTAGAATTAAAATACATTTTTGGACTTGCACTCTGAGGCCAGCACAGACATCTTCAATGAACAAGCAGGAGTTTCCATCAGCTGTGACCTCAGTGATGTTGCAACATTCTGCTGTAAAACTCAGATGCTATCTTAGGTGATAAATGCATCTGAGTGGTAGGAAAAGATTAAACTTGTCTGGGGAAGAGCAGCCTAGCCAAAATGCTGATTAAATATATGGGGCAAACCCTGACTTTTAGAAAACAGGATAAGGAAATTCAGATGGATCCTCTCCTTTCACAGAGCTGCTCTCTCCTCAATTAGAGAAATTAATTGGGCTCTAGCATAAAAATGTACTGGTTTAAATGATTACTAACTATTAGCATTTTTGTTCTTGACATTTTGAGTGGGTAGCACATCAGCTAGGCCTTCATATTCATGACATGATTTCACTTCAGTGAAGGACATAAGGGAGATTTTTGGCATTTTCTTAGCTACCATGTTGCAATCTGAAAAGCTCAGCGCTGCTGGAACCTGATTTAGTCCAAGAACTACTGAGCAGGGCAGAGTGCTGCTGTGGGGCTGAGAGAGCCTGGGTTCAGCTCGAGAACCTGTAACTGACCCGTGTTACAAGGACTGTGCATGTTTGCCCATGAAAACGTCAAGGTTCAGTAAAATTTTTGCCTAGAGACTTTCAGTTTAAAGTAATGTTTTGGGATCAAGATTTCAGTTTCTTTGAGATGAATTATAGTACTTCTGGTAATTTCATGGCCTGTTGGAAGCCAGTCCCCAATTAGTGTGCATATTGTCCTGGTGCAGTACAGTTTATATCTAAGCTCTGCTGAAAAAACATGTATAAAACTAGAGTTTTTATAAAACACTGATTAGGACGCAGAAGTGCAATGCTTTGTCAAATACATAATATTTCCACACATCTGGACAAGGCTCATGTGCTATCTGGGGCTGCGGTGTGCTGACTTGAAGGGAAGACTTTTCATGAATGTGTTCAGCATTTTCAGTCTGCCAAAGGAGGATGGCTGGCTTTGGTCTGGGAGAAGCCTGAGTAAGTGCCTTCTTCAGAACCCTGCAGATGGTTATACATGCATCTTTTAATTTCCTCCTTTCACAGGTTTGTTGATCAGACAGGAAGCATTGGCTGTTCCCCACTAGGTCTATTTCTGGTGACCACCACTTCTGGAACTAGTTTGTTTGATTAGCCACGGATAAAGTAGTGCTGTTTCTCCTCCAGGTTACGAAACTAGATAGATAACATGTGGAGTAACTTCAGGGCAGGGCTCCAAAGGACCTTGGCTGCATCAAATGCAGGACATTACTGATGTGTCCTGGAATTTGAGTTGGGGCAGCTTCTGGGAGAATGTACCAAAGCTGATGTCTGACAGAAAACTGAGCCTGTGTAAAAGGAGTATGCACCTCATGTGCTGTTCTCCTCAGACCAGCAGTCACCTCTGCCTTCACCTGCTGCACCTCCTGTTCCTCAGTGTGTGATGGTCTCTGCTTTCTCAGCACAACTTGTTCTTCCATGATCACAGCCTGCACAGAGTCCTGACACAGCCCTTCTGGTTGTGCCTTGTCCTCAGCAAGTGTTGGAGGAGAGATAGGGCTGTTCTAAAAGGACATGGAGCCATTTGCATCTCCTTATACTGTTTTCCAAAAGTCTGAGTCTTAATACCATCGGTTGCTAGGAATTCCTTTCCTTTGAATGGATTTTATTATGCAACCCATGTGTGGGGAGGTTTTCTTTCCCAGAACTCATCCTGGCTACACAAGAAGCCAGTCTCATCGTTTGCTGGTTGTTTTGGATCCCCTCTGATGGTTCTAATTCTTTCCGTGATTGTGGAAGGACCTTTGACAGATAACCTGGGGAACAGTGTTGCAAAGTCTTGTTTTATGTATTACAAACTTAATTCAGTGAAGTACAGGCTTACTTTTGACTGTGTTTTAAGATTAATATGTACCTGATACTTTAAGAAATCATAGAATCACAGAATATGCTGAGCTGGAATGGAGCCTTAAGGCCATTAAGTCCAGCTCCTGGCCCTACACAGGACACCCCAGGAACCACACCATGTGCCTGAGAGCCTTGTTCAAATGCTTCTTGAGCTCACACAGGCTCAGAAAAGTCCATGAAAGCACACCTTATCTATGGTTAGGCCTGGTTTGGTCCTTTCATCTATTTCCTGGGTTTCCAGCGTGTGCAGTTTTGTTGCCTCTATCCCTGTGTTGGGGGACATTCTCTGTGCACAGTGAGCCATCCACCCCTGCCTTCCTACACCTCTGGAGCCACAGAAAGACAGCCTGGGTACCACAGGTCTGGGTGTGAAATGGTGGGAGCCTCACAGCAGGATGTCAGAGGTACAACTTCTAGGGAGAGTGTAAATAACTGGGTTTTGTTTATGAGATAATTGAGAGACTGGAAACAATCTCAGTTATACGGTTGAGTAAGGAAAAAGCAAGCCATTGGTTAATACAAGTGAAGCAGAAGTTTTAAAAATAGCATTATTTAAAATATTATCTGACCCCAGTTTTTGGAACTTCATAAACTCCATAAAGGAGATTATGGTAGTTAATACTGCAATGATTAATTTCGTTCTTCTGGCTGGATAAGGTCTGCAGCTGTGATCTGTGTATTCTGAAGGTTTCAATTCAACTCCATTGAGGGGAAATGCTCTTCTGAAGCATTTTGCTTCTTTTCAACAACAACACTATTATGTGGAGAACCACATGTTGCCTATTTTTATACTGCATTCTACTTTCACTGCTATAATTATTTGTTGCATGTTCACTGCTTGTTGTGTACCATGAGCTGTTCAGCCTGCAGCTATGTTATTAAAAATATACTGAATTTCACTCATTTTATCTTTAGTTTGTCCTTTACTCTTCCTATCCCTTCATCTGCAGTAAATCTGTATCTGGTATTGTAAACTGATAGGAGAAGGAGAATGATGCTCAAACAATTCTGTTTCCTACAAGTGTAATTATAATTTTCAGATCTGAGGAAGAGTTGATAGGTTAATATTTTCAACCAGTGTCCACTTTTGCTAGTCTCAACATCATCACTATCTGAAAAGTTTGCAATTGTCCTCTTAAAAACTTTTACTATTGTATTCAATTATTATTCATGCATTTTCTTATTTTGGGCTAGGTTTCTGTGCACGATCTAATGTAGTTTTTGAAAGCACTCGACTAAATTGGACAAGGACTGGAAAAAGCTAATCTGAATTAAATGTTTATCTGCAGACTTGCATTGGGAAAATAGAATATATAAATTATAGCTGCTGTAGTTACAATATTTTGGTATAAGTTTGTAAAGGGGAACTACAAAAAGCAATTCCTTAGAAGCATCTTCCATGGTATAAAATGGCCAGATGGAGATCACTGCACTTATTAACTGGATCTTGGCAAGGGGATTGTGTGAAAGCTTCTCATCTGGTGCTGTGCAAATTTAGTTGGCTTTGCTTAAATTTGCCTTCACCAGCCTTTAAGATAATCTTCAGGTTGTTTAAGCAGTGGTATCTTTCCAGTGAAGTAGGTAAGAAATGCTCACTCACCCTGCTATTGCAGATCAGGATGTGCTGGAATGGAGACAAACTTGGAGCAATATCCTCGACTGCTTTAACCAGCTCCCTAGACAGATAATTTACTTATTTTTTTGGTTGTGGAGTTTGTTTTTGTTATTTGTTTATTTGATCTTGTTTGTTTGTTTTATTTTTGTTAATCACTGACTACAGAGATACATTTTAGTTGTATCTAAATATGGGTAATGGGTGTATCTACACAAATCTATCCAACATTTAGTTTTTATATTGGTAAAAATAACTTTCATTCACTTATGACCTTAGGTACTCTGTATATTGTTTTGCAACTATTCATTATTAAAATGGCTCAATATGTGAGCTGCATCTGTTTAATAGAGCATGAATTTCACAGATTAGAATATTGGATAATTATAATGGAATTCAAATTTAATCTTGAATGTTCACCACTAGGCTGAGAAGATGTAATTTGTCTCAGCTGGAGCACTTGGTTTAGATAGATCAGCATTTAAAAACTGAATTCACAAGTTATTTATTAAGCCCTTGAAGAATCCAGTAATTCTTTCCACTGGTACTTCTGAGATGTCCCAGGAGAAAAATCCTGCACCCGTCAAACTGCAGCTCCGTGGAAAAATTAAAAGATAAAAAGTGACTTGCTGTCAAGACGGTCTAATAGCTGAACATTTAAAATTTTATACTGTGGTCCTTTTGCTAAAGTAAGAATCCTTTCTTCTTAAAAAACATGTGAATGGAAAAGAAATGAAAGCAAATTCTCAGCTGTAACAGTGAGGCTTTATGATGCAGATTTAGAATGTCAAACTCTTGCTCAAAAATCAGATAATTGCCTCATAACATGTGAATGGGAAATATCTTCTCTTATTTCAAAAATGCAAGCCATTATCTAGAATGTTCTTTTTCACCTTGTTTTTAAAGCTCATTTTTCACTAAGTTCTAAAACAATTTTATAGCTATTCAGCAGTTCTTTGAATCCCTAATCCCACAAATATTTGGTACATATTTAACCTCAAGCATATAAGGGACAACTTTTAATAGCATGAAGAGAGGCCAGTTTGTAAACACTTTTACAGTTTTCTTCCCCTTGGTTTTTTTAATGGAAAAGTAGGAAAGACTTAAATTACAAATAAATTACCTACTGAAGAAGATGAGGAGTCATGGCTTCATCACACTGAGATCCTGCAAGAGTCAAGTGCTGCAGATCAGACATTTAAGTCAGCTATATCTTGAAAACATAGGGATGACTTTGAAATCTTTATATTCTCTTTGGCAGTGTCTGTTCTTGAAACTTTCACTTCATGTACCTTATTAATGTACTGGTGTGGCTCGCTCATCTCCAATTTATGATACCTTCCAGAGATTAATTGCACAAAATAATTGTGGCATGTGTAAGATAAAAGCTGAAGCTCGTGTTTGGGTTAGGCTAGGAGTAGCAACAATTCCCTGCACTGCACACCCTAGTGATTTTCTGCAAGGTCAAGCCATAAAGAAGAAAGTGCAGGACAATTGTCTGTATTAAAGTGGGAATTCCACCACAACTGTAGTTGGAGTGAGTGGTTCAAAAGCAATGCTAACGACTCGTTTGGATTTCAGAGAAATACTCAATTTACTTCACAACCCTTTTTCAGAGCCAAATTTATTATAAACATCTTCCTCACACGAATACCCTTTACTTTATTACCACTTTAATTCAGATGTGAGTCCTTGTTTTAAAATATTACTTAGACTGGGAAAAAATGGTTTTTGCAGCCTGTTTTTACTCTTCCATCTTTCCTTAATGAGTCATTTTGCCCTTCATTTCCCTAAGTCCTTATGCAAACTCTGCAATGAGGGAAAGAACCCAATAATTTGAAGTTTTAAAACAATTTTGTGTAAGGATTTTTTAGTACCTTGAAAATGCCAACTAATTTCTTCTTCCTTTCTCAATGAGTTTTTCAAAAAAACCCATTAAATTTATTCTAGTACTTCAATTTTTTCCCTAGATAATGTTTCCACTGATTTAAGTGGCAATTTTGCTTGAAAATATAGTTGCAATTCTTTATTTTTTCTTTATTTGTTACTTTTTAGTGGTTATAGTTATTTGAAATCTTGTTCTTTTTTTGTTATTCCTGTGAAATTTATTGGTAGCTACATTCTGTAACTCATTCAAAGGTCTTTGTTCCTTGGTTGCACAGGTTTTATGACCACATTGTTTTTCTTTGAGGGATGTACTTTTTGAATCTAGCTTTACTGCTGTCTAGACTTCCAGTCTGTAGTAATAAATATATTATCTCAATATTTCATATGCAGTCTTATATTTCTATCTTTAACATGCTTCTGACTTAATTTATGGCTATCATTATTACATCATGGAAGATAAACTAGCTATATAAATGAAGTTCTCAATTGATGAAAGCTAGCATATTTTTTGAGGTTTTCTTAATAAGTCTTTGTTGGAAAATATCCTGTGTGTAAAGTTTGTGCAGGGTTGTACCAAAGTGCTGCTGTGTGATGCCAGCTCCTTAGGAGCAGCACCCAAGGGCTGTTTGAGTTACTGACTCTGGGTCTGCGTAGTGCGTCCTTCTGCTGCTGAACATATGGTTTGCTGTGTAGAGATTAAACTGTGCAGATTGCTGAAGCTGTGTAGTAACTTGTAGTCTAATCTGGTGTATTCATCTTATTATTTCAGATCCCCAGCTGTATTGAAAATTGCAGTTTTTTAGGGTGTCTTTTCAGTGAAACTTCATCTTCATTTGGGAAAAGTGGGCCCTGTGTTATATGACATGAATTTTCAGACATCAAAGGAAGCTGTTTCTCAAAATTTTTAAAGGCTAAAAGAAATATTTGTGCTTCAGTTAGGGGATGGGAAACTGCTGTGACAGTGAGATGTAATCTGATTTGTACCTAGACAGGCAAATTGTCCAGAAATTAAAATAATCAAACATAAAGATGAAGAGAGCATAATAAAATTATAGAATTATCAGGTTGGAAGAGACCTTTAAGATAAAGTCCAGCCAACAACCCAGCACTACCACTGGAACCCCAAAACCACTAAACCTTATCACTCAAATGAGAAATGCTGAATGACATTGCTGGAAAGCTGGAGTACATAATCCTTCATGTTACTCTGAGGACAGGGATTTCAGTGGTTGAATTCACTCCACAGTTTTTATGTAGCTCCATTTGTTATGAAACTACATGGGGATGTTTGGGCCTGTTCCAGAAAACAGTGCAACACCTCCTAAAGATGCTGTGTAGCTGTTAATGGACTTCATGGGACATGTATCAGCCTGGTGGTTACCATGCCATCATTGTCCTTCTGTTACAGGAGGTGGCATCTGTGCAGAGCAAATGTCTCCGTTATCATCCTTCTCCCAGAGACATTATAAAGTGGTAAAACTACACCTGTTCCATTTCCAGACTATCATTTGCAGGTGGAAGCTGAATCTGTTCCTTAAAAAATTGTTAATATGACCAAAATGTGGCAAATAAAATCCTTCTTCTTTGTGGTCTTAACGCCAAGTGTTGTGAAGGAAGTTGTCCAGAAGGACGACTGGGCTGCTCTGATCAGATGGTAGCTCTGGTTGGGGTTTGCAAACCTCTTTGATTTTCTGACATACGCAGCTTGTGTGTAAAATAAAATAATGACTAGCCATGTCTGGGCCAGGCATTTCTCTTTACTGACAAGCAAAACAGAGCCAACAAGTCCTTGTTGAGATACAACAGTAAACAACTTGGTTATTTTCCACTGTCCTCTCTGTGGATGTTAGCAGAGGCAATGTTAATAGTACCAGGAGGATACTTGGGATCTGTTACAGAAAAAGGGAAGGAATATCAGATAATGATCTTGTTTCAGGCAGTATAAACACTGATAATCTGAATTGTCTACCCACTAAAACAATGATGTGAGGTGAGGTAAAAAGACTTTGTGTACCCAGAGTAGTTTCATCTAATTAGCACAGCTTACAAAATAAGAGCAGAGTTGTGGTAACCCAGGTTTTGTCCAGTAACAAGGTTTTGTATTCATTATTCTTGGAGAGCTCATATCACCTCAGAGTTGCCAGCACAAGCTGATGTCTACAGCTACATCTTCAGGGATGTGATAGCTGGATCCAAGGTGGCTTCTTCTGATGACAATCCTCCTTTTAACACAAAAAGACAGACACCTTTCCATTTAATGATACACTAGAAGCTAAGAAAAAGAAGCTTTAACCAGTCAGTCTGGGATACATGCATTTTTAGACTAGCAAAGTATTTCTGTCCTTCTTGTGGTTTTGTTTTTCTTTCCTTGTGTTCAATTTTATTAATGAAACACTGGTTTAAGTTGTCTATTCCTGCAGAGAATTCCTGAATGCAGAATAGTGTGAATAGCCAAGAAATCTGTAATTGTTCATCCCATATTGTCTTTGGATGTAATTCCTTCCTAAAGGTCTGCCCAAATGAAAATGTTTGGCTGTAAGTTGATATGTATGGGTGAGATTTGTGGATTTGAAGGAGTTTTTGGATTTCCAGTGGCCAGCAGTGCAGTATAATGCTGTAGGCATCCTGTCAGACGAACCGTACTGGGATCTGGGAGGCACAGAGTAGTGCTGCCACAGCTCCTCCTCTGGCTCCTCAGCTGCAGATTTACTCATTTCTGCACACAGCTCTCTTTGCAGCTGTCCCAGGGACACCCAACTTGGCTCTGTCTAACTCTCTGGCCACTGAGCACTCAGGACTGGTTTGCTGTACTCACTTGTGACAAGGTAGTTGCAGAATTGGGGGAACCAGCCCTGAGGAAAGGCTGGGTGGTGCAGTGCAGCAGACCCCATCGGTGGGAGAACTGGTGCACACTGATCCCAGAGCAGCCTGGACACTGGGACACAGCTGTGGAAGAGGATTAGCACAAAAAGCAAAGCTTGGTCCCTTTCTTCTAACAGAATTCTGTTTGGGGGGATGCCTGCTAAGTGCTGAAGCACTTTTTTCATCAGAGTAAAAAAATACCCCTAAAACCAATAACTACTAAGTATGAGTAAGAGTCAGATGTGCTGACTGGCTGGGGAGGGTGCTGCAGGGCAGCTGGCCTTCATAGTGTGGTTTGCTAGAGTTGAGGATGGAATTTCTCTATCAAATGGAAGCATATTACAATTTAGAGGCATCTTTTCATTATTAGTGCATTAGTAATGACTTGTGTGTTTAAGCTGAAATAATGCAAAATTAAGCACAGGATGGGCAACAGTATCACAGTGTTCCTTACAACCTCTAACTGCCAGGGAATCATAATGCAGAAGATTTCTTTTTATTGCAAATTCTTCTGACTAAATTAGGAAACATACAGAGAAACCTCAGGTTTTTAATTAATCATTTTAATTTTGATACACTTTCTAAATGATTTCATTGCCTTTTTTATTGCTTTCTTAGTTACCTCAATTACTAAGGAGTTGGCTCCAGGCAAATTTCAAAAATATCCTTATAGCAACTTTTCACGACTATTTGGCTTTTATTTGCAGATGTCTAAAGAGATGCTGCAGAACAATGTTTATAGGTGTATAAACCTTTGCTTATTGTTTCTTTCCAGTACTGGCTCCTCTTCCTAGATTGCACAGTCCTGGTAATGTAAAGGCTGATGATGGACTCTTGGAATATTTGTCTGTGTTCTCTCTGGCAGCATTTGCCTTGTTGCTGAACTACCTATTTTTCCACTCTTCTTCTTAAGGAGCACTCAATAAGGGTTAATGCTATTTCATGACTTGGTTTCATAATCAAGCACTGCCAATGCTAATCTGCTTAGTTCCTGAGCAATTAAGTGACCATACACTGCCTACACTTGTTAACTGAAAGTCAAGTGACTTTTAAAGATGATCTGAATAAATCAAGTGGAAATGTGACCTTGTGTTAGTTTTTCTTTCTATACACATAACTCTATGTTGTTTGCTGATGTTTTTTTTTTACTTGATTTGGCAATTTCAAATCCACAGTATCAGATATAAAGAAGTACAAAATCCTGAGCATGCTTTCTTTTGCATTACTAAGTCATTGATCAAGTTTTAAATGTGTTACTATGTCAATGTTGTCCTTTTCATACAAAAAAAACCAAAGAATAATAATTGTGAAAATACTCAGTGATTAAGAAAAAAAAATAATTTTTCTAAACAATTTAAAGTGACATCCTGTAATGATGATATTTCACATAATATGCTAAAATTCTATGGATAAAAAACTTCCAGCACTTTATGCTTAATTTTTTTTGTCTGCTAATGGCTAAAATATAAATAGTTGTTTATATTTTTTTGCCTTTGAATACTCTTTCTTCAAATTCCCCTTGAAAAGAAGAAATGGTTGGCTTACATAATTTATCATAATGTATATTTGTAAATTATGTACTGTAATATCCATCAAGTTACCTTGAAAGGTGCATGATATATGCATATATAGATATGTAGTGCATATATATAGCTAAATATATATTTATAGGTGCTAAGGCACAAGCCAGGAACCTCTTCAGTAGCAATTCACTTCTGAGTGGAACCATAGATCACCAGGTGAATGCAGACAGTGAATGCAGAAGGGACTGAACCTGCTTTTATGGTCTCCATAACACAAATAATATTTAGTGCTGGCAGATGGAATAGAGTGCTCAGGACCCGGTAATAAGGAACAAGAGCACAGCAGATAAGAAAACACTGAGTGTGGAGGGCATAACTCTGCAGCAGACACAGTGTTTAGATGAGGAGCAATATAACAAACTAATTATGTGCCAGTACAAACAGTCCTGAGCAGAAGTGCTTTGAGCCAAGCTCTTGGTGCACGTGGCTCGTGCAGCCCAATTTACATCAGCCTTTTTCCGTGAGCAACTGAGCACTCTACCCTAGGGCTGCTGAGCTCTGAGCATTTCTATCACTGCACACACACAGGCCCAGAAACTCACAGTTTGAAATGTGCATGCTTGTCACCTTTTCAGCATTTAAAAAAGGGAAATTCTAAATTCATTTTTGTCAGCTGATAGGAATATATTTATTACCAAGTAAAAATGGATGAAAATGAAACTGAAAATGTTAGATCAACCTCAAACATTAAAATATTATTCTGCAAAATAATGCAATTGTTTTACCTCTCTGTCTGTATTAGAATACACAACCATGTTTCATATGATGGGAAATTACTTTTTTTGCCAATAAACCAGTAAACAAATCATTGGTTTATCTTCACAAATTGGCATAAGTCTTTGCCTTCTCTGGCTTTTGGATTTTTTTTCACCAAGAAACTGCTCAATAAAGCTTCATTTGAAGATTCACCTCAGACTGGTAAGAGCTGTCAATTGTCTTTAAGCTCTTGAGGACCATCTGTATTTTTTAATAATGTCTCACTACATTAACTTCCCTGTCTGTGCCTTTGAGTTCACCTAGACACACAGCAGTTCTGTCCCTTTACTTTGCATTAACTTCTGTCAGATAATGGTATGTTAGCTTTTTAAAAAATTTTTCCTCCTCTCCACTGGTATATCATGTAAGAAATTACTGCAGAAAGCAGGGAATTAAAGCTGCTAAAATGTGGTTCCTCTGGTTGTAATTAAACAATTGAAAGAAAATACATTCCTAAATGACAGTAAGAAAAAAATTTTCCAAACTTCAGGAATAGGATATAGGAGTTACTCGAGTTTTGGCATATTTTAATATATACAGGAAGTTCTTTAGTCATGAAGAAAAGAAATCTATTTTGTGATGTAGGATGTTTCCTTAACCTGAACTTGAAACTGAATGAAAAATAGATTTTGAACTGTTGCTTCAAGAGATCTATAACCTTTTTCAGTGTCTGAAGACTACACAGGATTACTGGGTTCAATTTTTGTCTGCTACTGTGTATATAATAGCACATGATATAGCTCTGAACCTATAGTAATTCAATAGGCAAATTTTAATTGCTACAGCTGTACTTTTTTTCCTGTTCACTGTGGTGTTATTATTGCCAAAATATGATAGTAAAAATAATAAAAAAAAAAAAAGAGAAGAAAAAAATTGCACTTTTGTAAATAATATATAATTTTTTGAATTTTGCTAGTGGCTCGAATGGGAGAGAACAGAGTCTTCCTCCTGCTGCAAAGGAATAGGGTAAAGTTTAATTGCAAGATTACCTTTAAATTGTGTTGTGACTGTGAATTGTGGTCAGAAAACTTCCTGGTAAGTTTTTGTTTGTTCCAAAATATCAGGTAGGTATTGGGGATATATCTCAGTAAGTATTGAAACAGCTAAAGGGCTGCAAAGAAATTGGCTCTATAAATTCTGGCATTAGGGTCCCAGTGGGGTCCCTTGCTCTGGTGCCTGAAAATAAGAGAGAACTCTCTGTGAAAATGGTTGTAAGTCAGAAGGTTCTTGTGGGGTCGTGGGTGTTTGATGTGCTCCCTTTGTATTGTTTTACCTTCATGTGAGACACGTTGATAAAAGGGTGGAAGAGACTGTATAACCTAACTGTGTTCCAGAGAATCCTCTATTTCTCATGTCCTGGCCTAGTAGGTTGCTACAGAAATGTGTATTTCCAAACAGCTCTCCCTATATTGCCTTTAGGACCAGCAGATAGGGTGACACTATTCAGGTGACAGGACATTTTGTGTGCTAAAGTAATTAAATGCAGACAGAAGCCATTCTTAAAACAAATGAATTCCACATCTGGAGCCACGTACTTGCCTCTGTGGGAGAAATGAAATAATGAAGTATTGATGGGGGACCAGAGAGATTGAATGGAGCTATCTGCCCATACAGTCCCTTTCCAGATTGCTGCCATTTCACCGCAGGAATTTCAGGGCTCCTCCAACTGTGATTTTTCTGGATGCCCTTTAAAATCTTTTAACTGAGATGACTAGAATAACCCTTTAGCTCTTAGGTTTTTGTAATAAAACATGAGAATGGAGGCCATGCTGTTTGAAGCAAGTAAGTAAGAAGGAAAGAAAATGAAAAGAAAAAAGTGCAAACATTTCATACAGTGAATCTTACAGGATTCTTTCTTTTGCTGTTGAAATTTTGGTTTTGTTCAACAGTTTTAAATAGTTGCTTCATTTCCAGGCTTCAAAATCACAGAGAACAGTCAGTAAGATTTCTTGAATTTTCTGTGTGAGAAATAATTACTTGCATATACACCATTTGCAGTGAACTCATATTTGTGGTTTGTCAGTGTCTCTTTAAGGACTGGATGATTTACATCCAAATTTTTTTAGTGCCCTCCAGTCTGGAGTGTACTGAGTTTTTTAATGTGCATGTGTGTGACTAACTAGGGTATCTGTTGATAATTTTGAATGTGATACTTAAAGATTTTCAATTAGCTCAGCAGGATTTACCAGTTCTAGAAACAAATCAGAACTATTTATGCACAGCACCCCAAAATTCAGATACCCAAAGAAAATAAGCTACTGAAAGCTGACAGAAGAGTTTCAGATTGGATATTAGGAAAAATGTCTTAACTGGAAGGGTTGTCAGCATTGGGACAGGCTGCCTGAGGAAGTGGTTTAGTCACCACCCCTGCAGGTTTTTATAAGATGTGTATATTTGGCACTTAGGGACATGTTTTAGTAGTGGACGTGGCAGTTCAGGGTTAATGGTTGGACTCAATGATCTTATGGGTGTTTCCCAACTGAAATGATTTTATTATTCCTATTGTCCATTGCTGCCTGTTTTTTGTTGGGTTTTTTTAAAAAATATTTATTTATTTATTCAGATGCTTAGCATTCAAGACATCTCTACCTTGAAGTATGTATCTCAACTGATTTGAAATTTGAAGGCTGAGAAGCTTAACTCAAGAAAACCAAAAGATGCTAAATTGTAGAAAAGGCCTGAAATCCAGCCTTGGTGTGATGTGTTGCCCGTTTTTTAGTAAGTAAAATGTTCTCTTCATGAATATCTTTGTTTACATAGGAGAGGAGCATTGCCAAGGGAAATGCAAAAGGATTTGTATAGAGAAAAAGCAGCTCTCTAACTACTTATGAGTAGTAATTATGTGAATGGTTTAATGCAGAATGCAATTGTCTGGTGAAAGGTAAATGCATTGGAAATGTGCAAAAGCTCAGTTCCCATTAAAATACATGTGAATGATACACCTAGAAACTGGCTTTGATGATCCAAAATTGGTAGCTGATAACAATGAGAGCATTCGGAGCTGTGTTACCAACAAATCCCAACCCATTTTCCCTCCTGCCTGCCGCTTATCTGTAAGGCTGGGCTCCCACTTCTGCATTGTTACTGACTTCACCCAGCATCCTGAACAATGGGAGAGCAGTGACAAATTCAGCCACTTACTGCAACTGCCAGAGTGACAGCAGCAGAGGGAAAAGACAAAGCAAAGGAAAAGAAGCTGGCGCTACCAACAAGGACATCTAACAGCTATCTGACATGGGCAGAGCCCGTGCTGTCCAGGTCTGACTGCCAGCACACTGACTGCAAACCGGCACCCACGTGCTGCAGAGAGGGGCAATAAATAAATAGCATTGTTTTGTGCACAATGTAGATGAGTCAGGATGCTGATGAAGCAAGGCATGATTCATATTCAGCCCTCAGGACTCCATCAGCTGTAAGATATTTTGCTTGCCCTCAGGAATTCATTAACTGAGGGATGGGGAAACAGTTATTACTGTGTTGCTGCTGTGCTACTATATGTTAATTTACAATTGTTCCATGTTCAAGGAAATCGTTGCTTATTCCTCAGGTGGCTGTAGTAAGGATACTGTGAGGAGTTGCATATTTTAGGATGTGTGTCCACTAGATCGAATCCCTCTGCCATTACAAGCCATGAACAACAAAAGTGAACAACAAAAACAAAACAAAGTAACTGTAGTGTGACTTCTGCTCTGCCACAAGTGCTAATATTCCTCAGTATTTCTGAGGAAATATTAACATGTTTTTTTCTCTGTCCTACGCCTAATATTTTGATTCCTTTTACATAATTTTATGCCTTTATCTTTCTTTCTAGAGGGTGACAGAATGCCAAGGTCCCCCGTTACACTTGTCCATTTCATTGTAAGAGATATGCAAAGAAAAAGTGTAGCTCAGTTTGAAGTTATAATTTCCTTCATCTGTGATTCTTCACGGCCATGAAAGAGCTCCATTCACTGCTGCATCCTGTTCTTGCATATGGATGGAGCTTGTTGGTCTTGTGCCTTTCCTCTGTTCATCAGGTCTAAGTCCAAACGACACAAAAACCCATCAGATGTGTCGCAAATGTCATGTGAAGGTGCTACAACTTGGGGAACAGAGGCACAAATATAGAAACTAACTTGTGTGGTAGAAAAATTACACCACTGGTTATTCTGAGAGGCCACTAAAATCTCCAGGTTCATTTTCCTTACCTGGGAGGATCTGAAGGCAAGGTTCTATAGGTAAAAGAAAATTCTTACATGGCCATATGCATTGTTTAAAAGCTCTTATTTTTCTGCCTGTATTATAGCTTGACAACTGTGATTAGAAGCAAATGTCTAATTTGAGAAGGCCAACTGGGCAGCATGGGATCCAGATGGATCTCTTTTGCAGAGTCTGGGATTTTGTTTACAAATGTTCCACTCCAAAAAAAAAAAAAAAAAAAAAAAAGGTAAAAATTCCCCACATACAGTTAATATAGTCACTAAAAATGCATTTGAATTTCAAATATATTTAACACATGTCCTGAAGGTAGAGATGCTGAATTTTCCTGCTAGATTTGAACTTAATTTTAAGATTTTCTGTTCCTTGATCTTATTTTTCCTTTGAATACGGTTTTTGACATGCTGTATTAGTATTTTTCTTCAGCTGAACTTTTTTTCCACGTTTCCTAGTGAAAAGAGCCTCCTTCTGCTTCACTGGTTCCATTTGTGTGTTACGACACGTCACTGCAGGAGGATTAAGTTTGTCAAACAAAATTAAAGCATATTTAAAGAACAGACTTCTCCAGTGCTCTGTAGGCTCCTGGAATAAATTTTGTGACACAGGAAACAAACATGCTTTTGACTAAAATTTAGATAGAAGACTTTTCTGTATCTACTCAGGATGTTGCTCAGCATGGCATGTCAGGAAACCAGTCTAATTTCTGTAGCATACGGGTGAGTATTTTCAGGAGAAAATAGTTCTGCAATAATTACCAATATAGCCTCTGCTTTGCCATCCAGTAGCCATAAATGGCTGCTAAAACTTTCGTTTGACTTCTTTGTGGATGCTTTTAAATTTAATCTTTCTGTTACTTTACTTCATCATTTTTATCTCTTTTTTCATTCTGCAGTTAGGAGCAATCCTTTTCTTTATTGTTTATGAAAAGATTTTGAAAGAGTATTTACTCTTCTTGAAACATGTTAATCAAATTCTGTATAAAACATATATTCTACTTTAATATGGTCCAGATTACCAAATGCAGAAATATAATATTTATAAATGGAATTTTTTCATCATCTCTTCTAGAAATACGACATCTGAGCATGGGACATGCTGAAATCTCCAACAACAACCCAGAATTAGATCTGTCTATCTGAAATACCTGAAATGGTCTGGAAATACTTTCCAACTGCCAAATTGCACTAAGAACAGATTAAAATGCATCAATTTTTGCTCATTATGAATGGTTGTAATTGCTCTAGGAGTGTGAACAGCTGTCCAGAAGACAGTCTCTATGCCTGACATGGCATGAGTGAAATAGAGAATCATTACACGTCCTCTGCCACTATTGCTGTCTAGACAAAAAATGTAGCAAAGTGCACCTGAATATGATGCAAGATTCTTGCTTGATATAAACTTGACTTAAAAGAGAGTCACACATTTAAGGTCTTTGACTGAGAACTAAATACTTGAACCACAAAGCAAAACATTCTCAAAAAAGATTATTTTGTCCAAAAGTTTAATTCTAATAGGTAGTGAAGTTTTTATTCCTTTTCAAGTTGCATTTGATGCATGAGTTGTTTACTGCCTTACAGTTGGCATGACATAACTTTTTTGTAATGTATGGGAGAAAAAAAGAAATCAAAGGCTGGTTAGTAGCAAAGAGAAGTTAAAAAAATATATGGAAAATTATTTGAAAACTAATTATATGGAGGAGCTTGAAAGAAAAAAGCTGGAGATTTGGTGGTCAGGACAGGGGAAGTATTTGAGACAGAAACATGCCGAAGGAAATTGGTGTTAAAGTAACTCTACCCTTTACCTGTGTAATGGTAAATCTGAACAGATGCACAATAATCTGGAATTTTGTATTTTAAAGATGATGACATTTATTTTCTTAATCTCTTTCTTTTCTGGACTCATGTCCATTGAGTGAGCATCTTTGTGTATTGGCTGGTTTTTTTTGTAATTCCATTACTATTCATTAATCGTATTTAGGCAGGATGAATCCCCACGTTCCTGCTTGAATAGTATGTCCAAGGCTGTATTGTAGACACCCCAATATAGCTCTCAAATTGTTTTGATTTAAGGTGATTTTTTCAGTTTTTTTGCATATCATGAGATTTGGGAGTTGATTGAGCAAGCCTAACTCAATGCTTATGTTTCAATTCTTGTCAGTGGAAAAAACAGAACAAATGATTCCTGATATAAACCAGAGTCTGCCTGGGGTCTAATTTTATATCACAGCTATAAATGTAACTCTTGCCAAGTCCCATGCACTCCCTAGAGTGATCACTTGGTTCACAATTTTGAGTTTATGCTTGTGCTGAAGGATTTTACTGTGTGCTTTATGGTCAGTCTTCAGCATTTCCATCTTTAAGCTCCTTACAGCAAACTTGCCCTTTGGAAAGCAGTGTCCATGCAGTGAGAAGTTAATCACCTCCTGCCACAACAGTTACCAAATTACAAGGTGAGGACATGCTCAGCAATGCTCTGTATGCTGTAAGACAAAGGCAAACTGTTTCTCCAGTGTTTGTTTATTTCTCCTGTGTCTGTTTAACAAATATTTTTGAAATATTTGTAGTCACCAGTTCTTCACGGTTACTGAGTGTGCTAACTATGTGATTGGAGTCAGTTGATATTAGATTTCTTTACACTGTGTTCCTTGTTCCCTTTTGAAATTCTGCAAGAATAATGCACACCTTCTAAACTGTCTGTAGGTGCTACTTACTGAAGTCTGCACAGGCAGGTTTCATGGTCCAAACATATTTTCTGTGCTGGTTGGCTGATCCAGCCTACTGACCTGCAGGTAGCCCCTCCAAAAAGCCAGCTATGCTTATTACTCTGTCCAGATTTGGGGTAAGTGCTCAGTACAGACATTAGGTATGCATGCCTGTTGATTTTTCAGCAAAGTATGAGAAAGTTCTTGGTTTGATAATAGTTACTAATGAATGACTTCATAATTTAAATTTGCTTAGATTTTTTTTTCCCATTGATGTCTAATTGTTCAGTTGTAAATGGGTTGGGATATCATGTATCTTCATCTTGCTCTGACTCTGGGCTCCATTTGCACTTTGACAGACAACAGCACCACTAGTCCTTCTGCATCCCTGGTGTGCCATGGCATTGCTTTTAGGAGCTGGGGAAGGATTTTGTATATACAAAAGCAAATGACATATGATCTCTGTCTTTTTTATTCAGCCTTCAAGGAAAGTGATGAACAAACGGTTGTATCTTGCAGAGAATGAGAGACCTTTTGCAGAAAATGGCTGGAGAAAGGTCAAATTTGTGACTATTCTATGTTGTGAAATATACATTGTGAAACTAATGAAAAACTTATGGAACTGGTTTTTACTGAGTAGAGGAAAAGCAGAATCAGGCCCACAGGGAGAAGCAATAAGTATGGAATATGAACAGTACAATAGTTTTATTTACACAAAGACTTAGTAAAACAAGCTGTGTTGTTTTAGCTGAGTCTGCCTGATTTGCTATCCAAACACAATATTAATGATACACGATTGGCACCCGATCAGTACCACAGCAGAGGAATGCTGTTGTGCAATGCTCTGTTTTCAGAGCAGCTCCCTGTCATGGTGCATTACCAGCAAGGTCTGCTACACAGTGCCAAGAGAGAGCAGCAGTCCCTTGTGTGCTTTTGGAAGATGTGTGATAATCCTTTGCAATAATGACAAACCCAAGGTGTTTCTGGCTGCCTCTGCGCTCCTCCAGAGGCTGCTGCAGCCTTTGGTGTGAGATGAAGCTTAGCCTGGGAGTGCTCAGAGCCTTGGAGTGCTGGAGTGCAGGATGCTTGCTCAGGCCCCTGATCCCCCTCTGCCTTCTGCTGTGCTGTGTTCCCACCCAAGACACTGAAGAGCTCCAAGGAGCCTGATTCTGGCAAATGCATCACCACTGCAAAGGAGCACAGAAGACCTTGATTTGCTCAGAAGCAAGCGAGAAAAAATATGATCCTTTAATTCAAAATGTTTCATTCTCTGATAGTAATTTTCTTCCATATTTCTTTGTTGGTTTTTTTTGCGGCTGTGTTTCTTGATTTTCTTCCATTTTTTTGTACTCTTGTAATGCCATATTAATAGCATCCTTTAGAAACTGTAGTGTTCTCTGCAATATTTTGAGTTTTTCAGTATAGTCTGCTTCTATTAATATGTTAAAAACCCTGTGTTCACTTAAAGCTGATGGAAGGAACAACTTTGACGCTGTCAAAGGGCTGCATGCTGTGCTCACTAGCACTCATGGGACATCATTCCTATTTTTTCCTGATATAATTGGTTTCCAGAGGTTGGCAAGCCTTCATCTTTTAAAAGATTGAGGTTTGAAAAAAAAGAGAGCTGCTTGGTAGAGGTAGGCTGTAATTCTGCTCTTTATGGCTGAATAGTTCAGTTTAAAATATTTTAGAATTAGCAAGCTCAGAACTTGCTAATTCTAGGCCATGACTGGGACATCTTTAGGAAGCAGCTATTTGTGCTATGAGTCACTACAGAGCTGGCAAACAGAGCAAAGGTTGCTGCTTATGGTCCTCCCAGGCTCCATTTTCTGTCATTTTCCTGTTAGCTGAGACCTGACTTATTTCTGGGGGATACAGAATTGGGTTTTTTTGGTATTTCCAACACTTACAGATGTTTTGTTGTTCCTCTGCTCTCTTCCCTCCCACCCCCTGTATTTGGAGGTGTTTGCTTCAATGTCAGCCACATTTGACAGTTGTTTCTTACACTTTTCTGTAAGTACAGATGCGTAACACTGCTGTCACCAGGAAAAATTTGGGGTTTCACTTGTGGTCAGAAAGAACCCTGAAGTTTGCATAATGCTTTTCTTTCCTGGAAATTTTTTTGTTCATACACTGTTGTATATGACTGTGATTTTGTAGCACGGCTTGTGGTTCACTCTCAGGACACATTTCATGTAGGAGAAGGTTTCCACAAAACCTATGTGCTCTGAGGGATATAGATGGAATAATTTCCATTTTCCTTTTAATTTTGGGCCACCAACCATCAGGAGCAGTTTTGCTCTGAGGCTGTTGCTGGTTGGGTTAAATTCTGAAGCTGTTTCTTTTATCTATTATGTCAGTGGAAGAGTACAACTGGAACTCCAGTATCTCAATCTACAAAGAGTCAAACTTGTGCTTACTTTGGACTTCCTTTCTCTAAGAGAGATTTTCTAGAGGAAGCTCAAATTAAACAGGTTCAAATCCCTTTTGCGAGAGAAAATCTCACCTAGAATACTCATAACAGATGGACACGTGTATTTGCTATGTTATAAATGTAGACAAATGAGCCAAAATCTTCAAGGGAACCTGTGAATTCTAGATGTAGAGGGAGGAAAGCAGGTTGGGAAGGTGCTGAACTAGTGCTTATATGCCACCTAAACAGATAATATTAGATCAGTCACTGGCAGCAAAGCCATGAGTAACAATAGACCAAAACAAAGCATTGTTACATGCAATAGTGCCGGTGTGTCTAGAGCTTTACTTGGTCTAGAGGATATGAATATGGGAAATATTGAAAAGAAAAATAATGTGTATTTGTATACTGCTCCTTGCTTTTGTTTGTTTGTTTTGTATAGCTCTAGGATATGCTTGGGAGCCCCAGGCAGTCCTTTTGCACCACTGAGAGCTGGAAAACTGACAAGTCCTCCCAGGAGGGGTAACAGGTAGTTAACACAATAATACCAAAATTATTTTTCCCTAAACCATGTTTTTCCTGAACTCAGTCTGGGGTCTGTAGGAAAAGGAGAGGAATGCAGCCATCACTTCAAATGAGGCTACATTAAAGATTTGAGAGCTGCAAATGGATCTCTTGTTTTCCCCATTTTATCCTAAGCTGTGTTCAGCATTTCCTGCATCTGTGGGTCTGGGTAGCTTTCCCTCACAGTAATGCCATCACTGCCAGCTGTCTTTACTCAAAACAGTGGCTAGTTCTGCCCTGTTTGCAGACATGCCACAAAGCCACACTGTTTTATTGACTCAGTGATTGATTATAGACCTGTGAAGTTGTAGGCAATACTTGAATAGTCTAAAGTAGTGAAAACTGCATTATAAACCATCTAATTTCTAGTATTCAACACACATCAAACTTATTTCCGTGCTGAAGGCATAGGCCATTGCAGCAGCTGTGGCCAGTGAGTGTTGTGGGTGTGCATGACAAGGAAACTCACAACATAATCTGGTAAATTCACACACATTCTTATGTTGAAGCAAACATGATCTCTGTGGTGCTTTCTGACTAATGCTTTAAATTGGATAATACTTCAAATTAAGTGCCACTTTGATAGCAAAAGGCTTCTTTTCTATTATGTGAAAATTCATAGAAGTTTTTCTTGAAATTAAAGAGGAAAATCATCAAAGCCTTCATTCCTTATTGAGATAAATTCAACTCCTTCTTTAAGACTGAAATTAGCAGCAAGTCTGCTTTCTGAGTTTTAAATGCCATGCAATATAATTTTGCATTTGACAGTGAGCATGGACTGTTTATTCCTCTGTAGCATCACAAGCTGTCACCTCAAAATGCTGTTCTTCCACTGGCAGAATTTTTTCAACTATACAAATCACAGTTATACCCTGGGAAGTGACACTGATAACTTCACATTAAATATATTTATTTCATGACCCTGATCATTGTACAGCATATTTTGTCCAGTTCAAAGGGGCAAAGATGTTATTTTCCAAATAGATGGTGTTGCTGCTGGGCATGACCATCTGGATCTGGAGTTCTCTCCTGTTTGCATGTCATCAGCCGCCACCTTGGTCTGACTGGGGCACATGGAGCCATTAAATGGATCATGTAGATGATGCATTTTAAATACATAAGTTCATATACACTGAAATAACTACGAGCAACACATTATAGGACTGTAATATATATTGCAAGTATTTTTTGTCTGTGTCTTCCTAAGGGCATGTTGGGATTTTCTGTGCAGCACCTTTCTTTGAGTTCCATACCTCCACACAGGTTGGGATAGAGCAGTGCTTTGTATCTAGAGCTTGTTTGCTACTAATTTTTTGGGATGTTTAAAGATCTTTTGCTGTGTTTAATTTTATTACTATTAAATATATTACTAGAGAAAGTAATTACCTAGGAAGAAACATAATTTCTGAGCCTTAAAATTAAATGTCAGTTTTGGGAAAGCTTCCAGACAGATGTAAGAGAATTAATTTGAGATGGAAAAGCTTTTTATGTCTGTGCATAATATTCCCCTGCCTCTTACCCTAATTCCTCCAGGTCATTTTCTATACCTTTGCTCCTTTCGGCATTCAGAAGCTTTTCCACAGTTATTGCCATTTTATCTGTCCTCGTGTACCAGCAATTGTAGCACTGTTTGTCATATCTGACCTATCTGTAACAGGTTGCTCATCGGTGACATAAAGATTTAGTTAATATAAATTTTTTAGCTTCATGAATGAAATAAAAATGGACTGATCAAACAGACTGTAAGCCTGGCAGGATATAGGATATAGGCAACACGTGTTTATGCACGGTCGAACAGAAGCATCTCTACAACTGATTAGTACTTTTGGGCTCTAACTTAACAGAAACATTTGATAACAGTCATAAAACTAACTCCATCATATTCCAGGCACACTAAAAAGGTAGCTTGGAAATACTTTTGGCCTTGATCAGCTCTTTTGAACTGTTCCATAGTGATATAAATGATTTTCGGCACTGAAAAGTGTTAACTTACTTGTCCTGCTGATTTTGGGTGGAAAAGGTGCATCAGGTGGCCACACGTGCCTACATTTATCTGGGGTCATTACTATCTTGGCTGGGCTATAGGTACACGTCTTTCTGGGTTAACCAGAGCTGTCTGCTGGGTGCATGGTGGACTATATATTGCTGAAGGCTAAGTGGGGAATATTCCACACCTTGAGCATGACAAATATGTTCTATCCCTATATTGTGAAATTCCAGCTGCAGATAGTGTGGACTTGAGGAATTACACACAATCTCAAGAAACCATAGCGTCATTGCAATATTTTTTTGTCTGTTCTGCTGTTTATCAAGTGACTGCCAAGAAGTAGGAGGCTCCCATCTTGATTTCTCACTGAAATGAAGAGAAGTAGTTTGTGTACGTCTTCCTGAACACTTTCTGAAACATTCCAGCTGGCGTGATATTTTGTCAGCTATTCAGCTTGCCTGAAATTCAGCTGCTAAATTGTTTGTCAACTGTATTCTTTGCATTCATTGTATTCTGGTCTCCTAAATGAAACAGCTGTGAATATATTTACAGTGTAAAAAAGCTGGAGTAGTGATAGAAGCCTGCAGTTTTAGTCATTGCTCATAGCTGACGTAAAGGCAAAACCAATGGGGAGCATGTGCTTACTTGCTCTCTAGTCTTTAACTATGCCCATGTGTTGCCATTTAATTTGGATGGCTCAGAGAAGTCAGTATTCAAAACTTCTGATAACTCAGGTCTGTGAGGGTATATTAAATCCCAAAAACTATATGGAAAAATTGATAAAGACTCCAGAAAATACAGCTATGTATATTCATGGCGGTGGTGAAATTAAAATAAGTTCTCAAACCAAAGAATGAAATTCAAAAACCAAAGATCACGAGTTATTTAATGATAAGCCTGTAATTAGAAAATCTAAAATGCATTATTTTCAAGCATCCTGAAATTCTCTTGCGTCAAGCAGGCCTTCCCACAGATCCTTGCACAAATACACTTAAGTTGCTTCTGAAACTTTAGTGATGACTGAGAAAATGTTCCTGGATTTGTATTTATCAAGAGAATTCCCTTTATAACCACAAAGTCACAAATGTTTTTAGAATACTTTATTCTTGTGTTTAGTTTAGAAAAACAACATCTAATTGACAGCAGTTATCTTAGAGCGTAACCAAAAGATGGCAGCAATCCAATATTTTTTCTACCAAGCAGACAAGAAGCAGTTTATTTACAGTTTTATGAACCTCTGCTGTGTTATTAGAAGGCAAAGATGCTATAGCTTCTATTTCCTATTGGAAAGGAAGTAATTAAAACAATTTGAGAAGTGAAAATACTCTGCAGTTTTTTAATTAATGTAAGAAAACAAAGCAGAGAATGAACCATATTGAGATGAAGAACTCGTCAGACCAAGAACAAATATCTTTTGTTTAAATGCTTTCATGTTGGACAATTCCCAAATGCAACTTCACCCTATAGTGACAAAAAGACCCAACCAGACCCCCCAATAAAGAATTATCTTCCCAAAACACAGGGAACTTGAGAGACAACCATAAAGAAACAAAGGCTACCCTTTAACTGTGAACCTGCCATGATTTCTAGTGTGTAACCTTAATATCTGTGTGCTTTGACTTTCACAGTGACATTCACAGCGGAAATTACTAGATTAATGAGTTGGTCTCCTCAGGCCTTCCTGCAGCCCTGTGAGGTCAAAGAAAAGGTTCCCAGTGACTCCACTTCTGTCTGAATCAGCTGCTGTCTGGTGGCATGCCAAAAGGGCCCGAAATTGTGCAATGTAGTAACATGCACCTTATGCTGGATTTGGATTATCAGTGCAGTCAGGGAGGTGATAACAAAACAGAAGCGACAAAGAGAGTTTGGGGAGAAAATGGGGAATTAACTGCTTATTTGGCTTACAGTGCAGAAAAATTCCCAAACAACAAACCCTCAAATAACCAAGCTCTCAAACAAAGAGCCTTTACTCCCAACCCCAAGGATTTTCAAGTTCAAACACCTCACAAATCATAGCGCATAACATCTTTCAAAACAGAAAATCCCTTAGGAAAAGGTTTCTCATAATTACAAATTTCCTTGCAGGAGATTGCTCAACAACTCTTAAGCAACATTTCCATTATGTGCAAAGCCAACACAAAAGCTTGTAGTGTTCCAGAGTGCATTCACTTACTGGTGTAGTTGTGTGAGGTTACTGCTTTGTAGAGTGAATATGAATTAAGGACACAATCCTGGTGACTGATCCTCACACTTGTGAAGTTGTATTATCACCTTATTAGGGGTTTTCATATATTTCAGCAGGACTAAGGCCCTGTTATTCAACCATTGTGGTATCTCATTGCAGAAATACTTTGGGAAGCTGAAGGCTGTCCTGATCAGGGGACATCTCTTATTTTAAATGATGAAAATCCCACTAACATTTTCTTTTGACTTAGTATTTATTTTGGTAGCTCAAGGTTCCAGGCTGAAGTCAGCCATTCCATGATATGCATATTCCAAAGGAACAGGGTGAGTAGGACTTGCTTTTTCCTACATGAGGTTTTAAGAGAAAAGCTACAGCAGAAAAGGGTCAAAAAGACTTCAGCAGCTGAAATTGAATGGAAAATTTACCTGCTTTCAAAAACCTTAATATTTTCTTTGTGACTTTTGACTTACCCTGATGCTAGATAATTCTAATTATACAACTCTGAATTGCTATTGAATTTTATTCCTGAGGTGAGGGGAAATGAATTAATTCTGTTTAGCCTCTTGCAGAAATTCAGGTTCATTCCTTCATATCCCTGCTGTGTTTTATTTAGGCAGCTGCTACCTACACCTGTGAAGGCACACCTTGTTTTGTTCACAGGCCTGCAACTTCCCAGTCCTCCTTGCAATTACTGCAGTGCAGTCAGTGCTGTCCCAAACGTTTACAAGCCAGGAGGGTTTGACATGAGCAGGAACAGTCTCTGAAGGCAGTGTGCAATGTGGCTCTAGAAGAGGCACATGAATTCCTCAACCTCTTTGTTAAATAAACAAAATATTGATGCCTGTGGTGAGTTAAACATCTGCATTTCACTTCAAGCATTAAGTGAAATTTGAAAATGCAGTACTCTCTGTTTTTATTTTATTCACCAATTTGACAAAACTTGGCTGCCAAAAGTACTTTTAAAAGAAGTAACCAGTAAAGAATGGTATCCTTTATCATGTTGAAAAAACAGATGTACTGCATTTACCCTTCATGTGGATGGTGGTTCCATTACTGGTCTTATTAAGTGTGTTACTTTTTGTCTATGTGGTAATTCATTTATATGTTAAAATTCAAGGCCTTTCTTCTCAAGAAAAAGCTGCATAGGAAGAGAACTATGAATTCTCATAGTTCTCCTAAAGCTTAAAGATTGTTTATTTTTTTGGGAGGATATACAACATGAACAGATTTTTTTTCCAAAAAAGCAGAAACATGAAATTATTTAGAATTTTTTATTATTTCTGAGGAAATCTGGACTGTCACATTGGTCTACACTAAACCCCAAAGGAATTCAAGACATACGTGAATGTTTCTTTAGTACCTTTCACCTACTGTTTTTAGGTGAAAAATTTACATCTCAAAGTATACTACTTCAGGCAATACAAGATTAAGAATATGTCCTAGGATATATGTTAATCAGGGTTTGCTCCCATGATGTCCCAACCTACTGCTCTGGTCTACTCATGGGATGAGTGAAATTTCTTCTAGGAGTGTGCAGGGCAGTGTTAATGCTCAAGTAACCCATATTTTGGATGATTTTCCAACAGAAAAAGGTGAAACTTGTGAGCAGTGTTCCTTATTTCACTTGATCAAGGAGCAAAATGCTGTAACTCAAAAGCTGAGAAGAGGAGACTCTGAGAAGGTCACAGGCATGAGGTGACAACAGCTCCCTGAGGCTGAACATGTCACTTGTCACTGATCCAGGCAAAGAGTGTTGGCCACAGTTGGCTCCTTTCTTCTAGAGAAGGGTTCAGAGGACACAGCCAGCACGTTCCCACAAAACCCAACCCTGCTGCTTTACGTAGCCAGGCCGGGCAGGGGAATGATCCCTGGACTGCCTGTGGGTCCTCTGCGACCCCAGAGCCACAGGATCAGCACCTCTGGTTCACAGAGGCAGGCACACAAAGCCTTTTTTCTTAATGCTTTCTGACTCTGGCTGGCTGGAATTACGAAGTATGTCTGATTTATTTATCTTTGAATGAAATGTTTTGTAATTTCAAATATCTGTCTTAATTGGCTGAGTATGTGGAAACATTTCAGTTTGGGACAGACCCAAAACAATAACCACTAACTTGTTCCTTGTTCTTTTTGGTTGTTATTGGTTTTGGGTTTTTTTTTCTGTTGGCTACTGAACAACAACAAAAAAAATCAATTATTTGCATGTTTTCTGTTTAAACATCAGCTGCAGAGGAACTCAGTAGGATTGTGCCTTGATTTGAACCCCAATTGGAAATCAATGTGAAATGTGATCGAAATCAACGCAGACTTAGAGAAATAACCAGGATAGAGAAGACAGAGTACTTTGCTGTTTTAGATGTATTTCTTTCTTTATGAAAAACTTGAATTCAAACTGAATTAATATTGGAATCTCTTTAAAGTTGATATTATTTGGGAATTCATGGTTTCCTTTGATTGGGTGTAGAAATAGAGCTATAGGTGATGCACATGGTCTGTTTCAGGATAGAGTTCACTTGTCAATATATAATGTGAGCAGGTGGTTTAGATCAGGACATAATGACAGGTTTTAAACTTATTAAAATCAGTGTTTTTTCTGGACCAGGACTTCATATTTTAAGTCACCATCAGAATTACAATTTCCAGACAGTATGAGCTTCAAAATTTTCAACTGGGATCTCCAGATCAGCTCTAGTGAAGGTAAAATATCATGTGGAGAAGAAGACAGCATGAAAGACAGGGAAATAATTTTTCATGTTTTTCTTACAATAGTGTAGTAAAGAATAGAAATGGAAATAATGCTGTTAGAAACTACCCAACACAAACAGGATTTAGAGAGATGATCAAGGCCTTTGGTTGGTGCAGAAAGGAGTCCAAGGTGGGATTGAAGACCCATGCTGCTGCTCCTGTGGAGCAAAGAAAAGGCTGTGGTTTCTGCTGCATCTACATCAGTAGTGTTTGACTCTCAGATGGAAAATAAGAATTAAAAACATTCCATTCTTGTTTGTCCAAGCACAAATTAAATAACTATAATTTTCTTTGTCTGCTGTGGCACTGGGGCAATGGAAATAGCTCACAGGTGCTGGCTATGAAGGCACTCTCCCTCTCTTCTTTCCCTTCCTCTTCAAGCACTTTGTTATTTTAAGCTGTCATTTGATATGCTGACCACCAAATTAAACACATACAACTACTGTTATTTTGCATTGTTCTCACAGGAACAATGTTAAAGCAGATATCCGGCAAAAACAGCTCTGATTAGGTGAAACATAGCTGCTAAGAGTAGCTCATATGAAGGATATGGTAAAGAATGTGGAGTAAAGTTAGAGGGTGATGTTTTGGATAGGCTACATATATAATTAGGGTCAATCCAGGGGTCGCTTTTGGTAAATTAGCAACTTTTTTTTTTCCTGTGATGCTGCATATCTTAGAAAAGGCTACACTGAAAAATGTAACAGTCTCAATTACACTTTGGAAGAGTTCCCATCAGACCTACTTATGTCCATCTCCAAGTTCAGAGTGTCAGATCATACTGAGGTTTTCTTAACAGCAAGCAGGGCTTGGAAGATCACTGAAAGAAAACAAAACTGAGTTCTGTGGAAAACAGTGAATAAGTGAGTAGCTGCACTTTCTGGGAAAGCTTTCGTAAATGAAAGAAGGAGAAACTAGTCAGCTAAAAGACTCTTGTACGGTAAGGAAATGAAATTTCTCTAAGCAGGTGTGCTTGTGGTGCTGGTTTGATGATCAAACAGAAATGTTTGCGGGCACTGCTTGTGTCTGAGGTGCCCCCAGACCATGGGCACAGCACTACCTGCGCTGATGGGTTTGCTAATCTGGCTGCAGAGCTAAACTCTGGCAAGCCTTGGTTTCACAGCTCTAACTCTAGTAGTGTATACACTTGGTTTGTTAGATAAGAGGTCCTGATGCAGTATTATCCACTGCCCATCTGCCTTCCTATTCCCATAGTTTTACTACAAAGTGATGCTGTGACATTTACAGTGGAGGTGTGGCAAGAGGGAACTACAGCTGTCAAAGCAATGTAGTAATACCAATTTATCACCTCTTCCTTAGTTATGATTTCCTCAGTCCTACTTCTCAAACTTTCTATCCCCAAAGTAAATTACACCATTAGTTTATTTATTTTTCTCCTGCAGTTATGCTACTGTAACTCAATAAGTCTATCAGTCTCTGCTTTATTTCCTATTTTCACTGTTAGACAAAAATGAAATCCTGACTAGGAGGCCAAACAGTGGGAATAAACATAAAATATTTTTTCCAATATATTTCCAATGTATTTTCTTTAACTGGTCCAATATTGTTTTTCACAAAATGTCAAGAGAATAATGTAACTATTTTATCATAACTATTTATTTATGGATAGATATCTTTCCTCAGTGGACGTAACAGGAAACAGTATGAATTTCTATCTTCCTACTTTGTCTAATTACCTGTTTCCTAAACTAGGTAGCAGCTTAAAGGGTAAGTGATACAAATAATTACCTAGGACTTTTAATTAAATTTGGATAGTTCATGATTTTACAGGACAGGGTTCTAGGCCATCTTGTCTACACTGTATTTTTGCCAAGAAAGGTTAGACCAGATGATCCTTAAAATCCCTTCCAGCCTGGTATTCTGTGACTGGAATATTGACCATTGGTCTGAGTCATCACTTTCCACCATAACTGTGAACTCTGTTGGCAGTAACCACATGTACCGCCTTTGGTACAGGGCTAACAGATCTAACAGACACGGAGACTTTGAAGCTGGGATTAGAAATGTTAAGAACATCCCAAAAAACTTGTCATACATGGACATGGACCAAAGTCTAGAATGGAACAAAATATGTGTCTCTCAAGATTGGATCTCCATTATGGAGCAAACACACACACTGGACTGATAAACATCGAGTGCTTTTCAGCTGTGTTTAATTTTCCTTTATCTGTTAACCAGGAAACAGGTATTATTATTATCATTTAATTTTATACAGGGGGATCAGAAGTAGAGAAAAATTTGTTTAAGGTCATTCAGGAAATCTACAGCAGAACAGAGGAGATCAGGAATTTTTGAGTTGCAGACCAGGACGCTAACCATGGGACAGCTCATTTCCTCTCTGAGGGAGACTCTGCTGCCAAATTGCATTAGATGAGAACAAGTCCCTGTTTACATTTCTTTAAAACAAACCTTCATTAGGACTGGATTCAATACATCACAAATACATTATCAAGATTACCATGAAATGTTTATAAATCTCTAAATCCTAAGGATAGGATTGGCTCATCTAAATGAAAATGAGATCACAAGACTCAGGACCAAAGCAAGGAAGTTTTCTGAGGAGAAGAGTAAGGTTACTTGCTGATGTAAGGCAAACAAATTGAAAAAAACTCAGAGAAGTTTTTCTGAATTGGGGAAAAAACTTGTTTGTGTGATTGAATATGTCAGAATAATTTCAAAGCTCATTTATTATGAAACCAAAACTGCTTGTTTGAATACTGCATCTCATCTAATCCCCCGAGGCTGTTTACATTAAAGCCAACAATCTCCTAATGTTAAAAATTTTACTCACTTCCCTCATTTCCCAGTTCTTTTTTTAGGAAAAAAAAAAAAAAGAAAAGAAAGAAAAACCACTTTTGTGCAACGTTCTTAAACTTACAGAGTTTAAGAATTCTCTTTTTGCAAGAGCCAAGTGTCACTGAGCTGCCATCATCTGCAAAAGATGTTGCTCAAGTAAGTAATGGAAAAAACTCTGCTTTAGAATCAAATCAAATGAAACAGTTTATGCTTAGTATTTTGGATCCTTACTGGATTATAAGTATTGTTTAACACCTTGAATATACTGTAGTGATACTGTTAATTTTTGCAGTGACAGTGTATTCCTTGCCTTGGTTCCAGGACAAATAGCACCTGGACATGTCAGGATACGTTTTCAGTACAGACTTGTGACTGTACAGACACAAATTGTCTTCAATCTTCTTTTTATTCTTTTTATTCCTAGGTGCTTATATACTTCAGTTAATTAATTCCACAATAATTGCTGTGGTTTTCCTCACTTTTTAATGAAGGTTTTCTAAGCTGCACTACATTTAGGCCTACATCTTGCCAGCATTATTCCTTCCATGGCTCTGCTGCAGTGACAGACATACAGACTGGTCTGTGTTTTGCCTGTGAGTGAACAGCCATTCATTTATTTGGCTGAGTGCAATCCTGCTGAAGTCAATGGAGGTTCTGTCTTTGATTTCCATGAGTCTTGACTTTCAGCCTGTGCCTCAAATAGGGTCAGAAAGTTCCCAGGGATAGCAGCTAAAGCCATGGATTTGATTAAATCTGGCTGCAAATCTGGCATTGCTGGTAACTCAGCCAGCTCCACTTATGGGATGAGACAGGTGAACGTGTCTTCTGGTGTCCAATGGCAGCCACACCCACATGTCCAAACACAGGACTGTCCATGAATTGACTGCAATGGAAGATAATATTCATCTAAACAATTTATAATTTTTTTTTTTTTTTTTTGTTATTCAGCAGACAAAATCTAGGCATTAAGAAACAGTTGAAAAAGTACTTTGCCTGAGCCTTTATTGCTATTACATTGGAACATAGGGAAGAGTGAAGCTGGAGTAAGGTTCCCATAATAGCCTTCTTTATTGCCACTCATGTGTCCCCCTTCCCAAAATTCTGTAACCTTCCTGATCTCTGTTTCTCTTCAGTTAAACACCACCTTGCATCCCTGCTATCCCATTAATGTGGCCACTTGTCCTTCCCTCCCTCTTCTCTTTTCTTTGGGAATGATTTTTTTTCTTTTTCAGGCTTATCACTTCAAATAATTAAAAAAAATGTATTTCAACAGAAATCAGATGGGAACAGCTTTATCCTACAGCAGTTCTCACAAATCCTTTGGGAAAGGCAGGATGATGTATTTGGCCAAGGAATATACTGTTTTGTCTTCTGGCAGGTGCACAGTGATTATTCTAGGCCAGCTCTTTTCCCTATTTCTTTATCAACAGTTTTGCTACCTACACAGTTGCTCTCTCCCAGCTCTTCAACAAAGCATAAGAATTCTTGACATGCATCATTTATCTCCAAGACTAATATAGGTTCCAATACCAGAATATTATTTCTCAGTTTTACCCATCATCTTGTTTTATATCAATCTTGCCAATCATTTGCGGTGCTGCTGCATCTGTCAAGATGAGTCTTCTGCTGTGTTTAAAGGAGATATTTCTAATAATGCTTGAAAATGGCATGCATTTTTTGTTGGAAAAAAATAAACCCCAAAACTATGTCCATACCTGTTCTTTGACCAGATTTTTCTCTATATTGTTGACAAGGTCAAAACAGCAGCTCATTGCGAAGATTAATTATCAACCAAGGCACTGAAGTTGTAATGCATAGTCTGTTTTCAGCTGTGGCAGGAAATCCCAGCTCATACAAGGGCTCTGCTCTATGGAACCTGTAAAGCAACACTGGCTCCAAACAGGTTGGGCTGGAATCCGAAAACTGCAATTTTTGTCAGCTAACAAAATCTTCCTAGCAGTGACCTCCCTCGTGCTCTTCAGCTCAGTGAGTTCCCACACAATGTACTGCAATTTGACTCCTCAGAACTGGGAACAGGGATAATGGGGGGCACATACTGCAAACTCTGTTTCAATAAATAGATAGGATTTTTCTCCCTAGAATAGGGTTGGCAAACTACTAGCTTGTTTTTCAAGTGTTTCAATGATTTCACTCCTATATTGCTATCAAACGTGATGCAAGCCAGGTCCTTGGTTTACTTGACCCCTTTTGAAAATGAAACTACTTTCAATTTTTCTGGTAAGACTGCTTTGGAGATTTTGCATTTTTTGCTTGGTCCAGTGCTGCTGATGGAGAATTGGAGATTCTGCTTAGGTATAGTAAAAGTAAGGTTGAGCTCATGCCTAATCTCTCAGATTTTTGTGGTGCAGTTTTCAGGTACATAGTGAATAATCAGTTTGGAGTATTTCCTCCTTGAAGAGCTACATCAATAAATTAGGAATATATGAGTGATTGCCACAGAAACTCACAAGAAATCCACACCACAATACAGGCAGTTTGAAGATGATGTCTCAGTAGCTGTGTATTCTTTTGGGCTCTAAAGAGCCTTTGTGGGAAAAGAGGCTTCACTGAAGCTGTTATTAAGGATTTTATTCTCTCCTCCTTAAAAAAAAAAAAATTATTGGTCAGAAATAATTTCACAGAAGACAAACTTCTCAACAGCTCTTAGCAGAATTAAGTACCACTTAGGGAGACAGAAGAGTTAATGGAAGAATGAACTATATTCTAAGAAAGACTGCTGTAGCTCTTACATGTACCATTTCTCTGATCATCCAAGAAATTATGTGGATTTCATTAGAAAGAAGAACATTTTTAGCTTTGGATAGGCAAACAATAAGAATCACACATTATTTTGAAGCAATAATTGAGTTTCCATAAGATTCAACCAACTATTCTAGAGCCAGTTGTGACTGGCTCATTGCTCATTACTTCAGTAGGTAGGTGATGATCAGAACCATTTAATATTCATTGAAATAAATCCTGAGGTAGAATCAGGAATGCTTTCATGCCTCAACATTGATTGTAACTGTTATCCAGGGGGGAAAATTTTAAAGAAAAAAAATCAGGTAAAGATGGACAGTGTGTCTAGTACTGAACTGTAACAAAAAATTAGTCAAGTAAATGAATTTGTTAAATAAGAAGTACAGTATTTATTCTGAGGCTGTCTCAATGACTATGTCTGAAGTGATCACAAGGAGGCAATCTGGACATTTAAACAAAATAAAAATGGCTGAGTCAGATGATCCACGGGAACTGTTTGCTCTCTTATTAGTCTGTGGCCAAGGTCAAGCATTGGATGTAACTTTTTTGCCTGCAGAAAGGACAAAACCAGACAAGTGTCTGACCCAGATGGCCTGCAGCTCCTTTGGCAGAAGGTTCAGAAGGAGGAGGTGAGCACTGTTTACATTTATTGATGAAGGGTCCTGATCCTGTTTTCATGTGTCATGGTAAAGTGCTTGAGACAGCGAAACCTCAGCCTGCCGAGCTGTGAACCCTGGTGGAGGCTAATTTTGTGGTCAATGCAGAACATCAGTGACCATGCACTCCATGGCATTTAATCAAAATTTCAGGGAAAAGGATGAGATGTAGACTACAACTTCTCAAACCTGTTGGAATTACTCTTTTCCAAATGCAATTAGGCTCTCTGCTGAGAGTCTGATTCACAACATCCTCGATGTGATTCAAGTGTTTAGGGCCCTTGCATTCTAAGGATAAGGTTTTGTGAGAAGTACGAGAAAACAAGGAGCATGGAATAAAAATGTCAGCTGTAACAGTGTCTGCTTGTAGAAAAATTAGTGCTGTGTTAGAATTTTAATTCCTTCCTGAGTGAATTACTCCGTCAAATTCAGGCCCACTGGAAAAAAGAAAGCAGAAATTAAATTTCTGATGCAAATATACTCCTATCAACATCATACACATGAGAAAAAAGTGTAGTAGCATGAATTTGAGCTTTAATTAACTATATTTCAGCATAATTGTAAATGTGAGCTGATTTAGGTATAGTATTTCATGAAGAAATGCCCCTTAAAGTTTTCTAAAGCAGGTAATATATTTTCAACCTCTATTTTTAGATCAGTTTTCTGAACAGGGGAGGGGATTTGGTGCATTGCTTGGTATAAGTGATTTTTTTTTTTTTTTTATGTTCAAGCCTGAATTCTCCTACAAAACAAAACCCAAATTGTTTCTTAGTATTACAATTTTCCCCAGATTTGGTAACTTTTCTTTCTGCTATGTCTAACTGGTCACCAGGGGAACTTGAGCACAGTCCTAAGTGGTCAAAAGTGCTCGATTTTAACATCCAGAGGAAGGGATCTAGAGGCATTTCTGGTTTCTAGCTGGATGTTACCTAGCTGATCTATATGCTGAGTCTGCACAGAACCCTGTCGCTCTGCAGACATTCAAATCAAGCACAAGGTGCAGCTCCCACACTTGTATCACTCCCGATTTTCTATTCCTGCATTCTCCCCCCCTTTTGCTAAGCATTCTTTTGCTGCAAAGCAGGTAAAAGAATTTTCTTTTTATCAGACACTAGAAGATTTCATTTGACAAAATACTTTCATTAATAAACGAGAGTGAGAACTGGTATTGGAAATGGTGGTATTGAATGAGCACCACTGGAGTGGGTGAGGGAAACCTACCCAGTGCTGGGAGATGGATGTCAGCCCAGGGAAGGGGCAATTGAACTGCACAGCTGGAACTCATTTCTTGAGAAAACCCTGGTCCTAAATCTAGCCAAAATTATATACTTAAATCCTGCAGTTTATCAAGTCACTAGTCTATCACCACCTCATTGTGATTATGTATGAAAGCATGAAAAATGTAACAAAATACTCTGTTACAGAATTGTTCTCATTAGCCCATATCCATTAGCTTGGAATAGGATTTTTCTAGAGAATAGCTGATTAAATTCTTGAACCCTGCACATAAATATGTCAAACAATTTTTTTTCTTTCAAAAATAAAGTGAAATGGAGAGCCTACATGCTCATAATTTCTCATTTAAATAATTATGACCTATAAGCTTTAATATTTTTATTGCTGATCCACTGGCTAAATTATTTGCTTTTAGAAATTTGTTAACAATACAGGAAAAAAAATTTCTAACAATAGAGTTGTTAACAATTGTTTAACAATACAGTTGTCCTGTATTGTTAAACCAAATTATTTTAAGCCCCATTTTATTGTCTGTATCCACACCTGAAATTCAGCAGCATGGCTCACTTTGCTAGTATTTCAGTGAAGCAAGTTTTAATTTTTGCCTTCTGCACCAGCAAGGCTCTTGGGTACAGCTTGTCCCCTGAAACATTCTAAGGAAATGTAACATGATTTTCCTCTGTTTTAGTGAGGGCTTAATTGTGCAATGGTAAATAACTTAATTGCTCGTTTAGCAAATGGTGATGCTGCTGCATGGTTATATTCTGTGTTCCAATATGTAACTCATTTTCCCTCTGACTCAGAAAGCCATTAATTCTAAGGAAAATAGTTATTTAACAGAATTTAGTATTTTTAATAGATTTTTTTTTCTATTAGCACGTCTAAAACTGCCATGGTTTACCTGAAAACCTGACTCAGCTGTGTGACAGTGTGACACTGTGACAAGAGGGCCGTGCCATGCACAAACGAAGATTGTCACATGGTCTCAGCAAAAATTCTGTGTGCACTTAGGGGTTCTCTTTATAGAGAGTGCAGACTAATTTGCTGTTTGCTCAAGATGATGAGGCAGTAGCAGGACCATTTGTTTGGATCATTATGTTTTGGGTCATTACTGAATTTTTGAAAAGAGGATTGTCCCACAACCTATTACTATTAGAGTGTTTATTTGATTTTTTTTTTAAGGTTGGCTTAGTTAAGAAAACTTTTCTCTCTTCATGGATTCAACTACAATTTATCTGCTCCCAAAAAAGAAAACATACATTTTAAGAAGGAATTAACAACTCATTGATATTGATGCCTTCCATTCACATGTGACTCTGAATATAGCTAAACTGCTACACAACTAATTTGGGCCTCAGCAACTTACCTCCAGATTTTATTCTGTTGTCAATATGCCTCACCAAAAGTAAGGACAGAGAACTTAAGCAAAACATTAAATATTACTGGCTGTAAGCAGCTGACAAAAAGATCACACTGAATTTCATCAAAGAGTGGGTTGTGGCAAACAAAGGACACTGTGTTCAGTGATCTTACAAACCTCTGAGTCACTTTGGCCTATTCTTTTTTAATACTGTATATTGCTTAAGATATTTGCTCCTCTTCCTGTGACTTTTACTGTACTGGCCTTGCTGGGATATTGTTTTCACATTCAAGTCATGAAAAATTTTTTTCAAAGTAAAATATGGAAACATGTGATTTGAAAACAGTAGTTTTCCTGATCTTCGATCATTGATGGTATCATGAAAGAGTCAGTGGTTTCATGCAGCCACAAGTTCTCCATTTTTTATTTATTTCATTCAGGTATGGAATTTTAAAAAGAATTATTACTCATTGATCTGTATGAAGTCTGATGTTTTCATGGGATGTCCCAGATAACTGAGACTTAACAGCTCAGTAAAATTAAAACCCCGTGATTTCATTAATTGTGATCAATCAATACATCTGAAAAATAGAGCTGCCAAGAAAATATATTTCACATTAATATACTCAATGAACAACAAATAGCCTATTTTAAATTGATAAGCTCTTAGAAAAAATAGAAGTTCTGTAATCAATCTAAAAGTATAATATTGTTATGGGTGATTTTATAATCCTAATTGAGGATGTAGCTGTTATTATTTAAAAAGTAGATTTTTAAAAATGGATAGTGTTTTTTTTTCAGAAAGTGGGAAATATTAGATAAAAATATTTTCTCTTTTCAAGCATTGAAATTATTTTCTTGTCTTTCATAGCTTGCTGGTATCTTCCCAAAAACTCTAGTGGCCTGTCACAATGTCTTTCTATAAATGTTACCTTTCCATTCTCATAGGAAAAACAAATCTACTCATTCAAACCTTTTCTGCCATGATTCACTATCTCTCTTTTGGTTCCCCTGGCCTTTAAGATGAAAATAATCATATAAATGCAAAAAAAAAGCAAAATGAAAAAACCCCAACCAAATAATAAACCACGCCTTCCAATGTAAAAAAATAATTAATTAAATAAACGGAAAAAAACACTGAAATGAAATTTGTGTGTTTGAACTGGGCTGTCAGGTTTGGCTCTCCTGTTCAGTGTTGCATCAGCACCCTACCAGAACACATCAGAGCCACCCACCTCGCATTTTACTATGTTCTTCTGATATTTTCTGTTGCTCAATCTAGTTCAGTTAGCACTAGTTTTGTCTCCTTGGGCTTCACCCTTAACATTTTCTTTCTTGTTTTTGGTGTTTATGCTCATGTAGAATATTTCATCTCCCACTTAATTTCTGCTTAGCCAGGTTTGATTCATTTACAGCATTCCTTTAAAATTCACATTTTTCAGTCCAACCCATTAATTCTTACCCTTATTTAATTCTTTCCAAACTCTTGGTCATCTTCTGTAGTAAGGCAGAGCTATCTAAATTTTTCTAGATGTGAGGAAACAGTAACGTATTTTCCTAAATAATTCCTTGTCAGCTTTTATCAGAGATAATGGAAGATTTTCAGAAGACCTCAGAAGAGAGCACATAATTAGCTGCGGAAGCTAAGAAAAAATATAGGAAAGAGTGATCTTCTTGAGAAATAAATCAAAGTCTGGGAACTATTCAAAATGAAACATGGAGATTCACTGTCAGTTTTCAATCCTTGAGTACAGCTCAGGTGCACCAGGACCCAAAGCAGTAAGGGCTGAATGTTTACTCTCCGTCCTATGGGCTGAGTGACAGACAGAAGGAAACAACTCATACTGGCAAATGAAAGTTAAAAAGGAAAGTAAAATCAGAGCTATTACTCGGGATGGAAGGAAATGTCCTCTTATAAAGGTCGTGATAGTTGATTACTTATGCAAATTTCAGCAGATATTGTTCTTGTCCTGCAGCCTTACAGACTCATCCATTTAGGATCTATTGGGTTATTTTTCTAACCCAAATCAGGCTACTCAATGGCTGTCCTGTTTCCATTGCAGTGCTACACAGTGCTAGTATTATGGATTAATTTTGTACTGTTTTTCATTTTACTTCTGGAAGGAAAATGTTTTTTACTGTTTTACTTCTACTAAGTAAACAGCCCTGCCTAGTCGCTTTTTCCTGAGCTAGAAAGTAGAAGTCTGATGCATAACTTCTTGGTTTACTATTAACTAGCTGTGACCCCAGGCAATCAGAATGTTCAAATGCTATTAATTGTTTTGCTACTAATAAGAGATTAAAAAAAAATAAGCCCTTCTCATGTTTTTACAACCTGTAGTGTTACTCATGGACTCACAAGCTGCTGAGGAAGGCCCAGTTACTAATTAAAAAGTCAGAAGTTATACTCACTCTTTCTGTGCTTGCTCTCACTTATATCTATGTACAAATATGTGTTGCTGGCCTCTAAGAACCTTTAGGCCACTTTTTGTTCTGAGTCCATAAAGCCAAACTTTCTCATCAAGTACCTGTTCCTGGAGAGTGTGGTTGCAAATCTGTGGCTCACAGATGTTCTGTCTCTGCCCCAGGACCTTCAGAGGTACATGGGCCCTACTGATTACTAAATCCATGCATCTGAAATGTGCTCGGTCAATCCTGTTCTGTAGAGGTTCCCTACTGAACCTGAACACTTCCTTTGACCTAGAAATTCAGCTCTCTGCCTTTCAGGAAACAAAGCCAAAGAAAATCAGTATGTTGGCATGTACTGCATGTGAATTCCCCTTTGCTCCCCTCCTTCACAATAAACTCTCAGGCTTGGACACTCTGGTTCCTCTCCAAGCACCTTGTTCTTCTCTCTTCTCTCCAGTGAAACTCCACTAATGCAATTACTGAAAATACCATTATCTTTCATTAGCTCTCTGCTTTTCAAATCCTACTGTTTATCAAGAGTAACTGGCTTACTGAGATTTCACAGGTAATTTTTCTGCTTGGCTTAAGGCTCTATCTATACAGATTGTATTAATTTAGTAAGAGCTGAATGGTTAAATGGCTGCCTATCACAATAATATATTCTAATTAAGGATATAAACTTGTTTGCCAGCTTTCTTTAGCACAGATATTACTTGAGGTAAGTCAACACTGTGAGAACTACTTATAAAAAAATTAGATCATTCTTAATTAAATCTTTCCACAAAGATACCTCTCCACATCATAAATGAGTGCTCTTCCTTTTCATTAATATGAATTTATTTCTTCATCAAAAAATTATCTTCTGCCAGGAAATTCAAACACTTTCACTTAGTTGAAAGCCTTGAGGCTGAATTCCTGCTTCTGGCTGTGGTTTGTTGTTGAGTCTAAAGCTCCTACTATGCTTTAAGATAAGTATGATTCCAGGGAAAAAATAATGTGAAAACATGAAACTTTTTCTAAAATTAGATTTGCTTGCCCAAGCTGTTGTCTTACTGTAATTTCCAGTTTACTTTGGTATATCATAAAAATTTATTTCTTCTCACTTTTAGATGATAAGACATACAGATAAATTTTTATTATTTATCTGGAGCAATCATGTCTTTTTGTATCTGTATCAATCTCTAGCTGTGGTGGCATGGCTCAGGGAGAGAACTGTTTATTTGAAATATAATCGTTGGCTACTCTGGGGCTGCTTTTTCTGCGAACCAGGTGGCATTTACTTTGTTTGTAGCCCAAAACCTCATGATGTTACTTAAAATCTTCCTACTGCTTTTTAATGGACTTTGGATTTGTATTTTATGGTACACTTAAAGAATAACAATGAAGTAGTTTTACTTTGATACATGAAAAATGGTAAGAGGAGAATCAGAGGAAAAACACCGTCAGAAAACCAAATGAACTTTCCTACTTAGCAGGATATATCAGAACAGGATCGAATAGAATATTTCAGTAGAATAGATCAGAATGGAACAGAGGCTGGAAGGGGCATAAAGTGATCATCTAGTCCACCTGCCTGATCAGGACTGACCAAGTTCAAGCCTCTTTTTAAGAATGTTTCCAATTATTGACAAGCTTGGTGTATCAAGCATTGTTAGAGGAATAAATAAATAATATAGGTTAGGATAATTTGAAGGAAATGATCTTTTATTTAATTTGACTTGAGCAGACTGATCGAAAAGAATACTTGATAAAAGACTTCTGGCTTGTTTTTCCATGGTCTCCATCCTGGAGAATGGAAGAAGAGAAAAGGAGTTACTATGAAGTTAAAAGGAGTTAATTTTGATTAATTTGTAGCATGTTTGTTCTTATGTCTCCAAACACTAAAAAGGTGAGTAATAAAAGAGAACATTTTGACCCATGTATTTAAAATAAAAGAAAATTACATTGTTATTTTTATGTGTAGAACTGTACTTCCATCCCTGATTAAACCCACTTATTACAAATTACCCCAGCCTGAACAGGCAAGGTTCAGTCAGTAATGGCAATATATGTCTCCTGTGGCCTTTTAAATGTAAAAAAAAAAAAAAAAAAAATAGGTTCTATGGTAGTACAAAAAATGGATACTTTATATAATCATAAAGGAGGCAACCCTTGGTTCTGAAACATCAAATGTAACTTAAAAAAAATATGTTAAAAATATTTAATCTGCCAGTCATTCGCCAGATAAATGGGTATAGACTTGCCACATGAAGCTTCCTATAAATTCTTGAAGGGAATGCTT
Organism: Anomalospiza imberbis; assembly: GCF_031753505.1. NCBI lineage: Eukaryota > Metazoa > Chordata > Aves > Passeriformes > Viduidae > Anomalospiza > Anomalospiza imberbis. The sequence goes on along the minus strand of NC_089689.1, from coordinate 19,483,209 downwards.
TCAAATTCATTGTTTTATAGGAAGAACATCCCTATAATCACATTGCTATTATTCTGTTCATCTTCCATAAGGACTGTACTTGTACAAAGTAACACATAAAACTGTACACAAAAAAGAATCAACCCACACTCTGAAAGATCCTTATCATCTCCCATGTATGCCTTGTAGTGTCATACCAGAAAAAGGGTTCAAGAAACAAGGTTTGCAAATGAGGAAAGGGAATTACTGCCCTGCAGTTCTTTCTGATGCAGCTAAAACAGTCATAATTTGTCGCAATCAGATAATTTTAGAGCAACAGTATGTGATTAAGATGAAAGTATATCTCCAAGCAGGAATAAATGCAAATCAATAAACTGATGTAATGAAAGGTTTCAGTTGCCACTTCTGATATTTAGCATTGGTTGTCATGATCCATTGGGAATCATTTGACCAATATGAGGCATCTTAATTTTTATGCTTATGTAAATATTGCTCAGATCAAATGTGAATAAGGCAGTATAGAATAAATTTTTTTTGTTGTTGTATTGAATATCCTGGCAGATTGCAAATATTCTGACTTAGACTGGAAACTTCTGGGTTTGGTAATTTTTTTTCCACTTGGAAGTTTTGTCTGTGACTTTGATAGCTGGATGATGGATACTTGAGATCTCTCCTCCTCTGCTAACACAGTTTGGCAATGATGACTTAGTCAAATGCAGTTGTTTCAGCAATTTAGCACCTTGGTTTTGGGCTTGCTTATCAAGGAATTGCTTTGCAGGTCTGCTGGTACCTCAGAAATAATCTGCTTGGTATCAGTAGTACCATCAGCCATTCAATGATCAATTCCTTGGATAAAGGATTCCCTCTCAATGGACTTCTTGGACCCTTCTTGTGAGATCACATTAAAACAGAAAATCTGTCTTTGTTCTTTCTAGTGAAAAGAACTACAATGCAAATATGTATGTCACAAATTGTAGCAAACCTCTGTGTCCTCTCTCCCGCCTCCAAACCTCACCAGGGAAATTGAGAATATTTCCTCTTTGTTCTGTCTACAGCAACTCTTACCTCATTTGCCAGGAGCTGTGTCTCATTATCAAGAAGCAAAGAATTTAACTTCCTTGCTGATAGGGATGTTTAGAAAATAAAACACCATTATTCACAGCTGTACTTCCAGTAAGAGCAAACAGTCCCTCTTCAGATATCAGCAGGTGGAAATCTCAGTAGAAAGATGCATGTTTGTTGTTATGATTCCTGATGACCTTTCTTTGTTTTATTTTGCTCTGATAGTGAATGCTTACTGGCATGTTGGTGGTTTTAACCTCCTGAACTGATCTGGGGCTTGTTGCAAAACACCATTAATTTATATTTAACTACCTAGGAATTTCCTCCTTTAGCTGCATTGGCCAGTGTCCCAATTCAGGCAGTACTTAAGCCACAGTTTGTGACTGTTTTACTGCTTCATGGTGAGCTATGAAGGTCAGAGTGGTGGTTATCGGAATGACAAAGCCACGGGTGGGTTGTCTGCATTCTGCTGAACCACACTTCTTTTAACTTGGTGAATTGCCTTAACATATTTTAAAATGTGTATTTTGAATATGACAGGACACAGCAAGTATTTTATCCACGCTCCTCAAGAATCAAGCAAACCCAGGATCCCAAGACACATCTTTAAGGAGACATATTCTGACCTCCATTTCTTGCTTCAGATACCTACATGGTCTAACTGCACACCAGTATGACTGTGCATGTGTTCTCACAAAATCTGTTTTCTAGCTTGAGCAGAAACTTACTGTTTTGTCTTAACACTGTCCAGCCAGGATCTTGAGGATACACAACAGTCACATAATACTTTTAAGGAAGCCTTATTTACTAAATTTGTATGAGACTTTAAAAGCCTACAAATTTGTGACATCCTTTATTGTGCACTTACTGCCATTTTACTATGTACACGATCACCTTCCACATTACTGACCTAATTTTCTGATTGCATTTTCTAGACAAGAGGCATAATTAATTTCTCAAGCAAAATTAGCCCTTATCAGTCTTAACTGTTTAATGAAATGAGATTGCAAATTGCCCTTCACTACTATACAATTTGAAACCAGTCTCTTTGAAAATCTGCTGTAAAATCAGGCTGACAACCTTAAAAAAGACATGGAAATAATTCCTCATTTCATAATGAGAATACTAAAAAACACCACTAAAAATCCAAGAATTAGTAATGCTGGTGTTCTTAACAAGTGACTCAGATTTTCCAAGACTATAATTTTTATCTCCATGTTTCTGCTAACTATTGCTAACTTCAGAACAGAGCAAGCCTCTGCCCAACATCTCAGCATTGCTTATTAACCTTTTGAAACCATCATTTGCATGAACTTTTCTTCTCAGCCATATAATACTTAGAAAAGTATGTATGTATTAAAATATGTACAATCTTTCTGATGTAAATCCCACCTAGTCTAAATCTCCTTTGGTACCTTCTTTTGGATATCAGCTTTCTTTTTCATTTGAATAGCTCATTCATCATGTACAGCTGGACCTTTGACAGATGTAGGAATGTGCCCCCTGTTGACGGAGTAAACAAGTTACCCTTTTTCTCCTTAAAAAGGATAAAAAGCCTTGAAGTTTCTCTCCTCAATTTGGTTAAAAGACACCTCATAGGACCTTGGGGACTTCACCTCAAACTTAAGGATAGCTAATTGGACAGGAACCAAAAAGTCTCACCTAAGCAATTCCCTAGAAAAAGAAGAGAACAAAAGAAGTAATAGCTTTTGTAAAGTGTTTTAGCAGGAGCAAGAAACTCTTGCCCGAGCTCGGTTTTTTCTGTAAAGAGCTTTTTTATTTTGCCTTTTATTAAAACTTTTTGTTTCCAACACTGTCACAAGAGCCATCCTGCTTCTTTTATGCCACCTGAGGTAGCTGAGCTATTAAGGGTATAATGCTTATAAGACCTAGCTTGAAGAGAAAAACATTAGATAGAAGCTGTTCTTTAGGGGTGGCAGGGCACTAATTCCAGAGGAGAAGGAAGTCCTGAAGGATTGCTGATTTTGGAGAAAAGGAAGGCAGTAACTCTAACCCTCTGTGGGGATGGGCACTGTAGGACTCGTTGTGTGTTTGTAGCCTCAGAAGTCTTTTTTTGTCTCAAACAATTATGGGCTGAACAAGGTGGCATTTAACTGAAGGATTCTCACTGACAGCTTTATTTGACTGAGATGCCCCGAATCTGATCCTATATTCACAGTTTCTCTCTATAGTTATTTTGATTTACTACTTTTGTCTCTGAAATATAAAGGCTTTTATATCACTGCTATTTCCCTAAATGGAAAGTTGACACTTACTGTTGTCATGTATAAAAAGAGAAAGGTTTCCAATGTTTTGCAGCAAGAACTGTGAATATAATAAAAGTATATATTGAACTATCATTGAAGGCTGCACAAGAAATTTTTGAGTGGATGAAAAAGGAGGAAGAGATATTGTTTTTATTTGCAACAACTGTGTTGTTGCTACTGAAATGCCTACCTGCTTATTTACAGCAAGGTTGTTTGAAGCTGGTATTTAGTGAAAAATTAGTGCAACACTTGAGTAGGTTCCCGGATTTGAAGTAGGAGGCTTTGAGGACTTGATTACTGTACACTTCACTTGCAAACCAGCAACATCCAGAAGTTCTCCATCCAGAAGTTCTCCGTCACATTTTCTTTCCACTCTTTGGTAACCAGTGGGTGGACTGCAATTGTCACAGAGCAAGAGATGTCTTTCTATCTCTGTATCTCTTTCTCTCAAACTATTGCTCTTGGATTTAAACTTATTGAATATGAGCATGGAATTCTGGTTCCTTCATTCAAGCTGAAACTTATGGCAAAAAGAGTATTTATCTTCCTGATTCTTGGACTACCCAGGAGTCAAGGATTTTGGAACTAACACAAGCAGCCCAAGACATTAAGAATTGCTGAAGTCAGTGAGCTAAGCCAAGGCACCACCTCAGTTCTGCAGTCTTTGAATAGATAGAATGAGAAAGTGTCAGGAAACACTCTATTGTGGCTTCTGCATCTACAGCTTTTGTTCTCAGACATAAGAAGGAGTTTAATCAAACCCAGATCTATAATGGCGACTGTCAAATGGTTGAGAGGAAGAGCCACTGCCCTGATGAAAATTACATTAATCATTCCTCTCCCACAGCTCTTGCCCAAGTTTTGGCCTGTGAAGACTGCTGGCCCCTAAGAAAGCAGAGGCTGCTCATTCACAACCCACAGCAGAGGCTGAGGTGGGACAATTTTGGGCACTCATGTTTTCATTAGTAATAGGAGATGAAAGGAGCTGACCATGGGTCAGTATGAAAAACTTAGATCTGCTGGTGTCACTGTCAGTTTTCACCCCTCCAACACCTTCTGAAATCTCCATCCTACTTAGCCATAATCCTACAAATCCATCCCCTTCCAGAGAAGTCATTATTTCAGTTATTCCTGTATCAGGGGCACACAAATGTGTAAAGGGCTGAGCAGCAGACATGTGTGTCCTGCTTATGCCAAGGCTTAACAAGCTGCTGTCTTGCTCACAGCACAAAACTGGCATGTGGCACTTTGTGCTCTTACAGCTGCACAGGTGCAGGAGCACTCTTCAATGCCTCTTGTCTGAAAAGCGAGATGGAAGCTTATATTTACTTTCCTAACACTATTTCTTGCCTTTTTTCTCCATCTCTACAGCAACTGAAATGCTCCCCCTCCTTTTGGCAAGCTACTGCTTTACTCAGGACGCACTCAACAAGTTAGCCTTTCCCTTACTACATTTTTACAGGCACACTGAAACAGCTGTCTTGAGGTTTTTCTGTTCTTCCCTTTGTCTTGATCTACCTGATAATGCTAATTCAGCTTCTACCACCCAGGCTGCAGTCTTGAAGTATCAACTTCATTGCTTCTTTTCAAACAAAACTGCCCCCATTTCAGGATCTTTGGGTGAAGAAATCTGGCTAGGGAAGAAAGACATGGAGCAAGCTGTTTGTAGTTTGAGATCTCCATCTCCCTTTATTCCTGGGCAGGGGAACATAAAATAAACTCTTCTTCTCTGAACTTTAATAGGTAATAATGTATTTAGAGATATTTTTATGTTTTACTGTTGTCTTAAAAAAGAACTTATGGGAATTTATAGATCCCAATCGGACCAAACTGAGCATTTTTCCTCATTGTATGATAAAATGCTAAAATCTGACAACCATTTTGAAGAAGAAGGTCATTGTGTGGTGCTCTTAACTGTTTATACAAGTGACTTTAAATACTGTTTGAAGAAATAGATTTAGCTAGCCTATATTTCCTCACTAGTGGATTACAGAAAGGCAACTTGTACCTGTACTATTCAAGATATGAAGGTTAGCAAAAACTAGTATATTTGAGAATTTTAATTTTTAAGTAATTGTCTTGTGGTGCCAGGAACAGTACCACTCAAGACTCAATGAAAACAAATTTAAGGTCTTCATAACTGTAGCCCATTATAAATTTTACTGTTTTGTTTCATAATTTGACATTGATTTTATATTTTGGTTTCTTTCAATAGTAAGAATTCTTAATAAAATTTCCCATCCAGGACTGTTTGGTAGTACTGGACATGGATGGACAAAAGAACTTGAAAGTCATCTATAACTTCAATTTGTAACAGCTTGCTTGAGCGTATGATGGGAAACAACCTTTGAATTTCCACCCTTATGGGTTGTATCATTAATGCCCTATCTGGATGTGTTCTCATCATATTTCTCCAGTAGTGAAATGGTCTAAGGAGCACTATTAGGTCGACCCGGGAGATGGAGGGGCCGTGTGTCTAGGGATGTGCCCAGCTGCATCCCTGACATTATTCCTGGGGCTGCCCCTTCCCCAGCTCCCTACGTGCTGCTGAAGTGCGTAGTGGGGAAGAAGCATGTGGAAAGAGGTGAAGTTGTAGCTGAGGACAGATGTGGCCTCTTGGTTGCCCCATGAGTTGCTACTGCTGTGGCTGCAGCCTGGTGGGCAAGAACTCGCCCTGCCTGGCTGGGGTGGCCCTGTCGCCCGTCGCTGTGATGTGCACTTACTGCCACTCCGGCTCTCCTTGCCGGAGACACCGCCGCACAGACACCGAGGGCTGCGCCTCCCGGGGCAGCGGAGCGGGGCGCGTGTGCCGCGCCCCGGGGCATCGGAACCGCGGCCCCGGCGGGGACAGGGGCGGGCAGCGCCGCGGCCCCGGGACGGAGCCGGAGCCGGAGCGCGTCCCGGGGGCGGCGGGCGGGGAGGGCGGACGGGAGGCCGGGTGGGGAGGCCGGGTGGGGAGGCGGAGGGAGGGCGGCGCCGGCGGGAGCGGGACTCGGCGGCGGTGGCGGCCGGCGGAGCTCCGCGCTGCGCTTCTCTCCGGCCCCGCGGGGCGAAGCGAACGTGAGCGGCGGCGGGGCCGGGACGGACACCGAGACCGGGGTAGGGAAGGAGCGGTGGCGCGGCGGGGCTGGCCCGGGCCGGCGGGGACCCTGGCACTTGTGCCCGGCGAGCCGGGCTCGCCCCGCCCCCGGTGGCGGCAGCGCTTAAGGGAGAGCGAGGCGGGGGCGGGAGCGCCGCTGCTCCGGCGCCGGGGCTGCCGCCGGTGCGCGCCCGCGGAGCGGCTGCGGTGCGCCCGCGGAGCGGCTGCAGTGCGCCCGCGGAGCGGCTGCGGTGCGCCCGCGGAGCGCCGCTCCGTCTGAGGAGTCCGCCGGCCGCGCTCCGCTGAGCGCTCCCGGGCGGCAGAGGTGCCTCGGTCCGGCGTGCCCCGTTCCCGAAGTAGCTCAGTAACCGAGGGGCTTCAGCGGCAGTTTGTAATACGGGCTGGTAACGCCTGCTTTTTTTTTTCCTACCTTTTTTTTTTTTTTTTTTTTTTTTTCCCATTGCCTAGGAGGGTTTTGCTATTAGGAATGTCCTTGGAGTAGAGATGAGAGATAAAGTGTAAAGTAACTTGCAGAATTGTTTTCTGAATTACGGTGCGTCTGGAAACCAAGTTTGCGCTTCAGCGAGGGCACTGAGAACTTGAAAGCTTCAGTTCTGGTTAGGTTAAAGCTTTGAAACATGAATTTGTGGGAGTAGAATTGTTTAGAGGTGCGGAGACATTGAAAATAATGTTTTGAAAATAAATGTTTAAAAATGGAGTATGATTGTGATCTCAAAATGCTCCAGTTTCAGTATTTCACTTTTGACTGTGGCTGGGCTGGTTAAATACTGTCATTCTTGGAGTTTGTTGCAAGAATGTTTGTTTATTGTAGTTTAACCACCTGAATTGTTTGTATTGTTTATCTTACTATATGTACATAACCATGGTATATTTTATACATTATTTTGTATATATTATGTATAAAGAAGCTCTAAATTTCCTGTAGGCTATATTTGCATTGTGTAATGCATGCAGATAATTGTTTTACCCTGTGAGCGATGAGCTTAAAATGTGATGCCATATCATATCACTCAGAAAACTGGAAAATTAGATTTGTACCGCAGACTCATATTATGGAATTTCTGTTTCAAATGCCATTTGAACAGTGGTATGCCTTTTACAGTGTTGTGTATATTTGTTTTTAATATTGCAGATGCCTTTTGATTGCAAGACTGCTGAAATGCTTTGAGAGCTGCTTCTCCTTTCCTAACCATGAACAATTCAAAATCACCAGGACTGGTTGGATTTGGAGTCTTGAAAAACACAACATGCCACACGGAGAAAAAGATTTCAGTTTTCTTTTCAATAATCTTCATGACGGTGGGAATTTTGTCCAACAGTCTTGCAATAGTAATTCTCATGAAGGCATACCAGAGATTCAGACAGAAATCAAAAGCCTCCTTTTTGCTTCTTGCCAGTGGTTTGGTTGTCACAGATCTCTTTGGTCACCTCATCAATGGAGCCATTGCAGTGTTTGTGTATGCATCAGATAAAGACTGGATTCGATTTAACCAGTCCAACATTCTGTGCAGTGTTTTTGGCATCTGCATGGTTTTCTTTGGTTTGTGCCCACTCTTCCTGGGCAGTGTGATGGCTGTTGAACGGTGCATTGGAGTCACTAAGCCAATATTTCACTCTACAAAAATGACTTCTAGACATGTGAAAATGATGTTGACTATGGTATGTCTGTTTGCTGTTCTTATAGCTTTGCTGCCTATTCTTAGGTTTAGAGCCTACCAAATTCAAGCATCGAGGACCTGGTGCTTCTATAAAACAGAACATGTTGAGGACTGGGAAGACAGATTTTATCTCTTACTTTTTTCTTGCCTTGGGTTCCTGGCCCTTGCTATTTCATTCCTGTGCAATGCTGTCACAGGAATTACCCTCTTAAGAGTCAAATTTAAAAGTCAACAAAGACAAGGCAGATCTCATCATTTTGAAATGATCATTCAGCTCTTGGCTATAATGTGTGTTTCTTGCATTTGCTGGAGCCCATTCCTGGTAAGAGCATAATGTATTTGCCAATGTTTAATGCACATCACTGTATAAAAGTTATACTTTTTTGTCTCCAGGTTTTAAAGCACTTAAGTTGTGATAACAGCTCCACCCACTCAGTGATATTAATTTTATTGCATATTGCCCATAACGTACGTACCTATGCATCTATAAAAACATGGTAGTTATTCTCCACTTCTGATCAATAATACACTAAGGTAAATATATAGTGATTGTGAGGACTGCATTTCCAGTGCTGTGGAGCAGAGAGTGGTAGAAGAATCACGGCTGGAATAATTCAGACCAAATATTGAGCTCTTCCAAAAATCCAGTGAAATCTAGAATTGGGAAGTCTTTTTACTCTGTACAGTGTAAGTAATTTTTTTTTTTTAATGGCAGGCTGTTTGCTGTTATTTCAACAGTTTAGTACTACTTGTGAGCTTTATTAGAAACTTTGTTAGGTTCTTTGTCAGAGTGGTTTGTCAGTTAAGAACCTGAAAATCCTCCCCTCCATTATCAGGGTGTTAGGGGCCTTGCTTTAGGGTCGTATTGAAAAACAGTGGTTGGCAGTGGGTTGAAATCAACATTTGATTTAGACCTAAGCAAGCTGGGTTTGTAATGTGGACAGGTAAGCAGCAGAGCTGCTGTGGCACTGTCCCTGCTGTGACTCCCAGAGGGTCAGTGCTGGCAGTGCCTACTCTGTCAGTGAGCAGGGTCAGAGGAGGTGGGATTGTGATATGGGAAAGAATTTGACAGCTCCATTTGTATCATGGCATTAGAAAGCTGGTGTTAGCTTTGTCTCCTTTAAGTGTAGCAAACTTGTCTGAAGAAATTTAATTTTTTTGCTAGGGTCAGAGGGTTTAAATCACAAGTAACTTGGAATCTTAATTTCTTCCATAGAAGCAGGGTCCTGTAGTTTTCCAGTGATATAAATGAGCAATTTTGGATTGAGCTAACAAATACTGACATTTAAGTGTGAGATCTGTATCAGATCCAGCTGTATTTCATCTGCTCACTGCCTATGGTTGAGTCTGAAGTTACCTGAGTTAGTTAAAAATTAGATACTGACGCTAGCCTAGCTACAGCAGTTTGGTATCTGGCAGGTAGCATTTAATTAATCCAGAATCGCCGGCTTCAAGGCGAAGTCTAGGTATGAATGTCTGCAATCACTGAAATGCACAAAAAGTCTTTCAATTTTGTTCAAATCACAGAGAATTTTTCTAGTCTTGCTCTGCAGCATAGTTTAAATTCATGTGGGCTTCTGTCAGTGTCGTGGCTGTAGTGTGTGGAACATAAAGAAAGTTGTCAGAGCAGCTGAGCAAGTTTTGTAGGGAACTTCTTTACAGTTATTTCAGACACCACCTGAAGTTTGGGGCAATCCACAGAATGGTTTTCAAAAAAACTATATGATGACTTTACTTTCCATGAAAAAGCAGCATTATTATCCTCTGGTGACATTTATTTTCATTTAAAATAATTGTTCTTAAAAGCAGGGATTAATTTGGTGTCAGAAGAGCTTGGGTGTCAGAAGAGCTATAAACTTTTTTAGTTCAAAAGAGATACTTCATTTATTCAACACATCAAGGAACACTAAATTGCAACTACTATGGTTGATTTTGTTATGCCATTCAATTTTGATTATGATATCTATTAAATGTATATAAAATTATAGTTTTAGAAATTGTGGCAATCTAATGAAATCACAGCACTACTTTTGTTAAAATATTTAACTTCAGCTAAGTGGCTGTTAAAGATGAATTATTGGTCTAGCAGGAATTTTTTTTCAGACCGTTTTTGGAGTTGGTGTTTGCATCAGCTTATGATGCAGGCCAGTGAAAGACTTCTTGCTTAATTTTGGACTTGGTATTTTTTGGGACTGTGTTGCAGAGGAGAATTGGTTCACAAGGAATTCTGATTCATTGGGTGGCAAATCTGCCGGTGCTTTCTGTGCCTGCTGGGCTTGTGATGCTTTGCCTCTGGATGTCTTCTGAAATGAGATGAGTCAAACTTACACCAAAATCACCCTGCCCTTATGGAAAATAGTTTTGCAATGTGGACAGTTTAGGTTAGAAAGGAAGAATTTAAAAAACAAAAAAAGTAGGTGTAGTGCGGGATTAGATTCTAGGAACAAAGTTTCAAGGAAGTGAACAGTCAGTGTTTTAGCCAGACAGTTTCAATGGGAAATGCAGTGGGACGGGGTCCTATTTCCTTTCTTAGCTGTTAGGATCATAGAGTTTATACCAGTTAATTTGATGATTTATTTACCCATTCCTTGTTTTGTTAGCAACAGAACACAAACAGAATTACAAGCATGGTGTTAATTTAGCAAGATTTTTTGGCCTGCAGTAGAATAAAGTTTTGTCAGGAACACACTTGCTCAAGTGCTACATTGAAGTGATCCAGGGTTTCTCAAGTTATATGCTTTATGATTAATTGCTAATTCAAATCTGCTTGTCTGATACATCTGGAAGGTCTCAGGGCCTTTAATTTGTGAAAAGAGTGGTTTGCATTCTATAATATAATCAGCTTATACCAAAATAATTATTTCTTGACATACATGTGAGCAGGTGTTCATAGGCGAAATTATCTGGAAAAGGCCGTAAATACATGCTTGTTCTGTGACCATTTGCTTCTTCTATTTTTTTTTCTCCAAGCTAAATCTAAAAGTCAGAATTTGAAAAGTCTAGTCTTTGAATTGTGAATTCTACTTATGTTCTCTGTCCCAAAGAGAATACGGAAGAAAATGTTATATGAAAATCAATTGCCTCAAAGTTACTAGAAACCAAATAAATTTCTGGAAGAGAAAGTGGAGGAAGGCAATGCGTTTCATACCACATATGGTTTGCAGATACAAGAGTTTGGATTCATTTGGTGTTGGGGGGTTTAATTTATTTATTTCCCTTCTGTTTTCAATCTAGTCTGGTATGTCCATTGACTTATGTGTAGGGCTACCATATTTGAGTCTGTCCACTACTGTAATCCAACTGCAGATTTACACCACTATTAGATTTTAAATTAATTTTATTTTTTTCCAAGTGGAGTTAATATTCAGACATTGTTACTGTCCTGTGATAAAATCATTTTCAGATGTCATTAGAGTCACAAGACCCTGGATTCTCCTTTATGGTGTCTGGTGTGGAACTGAACTTGGCTTCTGCATCTGCTCAGTGATAGTGAAGTTGTTTCGATGCCTATTTTTATATGGATGTAAATGTATAAATAGCTAACACTTAATATTATAAATAATAATATATAGTATTGTAATCAGTCACCACCTCTGTCTTAAGATTCCTGAAGATATGGATGGAGCGTTTTTCAAAAGCAGAGCCCATGGCATGACAATGTGGAGCTCTCCCTGTGGCTCTTGGACAGGGACCTCCTTCTGATTACTTTTTTTTTATCTTTGGATTTCTTTCCCAAAGCACCATCTCATCTGTTTTTCAAAAACAAGCAGCTTTTTCAAGTTTTCTGCCACTGTGAGAGAATCTTCCCTTAATGAAGTATGAGAATGAGAGGTGCTCCCCGCTTCTTCCCTTACAGGGGAACACTGATGCCTTTTGAGGAGTTGAGAGGAGAAAATCCACAAAAAAAACCCCAAAAAAGTGAAATTCATGAGCTTTATTATAATATATGTAGTCAATGGTTTGCAGAGGCACAGTTGTTCTGACAGCCCAAATAATTTTGCTTTGTGGTGGGTAATTCCAGGTAAATATGTTCTGAAGATGTAACTTCAACTTCTCTGTATAGTGTCAGCTTTCTTCATCCTTGTGAGAGCCTTAGCCCTTTGCTAAGGGTATGCCAGTTTTGCTGGGTGAATTTGGTCCCTAGGGCCTGGATTCCCAAAGCAGGAGCATTTTGTGACAAGCACCTCTGATGAAATACATTGTTATATAAAGCTGTTTTTTGGCTGTCACTTGACATCTGGCGTGTCATGAAACAGCTTGGTTTGGAGCTGTGCTTGTATGAGCAAATTCTGACATCGGTATGTCGTATTCTGTAGGGCTCAGGGGATAAACATATTATAAAATTTGTTGTTTTGGAGTAGCAAAGAGAACTGCCTGTAACTATGGACAGGAGAGATTTGTTTCAGGGGTGACTTGTTTCAGAGTGAATTTATTTACAGGAACAAATTATGATATGGAGAATTTTCTAATCATTTTCATGTGTGAAACACAGCCTGAGAAAAATACTTTTACATTCAAATTATTCTTGTTAAGATCTTTTTCCATGCAGTTAACTGATTAATTTCATTCCAGTTTTACCTCCCCTCTACTGCAGAAAGTAGCAATTCCTGTTTTTTTTTTTTTTTTTGGAAAGAGCTCTGTTTATTTCATATGAATAAATCAACTGTTATTCAGTTACTTTTTTTACTGCTTAGATTAACTTTTATCAGTCCCTTCTCATGTAATCTCTTCTCTTTCCAATTTGTTATGCTAATTGTGTCTCCCTGAACTCACTCTGACTTTTTCTTGTCCTCAGACCGTCTCATGCAGTGAGGCTTGATGACTGCTTTTCGTGCACCTAGGGCTGTGTTCAACTTGTGATTTATTGAATCACTTCAACTCAGAAGCTGCAGGTGCTGGTCTGAGTGGTCCTTTCAGAGAACATGCTCTGGAGCTGGTGAGAAGCTGATGTGCTGACAGGGAAGCTTTCACTGGAATGCCCTTACCCCATCCCACCCTGGCTGCTCCACCAGCTGGTTTGGTGCAGAGCCAGGCTCAGGGTTGGTATGTGCTGAAGGAGGTCAGTTTGTTGCAGGCTTTACCCTAAGTAACTTCTGGGCTCGCCCTTGTGTTCAGTGTAAGGTAGTTGGATGTACAAGGCAATCCTCTACATCTCTTTTGAGTGTTTTTGCATGTGTAGCCTTGTACACACTTCGTCAGGTGCTCATACCTGTGTTACTCTTGAAGTCTCTCCCTCCATTCTTGTTTTCTGTCTACTTTATTAGGGTGGCAGTTTAATTTCTGTTGCACTGCCTTATATGTGCAATGGGCATCACATATATGAGCTTGTTGCTTTATTAATGCTGTGTGTGTGCCTTCTTTGCTGGTTTGTATTGTCCCTACAGCTTAAGAGGTACTAAAAAATTTATCCCTTGTGCTCTTGCGACTGGTGATTTTTCAGAATCAGAAAGTGCAGCTGAGGAGAAGCAGGGAGATGTCCCAAGATGCAGGTCCATGCTGCCAGTGAGGACTCAGATCTCATGGGGGCTGCTCTGCAGAAGTTTGTTATTACCTTACTCTTTATTAGTCAAAGCTGCAGCCACCATGAGCTTGTTGTGCCTGCACAGGCACTGTCAACAGGGAGAGTGATCTTTTCTTTCGAAAAAGAATAGATTAGGCTTTCAATTTCCACAGGTGTGTTCCTGAAGAGTGAAGAAGGAGATACACTTAAATAAGTTCAGCTAACCTTGCAGCTTTCCGTGCTGTTTCAAGGCTTTGGAACAGGTGTTGGAAAACCAACACTTACCTGTCCTTTTCAGGCTCAGATTTTAAAGAAGATAATCAGTGATAGTCATTATGCTTGTGCTGGCTTTTGTCATTGAGTTCTCGCTAGAAGGTTTCTCTGCTGACACGGCACAGACAGGATGCCATGTCAGCAGAAGAGCTTTGTGTGGGCTGTGGGAACACCTCACACCTGCCTGTGGTAGGGCAGGTCTCCCGTGGGAGTGAGAACTCCTTGGACACTGTCAGTGCCTCTCTGAGGCCAGGTGCAAGCCACGATAGGAGCCCACTGCTGTCACAATGGTTTTAATAAATGAACCAGTGTCATGGGAAAAGGAAGAAAAAAAGCTTTTTGGCAGCAGCAGGCCTGCTGGATATGCCTCTTTACCTCTGGTGTGCAGCGCCGATGCAGTGATAGTTACTGTTGACTTTAGGTAGTTATTTCTCTTCCAGACCTTGCTGTCTTGAGATCAGGAGTGTCAGTAACTTCCTCCGAAAAAGAATTCCCGAGTTTGATTGTCTTTTTGAGTTACATTAGAGAAAGGGCTCTCACTCCTATCATGGTTCTTTGATTGCTTGCTGAGTTTCTCAATAGATCCATTAACTCTGTGCAAATTCAATTACTGTTCTTGCTTGAGTTTCTTCTAGTGTCTGATAACTCAAGGTTAAATTGCTGAAAGATCACTGTCTTTGCTAATATTATGGCCCAAAAGGTATTTTGAAATACAAAACTCATTTTACAGGTTAAGAGGAAAGAGAACACTCGTTTTTATTGAAGTTTTTCTTAGTCTCAAGACAGAAGTTTCTTTCCAGCTTAGTTTCCCATGGAATAAGGTTTATTCAGCAGTTCAGACAATTTAAGTGTGCTTTTGTTTGTCCCCATGAAAATACTCTTGGAAAGAATTTGCACATGTTGGCAGAGAGAGTAACAAAGCTTAATACAATGTGTTTAAAAGGCCAATCCACCTGTTCACATGTGTTTCTGTGAAGCCTTTGGATAAGATGTTCAGATCTTTCTTAGTATTGGTTGCAGAGAACTTTCTTTGATTTTGTATGCTTAAGTGGCACAGCTGCCTAATTCCACCAGGTTACATGTGAACTGGAATGACATTAATTTCAGACTATTCCTACCTAAAATGATACTGAATTTTAAAAGTACTATTTTGGTGTTCAGAATTAGTCTCTTCCTATTGTCATCTTTTTACAGCACATAGAGATCTTACAGGCCTTATCCTTTCTGAGAAACGTGAATCATTTTAACAAAAATGTTTATAAGCATGAGCCAGGGTGTAGTTCATCATAGAGTGCTTAGAAAGTCTATAGTAATTGTGGCTATATTTGTAATTCAAGTGTTTACCTCCCCCTCGCAGAAGTAGGGAGCTGAGATACTCTCCACAGGAAAGTGCTGGAGAAGAAACAGGAGTGGTAATGATAGGAACCAGGGAAGGAAGGAGGGCTGAGACTGACATATTGCCCTTTACCAGAGGCTTCTGGGGAAGCATAAATAGATTGTTTGTTATCTATGTTTACTTGTGCTGTTTGGAAAAATTTGCGTAAAGCTTTTTCTATTAATGCAGTGCCATCAGAATACAATAAGGTTGTTTGTTTTGGAGAAAAAAGTAGGGAAGGCAGGTTTCCAGTCACGTGAGAACATGGCATTTTCAGAATATCGTGCTTCTGGTTTTCTTTCATCATTGTTTGCTTCTTGATTTTTAAATTTAGATGTTATATACAGAATTAGACTATGAAGCACAATATTTTGTTTCAAATAGATGTCAGTGACTTTCACAGAAAATGTGGGTTGTTTTTTTTTTCAATTTTGAAGTTGCCATCTCAAGAAATCAAATTCTGAAAACTTCACCAAAATAAATTTGCCATTCAAAACTTTTCCTTGTTTATTTAACTTGGTTATGTTTTTGGGTTCTGTGTTTGATGTTAAAAGTCAGTTTGACATTCATTCCATTGTTTGAGATAAGAGAATTCTTCCTGTTTCCTAGATATTACACTTTTTCAGGCATTTCTTACTTGAAAATGTCATACACTGTATAACCATCTTTGGAAAATATCATACATGGCATAACCATTTTTGGATGGTTATTTTAGGAAAGCTGTGTTTCCTGACTATCTAAACACTTTAAATGGTAAAGTTGTTGCTGAAAAATCTCAGGGAGTAATACACTCACATGGAAAAACTCCAGAAGGTCCTTCATCCTCACCAGTTTTAATGACAGATATCAGGGTGTAATATAAATTCATATATTCTGTGAGGGAATAATTATTTTTATAATTATTATGGTGTTAATTCACAATCTGAAGTGTGGCCTGGTGCTTTCTGGCACAAGTTACTTGTGTCTCCAGTGCTGTAGAATTGGTTAATGCCTGAGAGGAATTGCTGAGCTGCAGTTTGGGTGGAGGTTCCTTGTGTGCCCAGTGCCCAGCAATGCAGAACACAGCACAGCTTCTGTGCATGTGCTTTGCCAACAGCAGTGCTCAGGGAGCAAACACTGCAGACAGAGTCTACCCCAGGGGTGACAGTGAAGTTTTAGCAGTTGTGACTCATTCTTTGGGATTCATTTTCGTATTGGGTGCGGTGAAGGAGACAAACAGTGGAATGAACAGGAGCTGCTTTGGAGGTACTGTACCATCTCCTGCTGTCCTGGACCTGTGTGCTGCGCGAAGTTACAGGAGTGGGGTAGGATGGAAAGGATGTAGGGAATCTGCTCAAGAGTAACCTCGTGATGGTGACATCAGGACATGAGTACATGGCGAGGAAGACTCTTGTGCTGGGAGGGATGTGACCAGATATATTCCCATCTACTTCACTGCATGGAAAGAGAGAAGGAGAAGCAGGAAGGAGTAAGTAGTAGCTGTTTGTTTTAGGATTTACAGTTCATCAGTGAATTGGAAATAAAGTTGAATTCGCCTTTTACCAGAGGTGTGCATTTGCAGCAGTAATGCGAAATAAATCACTTTTAAATGGAGGTGATTTATCTCTTCCATCCTCCTCCTGGAAGGTGGTTGAGCTGTACAACAGGCCCTTGAAATGTATTTGCCAACAGTAAAGAAAAAGGTAATTGTGAATTATATATTTCAGCTTGGTAGATATATTGCTAATTCACTAGACTTGATATTTCTGATCGTAGCTGCTTAGTTTATTCCTCATGCTGTGGAAACAGGCTTTCTTGTAGCTTTAAAACATGTAGCTCAGGAAACAGGTTGTTTATTTGACTTTGGTATGGACGCTATGTCTTTTCATTATTAAGTGAGTCATCTACTGTTTCCAATGCTAGAATCTTTTCTATCCATACCCACAATGCTTTCCTTTCAAATGAATTATCAATTAAGCTGTGAGAGTAATTACACTGCTAGCTAGTTGAACTGAAGTATTTCTTACTTTGATGGCAAGGAAAGGAAATAAAGATAGAGGGTCAATCCAAGATAGAAACATTTGGATTATTTAGGAGAAACAAAGAGGTGACCTTGAATGCTTTATTCAAGCCCAACATGAATTTATCGTCCCTCAGAACTGATGCAAAATAGGTAGTGTCTAAGGGGAAAGTTGACAGAAAATAAAAACTTCAGTTTCACTTAATGTTTGTAAGTTCATGCACACAGACTGCCCCTGCCCTCTGGTTATGAGGCTTACTTCATAATTTCTTTCCTGTCAATTACAGTGAGAAATTGCCTGGTCACAGACTAAGCTGTGCCTGAGAAAGGAATATGAGGAAATGTTTTTATTTGCTTGTGAAAAATTTTGTGATTTCCTGTTTTCTCTATACTTTTTGGACTTTTCACACCTCTGAAGCTTAACCATACCTTCAAAATGTTATGCAATTCCTTTTTAAGGGGGAAAAATAGTGAGCCAGTGGATCCACTCTTCATTTTTAGTGGCATTATTATTTTATCACAGAAATACACATGAGAGAAAAGGAGACTCCGTTGTTCTGCTGCTGCTTCTCAAGAGCTGATTCTGCCAAATTGCACATAAGGAATTACTACATATGCTCTTAAACGTACCCTCTGGGCTCTAATGTGGTGGAAAGCTGCCTCATCTATTTTGTTGTCTACAAAACCTTCTTAAATTGGCATTTTTTAATAAAATCACTATGCTCAGTTATAATTTAATTGCTAAGTTAAGCGATCATCTGGTATATGAAAGTTGGAGATATATAGTTAATGTTTTTCTTTTAGAAAGGGAAAGGAAAGCATTAGGGGAAAAACGTTGCAGATCTAGAACGTAAAAAGCATTACGTGGCATAAGTGGAACAGTGTGTGTACTAATATTTTGATGGCAGAAGTGGTACACAGCATATTGTTCTTGGAAGCTCTTGTTTTTAGACTGACTTGCAGAATCACATAAAAAATAAAACGAAGCATACTCAGCTTTGTTGCAACAAATGCTTGGCTTCTTTACTGCAAGATCAACATAGCAGTGGTACAGGGAATTTGCTGTCAGTGTTTCTTTTTTAACAGCTCTACTTGGGAGATATAAAATGGTACATAAAATGTGAAGATATATGCATTTTTATTTCTTTCCCACACTATTTTGCAAATTTATTTTCTTAAGGTCTTTGTTTATAAAGTACTACAGAATGTCATCCTGTAAGATCCCTTGCCTGTTAGACTGAAGCTGATTTTGTAAAATGAAAAGTAAAAGTTCCAAAAACTCTAGAAATTCAAAATAAGTGTATATTTTTTGTTTCAGTGGATTGGGACATAATCAGTAAAGTTTTGCCTTGAAACCTCTGTGGTTTAGAAGAAGGAGATTTGCATCTTAGGGTTTGACATAGGCAATAGTGACAAAATATAAGTGTTCTGCAAATACTGAAAAATCCATGGACTTCCTTCCATTAATGGAAATCCTTAGAATGCTTGTAAGGAAATCCAAAGGAAGAGGCTTGGGAGGGTCTGCAAGGTTCCCACAGGGAAGTGGAGTCTGAGGGCTGAGCTGCAGAAGACAAGAATTTCCGATATTTGTCTGTTCTGCTTTCCATGTCAATCTCTTGGTGACTGAGTTTTATCCAGTTTCCTGAAGTCAAGGATAGACCTTGACTAGAAGGTTTGGAGCCTGTGAGGTGAAATGCATCAAAGTCTCATTTCGTCTCATTTCTTAACTAGCTCTAAAGTCAGCTGCTTGTTTTGACTGGCTGTCCTTGAGTACTAACAGGAATGTGACTAAGCAGCACAGCCTTTGAGCCTACTGGTTGTTTTTTTGTAGATCCAATTGGAAGGAAAATTAAATTAGTGCTGTTTACCTTTGGAGAGTGGTGTGAAGCCTTGGAGCAATTTTTTTTGTTTATTGCCCTGAGCTTTGTCCCCAAGGGAAATGGCAATTCTCTGATGTTGTCTGCTAGGTGCAGAATTGAAGAAATCAGCAATTTCAAAATATTTTAAAAAAATTTCCATCAGACTTTCTGGATCTTGCAAAGTGAGCTTTGGTTTTAATGAAGCTTAAGATTGGACAAAAAGTATGTAGAAGTTTAATGTATTGTGTCACGTTCTTCCTTGACACAAATCTGATTTCTCTGTCCATATTTTTAAGGACACTGAATTCTCAGGTCGTTTCTTAAACCAGCAAGGACTAGTATGAGTCAGAGTAACTTTATATCTTTCAAGCAGATACCCTTGGTTAAAAAAATTGCTTTTACAGTTATGTTTTTATAGTACCTTTTATAAAGAAAGTTTGAATTGTCATAGTTACATCATGTATTTCTTTTTTCTTTTTTCTTTTTTTTTTTTTTTTGCAAACTAGGGAGACATACTACAGCTGTCTTCATATAAACAGTGTATAAATCAGCAGAGTGCTACTTGGATTCTTACATTTCTTACATTTCTAAATATGTTAGAAAATGCCATGAGTTACGTGTATTATTTACCAGCTGGGGATTAATTTTTTTGAGTCATGCTGCTGAATCTGCATGAATATTAACTTCAGTTATGGAGATCAAAGGTGATTAGATATGATGCAATAGTGTTGCCTCTTCCCCACTTGGGTACTGCTGCTTACAGAGGACAGAATTCCTTTGTCATACCAACCTGGTGGACCTGCAGGGAAAGGAATAAAGGATTTCAGCTGGTTCCCTGACTTTGAACCAATTATTGACCTCTGACAGTCAAATAAGAACAATTGAAGTGTTCTTTTTGTGCCCGTGGAGGTGGTCCCACTTTCAAAAGTCCACTTGGCACTGCACCACGTTCTGGTGGCAATTTCTGAGCTGATGACTTCAACCATTTCAGTGACATGAATTTCTCTCACCCACAGAGAAAATCCAGACTGTCTGCGTGTTTTGCTTCAATGAAATCCTTTATTAAACAGCTGGTAGTGTATTATCCTTTTTATAACTTAGGGTTTCAAACTGACTTTGGAACAGTATTTTAAGAATTTAAATTTAAATAAATAGACTATGAACATGTGAAAGAACTAATAATTTTTATTAACTTCATTCCATTCCACCCCTCTTCTGCTGAAGTTTGTCTTGTTCTAGAAATCAGCAGATGATTTTAGAAAGGCTGCATAATATAGTCTCCTCTTTGCACAGTTGCTTGCAGTTTTCTTACATGATTTTTCAGACGTGATGAGCCCCCAGAACGGGGCAGTCTCTCTGGAGGAGTGAGAAGCTCTCTCATTTCATACTCAAAGTGATGGCAACATGTCCTGCTGCTCTGCCACAAGTGTTAAAGCATAAAAATGCTCATGCTCAGAGCTGCAATGAGATTCCATGTGTTATTCCATTTCTATATGGAAATCTTGGCCTCTCAGAACTTCAAAAAGCTTTTATATTAGTTTTAGAGATATAAGAAAGAAAATATTTTTTTAATTTCTGCATAATACTCCCAAATAATGTTAGCAATATGATTAGGAAAATTTTATAAAACAAAATTTGTAGATAATTAGATTTTATCTTATTATTTCTAATCCAGGGACCTACAGCTGAGTTGTATAAATGTGTGTCTGTGTACATATGTTCTACTTGCTCTGTGTGAATTTAGATGTATTATTTTTTGTATGTCTGATGTTCAGAAGGGGCAACTGAAATTTTCTGGATGAAGCTTCTCCAAGTTAGAATCCATAGATTATATATTAGTTTTCCTTGTTGTCCTGATTTACTTCATGCAAATCCATAATCAAAGCAGAAGTTATGTTGAACAGCAAATTAATATAGATTAACTTAGATGTGATTGCTTCTAAATGCAAATTACTTCTAAATGCAAACACTTCTCACAAGTGTTCTAGGTAACATGAGAAAATAAGTTTTACAAAATCTAGATGGAGCTACTTTTCCTTATTAGCAACATCTACTGTTTTTTTTTTTTTTTTGGACATGAAATTGCATTGGATTTGGCATTTATTAACTCCAGAGAATGTGAGAGAGGAACAAGAAATGAATTTTTAAGTACATTGAGAAGCAGATTAGTAGATTTGTAACTTGTATGTCTGTATTAATTCAGAGATAGTGTATGGGATAAGGACATTGGTCTGTGAGCTCTGTTGAGCTGTCATTTGCTGCCCAGTCCTGTTTGCAGAGTAAGGAGTATTCTGTCTGAGCTTGCCTTGTGGTATTGGACCTCTAATAAATAAAATGTAGACTGCCCTGAAAAAACATCCCATGTGAAGCCAAAGGAGCTGTTCAAGTTTGGGTGGGCTGCTGATGTAAGAGAGGAATGTGCCCGGTGGTTGTGGGTGAAAAGCAGATTCAGGGAACTGGCTTGTGTTTGTGTTGGCTTGGTGCTCAGACATTCCTCCTCCTCCCCTCACCAGTTCCCAGCTGTGTTCCTGCCAGTCCTACCAGCTTCCTTAGCAATGTTCCTGGGGGCTTCCTTTGCTGCTGCCATAGAAGCCATACAGAAACACTCCATCAAAGGCTTCATCAAACAAGTTCAGTGTCCTTTTATGTGTTCACTTTGTGCCATTCAAGCTTATACTCAGATGTGGTGACGTGCAAGCTATAGGTGGGGTCTGGAAATACAGAGAAGCATTTAAAAAGAAGTAAAATAGGTTTGTTGGCATATTGAGCTTTAGGCTTCTCTCTTCATTCATTATTATTTTTTAGTTTTGCTGTTGAGTTTCTTTTCAGAGCATCTTTTTGAAACTACAACCCTGCACATGGACAGCCTGACCCTACTTCTCATTGCCCAATAAATCAGCGTACTCACAGCATCAGTTGTAAAATATCCCATTTCTTAGTTAAATAACTGCAGTGCTTTAAAGGCTTTGGAACAAAAAGCCTTACAGTGTTTCATCGTTCTACCAAAAAAGTCTTCGTGTGGTTTTAACGTTAATAACAGGGAGAGATAATTTACCATCTTCTGGCAGATTCCTGGCTTGGCAGATCAGGCTTTCCTCACACAGGAACTCAGGTTACAAATACCCAGTGGCAGCCAGCCTGTAAAGGGGGTATCTGCAGGGCAGGAGTCCCAGTGGCCTGAGTTTCCCTGGGGCTGTGTCCTTGCAGAGCAGGGGGGCCAGAGCCACACCTTGCTGGGCTGCTGTGGCCCTTGGGTATCCTCTGCCAGATGCTGCCCCGCTGAGCTGGTCAGGAATTCCACCATGTGAATTATTGGCTCTGGTAGAGTTGTTGCTGGTGGAGGTCTGTCCATGTGTAGCATTTCCAGAGGTGAATGAAACCTTCTGTGTCTCCACTGACAAGTGGCTTTTGTCACCATGGCTTAAATTTTCCTACAGACCTCTAAATCCCCCGATGTCAATAAATTGTGCTCTGCTGCAGTGTAAAAAATGTGAATCTTCTTGTTGAAGTCAAGGTACTGTGTTCCTTATGCAGCCTTTAATTAGGAAAATGTGAAAAAATAAATAGCTGTTACAAAAATGTGCTGACCTACAAGTGGATTCTGTCCTTGAGAAAATCCATTTTTGGAACAGTCTTGGCACGCTTTATTACATCAAATTCTGGATTAAGTTTTTACTTGTTGCTCAGATCAATCTCTCTTTTTGGAGGGTGTTCCCTGGCTGGTTGCCATCCTCTGCTTAAAGTTCAGCAGAAGTAATTCAGGAGAGGCACATGTATGTCCTTTGTAAAACATTAGAGGATTTCTAGGATGATAAATCGTGTATGCCTGAAAGTATTTGCATTGCACTTTGGGATGCACTGATGCTGTGAAGGTGTGAAGATTAGAGACAATGTTGAGACAATTTTACTCCTTTACATGCTCTCTCTGTATGTTTTTTAATGTACAATTTTAAAATACTCGATTTTCAGGTAATTTAAATGCTCTCTTTGTGTATTTTTTGATGCATAATTCTAAAATATTCCCCTTTTCAGGTGACCATGGCCAGAATTGGGATCAACGAAGGTCGCTCAAAGGACACCTGTGAAACGATACTTTTTGCTCTCCGAATGGCCACGTGGAATCAGATTTTGGATCCCTGGGTGTACATTCTTCTCAGGAAGGCTGTTCTTAGAAACCTGTACAAGATCACAAGTGGATGTTGTGGCGTGCATGTCATCAACTTACACATGTGGGAGCTCAGCTCCATCAAGAATTCTCTGAAGGTTGCAGCAATATCAGAGTCGCCAGGAAGTTCCAAGCAGATAAACCTCCAGCCTCTCAGCTCTATGGGACAATAAAGTTTAACTCAGTCTATGAAGAGATGATGGTAGCAACTCTCCTACATGGGCAGTACCTTAAAATAAATTCCAAGGCTCAGTGGTTTGGCATTTGTTTTAAATTGTGAGTGGTTTGCTATTGTTGCTTACCCGTTTGATATTGCTACACCAAAAGATGTCCTTGAATGTTTTAATTCACTTTAGTATGTGGAAGGGAAAAATATAGATGACTTAACATTCCACTACCAGTTTTGGAAGGGATGTATTCTAAAGTGAAGAAGGCTTCTTATAACACTCCCCACCAAACCTTTCACCTTAACAGGTGTATTAAAAGTGCAGAAGTGATCTCCAGGGTGATTTTTAAAAGGGGTAGATGTTTTCTACCAGAGATACCCTCTAATTCTTTGCAGAGTCACTGTTTTCTAGAGTAAAGTCAAGCATCCTTTCTGTAAGGGTATTCTGTGCTTCTAGGCATTGAATTTACCAGTTGTATATTAAAAAGACCTTTTGCTTATGCCCAATTTATTGAAAGATCCACTGTTCTTGGTTCATTGACTTGATCTTTTAATTATTTACTGTTCAATGAATTTTTGGGAGAGCTGCAAACTCTGCATCAGTGTTAGTGTTCCTTTCAAATCACTGACAAAACCTGAGGTTCCCTTTGGGAACAGAGAAGCAAATGAGCTCAGCTTCCTTATAGTTATGTTTTGAGGTATATTGGTGAGCTTTTAGTCCTTTCAGTAAATTCTGTTGAAACTAACAGGCATAAAGCAGTGGTTAGTCTGTGAAAACAGTGGTTTCCCCCTCCCTCCCAAGGTGAAGGATGATTCTGGAAGTGTTCCCCTAGTGCATGTACTGAAATACTCATGTGGTACAGCTGTAAAAGGTCACACGTGTGTCGTGAAAATGTATGTGACCAAATGAGCACCTCTGCAGGGAACTGCTTTGGGAGCAGGGTTTAGTTTGTAAAAGAAAACTGAATGTTCAGTTTTTGCAGGGTCTTGTGTCTGAAGAGCTGCGAGCATTCAATAACTTGAAGGTACCAGAAAATTTTCAGGACAGCTTCACACGGAAGGCCCTTTACCTTTAATGCTGCTAAAAGAAGCTTTGGCTTTTGTGACTGTATGCTGTTCAGAAGCCAAAAATGAGAGATATTGTTTTAAGATAGGTCTATGTTATTTTTACCTACCTAACTTCAAATAACTACATTAGTGAAGTGTTGAACAAAGTTGAACAAAGTATTTAAAAATATTCACTAAGAAGACAGTCTGAGGGACCAAAACTATTCACAAAGTACAAATTCATGTTGTATGTGAGAATAGTTTGTAAGTCAGAAAATAAAAACCCATAAGGTTTAAATATTTCTTTTTTTTTTTTTTTTAATTTTTAAAGCTATTTCCTTTTTGTTTTAAAAAGGTTGAAAAATAAGTGGGTTAAATAACCCTGTACTGAAATGGCTTTATTTACCCTAAAGAATTGCTGTATGTGATTTTTTTTCTCAGTCATAGGGCTGATAAATGGTGGACAGATTCGATGCTGATATAAGTTCTGCACTATTGCTTCATGTGAGTTCTGCTGAAACCTGGAAGCATTCAGTCAGTGCTCAACTTGGCTTTTTCATTTCGTAGAATGTGATGTCAGTGTATCTGTTGACATAAATTATTTGTTCCCTATGGAAGATTGTTGTTTTAGCAGCTGCAAAATAATGTTGGTCCGTAAATTGTTGAGATATTTGATTGGTGAATGAAGCTTGAAAATGCTCCATTTTGTTGTGTGAATAAATGTAGCTTGTATTGTTCACTCTGGGTGGCTTGTAAAACAACAAAGCAAAGTTTATATGTATATGTGATTTCTTATATTTTGTGTACTGATACACACTGAATGTAAATTGCAAAGCATCATTAAAGTTACCAAACTATATCCCGAGAGTTAAGGTATTTTTGTATAACCAAAAAGATGCTAAGTTATTAAAAATAATCCTTATGACAAAAAACATCACACTGGATTCAAGCCAACCACTACCATTCCCATGTGTGTGAAGGCAGAGAGGAGGCCTGTGAGAATTCAGGTAAGAGGTACCAGTGTTTGTGCATGTCCAGAGCAGCTGGTAGTCTGAGGCAGACAAGGTCATGTTCTGATGACCCATGCTTAGAAAATGCAAATAAAAGTGGAACTGAGGCAGTTTGGTGCTTGGGATGAAAGTGTTTTTATCCAAGTATCTGCCCGTGTTTCACGTACATTATAAATCCTGAAAAAAACCTGAGTTTTGCTGTTGCTATTTTGCCTTGCTCAGTGATGTGATAGCCTGCAGAGGCAGCTCAGGATACAGTCACCCAAGGACCTGTTGCCACTGAAAGGGATTGGATTATCATTTCATTTGATTTCATCTCACAGGAGAGCCAGCAACGTGCTGTGTTGTATGATTAGCAAGTTAGATGTTTTGTGGAATATGAGATTATTAAAAAAACAGTGGGATGGCTTCACATTAGGATCTGAGTATTGCCCAGGCAGGGAGCAAAGGACAGTCTGCTTAGGGATGTGCTGATGGTCTCTTTAGAAGTTGGCTAACGATGCGGGCAGTCATGAGCTGCCTGTTTACTGCTGGCAGTAATTAGTGCCTCCAGAGCAGGCAGGGGCAATAAGTGCTCTGGTGGGAAGAAAGTGAATCTCATTTCTGACTAATGACTGAGGAAATCCTCAGGGTGGGAGAACATTTTAATCTAATTGGGATTTTAAGCAATAGCAGGCTATATAAGGAAGCACATTATCCTGAAATGAAGTCAGCCTGGGCTGAGCCAACATGCTGAAGAAAGAAACCATCAGTAACCAGTTGCTCATCAGGGCGATTATGCAAATACCTGTAGTTTGTTACCTGGATACAAAGATGGAGAGCAAAGTTCAAGGTCTTTTAGATGTGATTCTTGGGACAAAGGGTCCACCTTGTGTGTTTATTATCAGATTTCTGTTTATTAAGTGTTTCTATTAGTTTAGTCTGATATGTTAGCTACAATTTCAGGAATAGCAATATGTACCAGTTCTGTAGCCATGGTGATCCTTTAGGACAAGATGTTGGGACCTTCCAGATGTGATTTACCTGCCAATGCACTGCTCCAGGATGTTACAGGTAACTCAGCATTTCACTGAATAACAGCATAGATTGGAATGAGATTTAATTTTCTTGGGAAAATGCTCAAACGCCAAGGGAATTTACAATGCCTATGGTGACTTTTATTGCTTCCTTAAAAAAATCAGATTCTTTTCAGTTTTAACTTCTGCAATCTGCCACCATTAAAAATGACAAAATTGGTCTTTCATTTCAGCAAACTACTTTCTATTAAGGGTTGCTGCATTATATGGAGGAAAGTATTTACTCTTTGAACAGACAATGTTTTCCTGCTGAATGTCAGTTAATTTTGATACTTAATAGGAAATTTTATACTAATAGTGTAATGCTGTTTCAAAAGTGAGATAAAAGAGGGGCTGTTTAAAATGCATCTTCTGTTCTTGAGATGACTCCAAGTTTAATACTATGGTGAGGAATAGCTACAAGGAAAAAAAAAACAATCATGAGTTCCAATAGCCCTTGGCCATCAGCTTGTATTGAGGGTGTATCTGAGGTGGAAAATATTGCCCATTAAAGCTGTGCTGATTGGTTCAGTAACAACATGCTCTGTATTCTCATAAAAATGACTGTTTATAGGTGTGTTATTCCTTACAAGTGGCTGCAGCAATGTGGTGAGTGGTGGTGACAGGTATTGTGTGTCTCACAGGTTATTGTCTTGGACACTGGAGCTGGGAAAACAATGGTTAAATCATTGTATTTGCTTCTCGGAATGGAACAGCCACTATCACAACTTGCTTTCTGGTGACCATTAATACATCCAGTTGGATAATTTGGAGGGAGACCTTCTTCTGTTCTAAACAGAACAGTTCAGATTATCAGGTAAACTGCTTTCTCTACCCCAAAATGTTTGCTGTTGATTTTACTCAGTTTTTGGGACCCCATGCCCTTGGTGGGAGGAGGTCAGGCTAGTGAGCAGGACCTACACTTGCTTATCATTAGAGATCCTTGAATGTAACTCACAGATTCTTTAACTCATACTTTCTTCAGGCTTTCCCAAGCTTTCCTGGTTATTTCATTAGATCTCTTTTATTTTGGTGAAGGCTGAAAAGCAGTGACAGTTGCAGGTGTTTATCATCTGTTATTGGTTTATCCTTGGTAAGTAGTAATCCATAGTTTTTCTGTTTTTCAGTTCACTTTAACAGTGTCTGGGAAATCAAAGCATATTTACAGTCTGACCCTTTTGTAGCTGATGCTCTGCTTTTGTACAGATGGATGCAACACAATATGGGGTCCACAATTTCTGAATGCTATCTCTGAGTACAAAATTCCTTGGTTTGGGGTTTTTTTGTTCCCTTAAGGGTTGCCATAGGAAGAAGTTCCATCTGGCTCTGGAGAAATGTAGAAGTGATTTATGTTTAGAAGAGGTAGGCAGTGTGATCGAGGAACAGATCTGCTAGTGGAAACAGGAATTTGAGCAGAGCCTGAAAATTGTGCAAGCTCTAAACCATTAGGTCTTACTCAGTACAATTTATTCATAAGAAACAGAAAACAAACAAACATAATATTTGCAGCAAGTTACAGGAAGAATTAATAACACAAAAATGCCAAAGGTTGAGTCAATCACAATTGCTTGCTGTAATAATCTGACCCTCCTCGTGTGGGCAAAAGCTTCCTGTAAACACTTCAGGAACTCCAAGTGATGATGCTTTAAGAACAAACCTACTTGGCCCTTTCTACTGCCTGCTGTAAACAAACTGATGTCTGAAGTGCTTGGACAATGGTTAAATATTAAAAATATGATTTCAAATGCAATTTAAAAATTGTTTATAATTAAGAGAAGTTAAAGAGTGACATAGATATACAAAAAACTTGGTTTCTTAGCAACACATTCATGGAGTCTTTAAAAAAAAGTTCTGTGGCTGCAGGAATATAAACATGTATCTATCTAGCTGTTTAATTTCAGCACCATGGTTGCAAAATAAATACTTTCTACAGAAGCTTACAAAAATACATCTATTTCAGTTTTTTTTTTAAAACAACCTTACTTTCAGTAGGAGGTTGACAAGTTAAAATACTTGAGGCAAAAAATTGTTACAGTAAAACATCTATACGAAGCACCTACTCTTCCCAGCAAAATTTATGTGTGTGCATCTAATTTCTTCTGAAGGCAGCAACAGAAAAATACTTTGAATTCTGTTGTAATTTGTGAAAAAGATATTTGTAATCTGAAACAATTTCTTCATTGGATTGCATCTTTCAGTCCTATTTTCACTTCAGACATGCTGAAGACAGAGCTGTGGGCAGTGAGGGCTCCAGCAGGGCAGTGTAGAACAGTCCATGCCAAAGCAGCCTGGTAGCCTAGAGTGGACCTTTTGCAATGACACTTGGACAAGTGAGAAAGTCTAAATTTAATTTCAGGATACAAATTTATTTTTATAATTCTTAACAAGCAGAGACTTCCAATAATTTCTATAATACCTTAAATTTTTATGCATGAAATTCCCCAGATGCCTGAAACACCAAATGCCATCTGCTGCTCCTGGTCTGTGTGACACAGGCTCAAGAGGATGATAAAGAGAGAATTTTAATCCATCATTACCTGGAACAATTCACCCCCTGCTTTCTAAAATGGTAATTTGACATTTTTCATCTCTGTTGAAGATATTCTGTCTTTAAACTGAAAGAGGGTAGATTTAGATTAGATATTGGGAAGAAATTCTTTCCTGTGAGGGTGGTGAGGCACTGGCATGGGTTGCCCAGTGAAAATGTGGATACCCCATCCCTGGAAGTGTTCAAGATCAGATTGGATAGGGCTCTGAGTAATCTGGTGTAGTGGAATGTTATTTCCTGTTTCTTGCATGAATTCTCAGCCATGTGTCCCCAGTCAGACTTGTCATCAGTGCAGCTAATTCTAATCTGTGTTTGTTGTTGATATAACAGGATTTATTGTTGCTGTGCTTACTTTTCTTACTTGTGCCTTCTGACAAAATCTTTGGCGCACTCTATATTTCTGGTAAGTTTTTTGTGGTTACTCTTCTTGCACATGTGTTGCCTGCAACTGTGGGAATTCATCAGCAATCCCCTTTATTTTCAACTTCGAGCAGTCCAAACCAAATAACCTCTTTGACTGCACATCCTGAAACATTTAACAGAGCACACTAATGTTGCTTTTTTGTTGTTTTACGTTGTCTCCTAGAAGGGAATGGTCACTTTTATGAGGATGTGAGGGCAGTATCAAACTTTGCACAATGTAAAGTAAAGTATCTTCTTCATATTTATCTCCTCCTGCTGCTGTGCCCACCCTGAAGCCCCCGGCTTCGCCTGCCCAGCAGAGGCACGGTCAGCTGCAGGGGACACTCCCCTGTGTCTCGAGGAGAGTCGGGGAGCGGCTGAGACAGAGCACTGTGCTGTCTGCCTCGTATGGAGGAGAGGCGGCGTCCGAGGAGGCAATAAGGGAGCCGACTCAAGGCTGGGGAATCAGGCTCAGGTTTAATCCATGATCCCAGGAGCTCCGAACTCCAGTGTATCCAACAGCCGAGAGCAGCCTCGAGGCTCTTGCAACAGCTCAAATACGGGGGCGGTAACCAGGGGGAAGGGACGCCCATTAACCAATGGGGGGATTTGGGGAGTGGAAGGCAGAAGGACAGACAGACACACAAACCAATGGGGGAAGTTTAAGGGAGGGACCCCTGGCCCTCGTCCACTCACTCAACGCCCTGGATGGAAGATTCTGGGAGAGTGGGATGGGAAGCGGAGTGATGGACAGGGTACCAGGGAGGGGACAGGGGAGTGACTGAGCATTTTCGGGGAGATTGGCGTTGAGGGAAAGGCGGGAAAACTCGGGGTGAAGCCATTGGGAGAAAATGGGGGGTGAAGGGGCAAACCATGACAGAACTGTTACAGAAATATAAAAACACAATACAGCATCCTCCAAATGCACCAATGTGTTACATGATTCTTTGTGAATATTTTTAACCTGGAGACACGTTTTATGACTGTACTGCAGTCCATAGAATCAGAAACTTGCAGACTAATAGCATATGAAAGAAAAATGATAAAAGTTTTCTTGGGAAAAGCTGAAATGAAAAACCCCTCATTTTCTTTCTGAGTAATTTTGAGAATAGTCTAAGGTGTCTGAATCTTACATATAGCACCTTACTGGTCCTCTGCCTCCCTCATTTACAACCAGCATGCAAGAACTTGTGTTGTTCTAATAGTGAGGATTCTTGAGATATGTAGCAAAATCTCCAAGAAAGAAATGCTATCACTTTTATGTCGCCCTGATTTCTTAGGATTTTCTAAAGCCTTCTGAGTTTACATTCCTATAGAGAACTTTCTCACGCAACTTTCTGTAAACAACCTATTGTTTTGCATTCTTCCATAGAGGCGGAGAAATTTGATGGACTGGTAGTTTGTTCAGTGTCGTTGGAGAGGTGGCACGTTCACCCTCCAATCCACTGGCACCTTTTGAGAGCTATAAATGATTGGAGTCAGAAGAAATAAATTAGTCTCTTCATCGTGACCATAGCTGTGGTGCGTTGTTTTTCCTTGTGTCCTCTGGTGACACTTTTAAAGTAAAATTACTTTGTTAAAAGGTAACTACAAACTGCATAAAGTGATCGCAGCTCATTCTTCTCTACTGCTGTCTGTTTGAGGAGCCAAGTTAAAGCAGCCCCAGGGTATGCTTGGTGTGGCAGAGCCACAGGCCCCTGGCACCTCCTGGGGCACCCATCCAGTGGGTGTGGGGAGCAAGTAATGGCCAGAAGGAAGGAAAGTAGTCTGGATGATTTAACCTGCAAAGCTGGACAGAAATATCAATCTTTGTACATTAATCTTCTCTTCCAAGGAATCATTAATCCACTTGAGGGAGAGACTAATGCTTGCTGTGCTGCTTTACTGGTTCAGTTCCATGGAAGCAATAAAACTATTTTTAAGTATTTGCATTGTTTAGTATTACATTTTATGTGGTTTGCCTACTGCAAGCCTATTCCTCTTGCAACCACTGTCAGAGTTCACATTGACTTTGATGGAATGGTTTTCAGTTCTAGAAGATTTGACAGAGCTGTAGCAAAACATTCACTGCTTGAAGAAATACTGATACATTTTGAAATTACTTCCTTCTACCAGATAATTTACACCTTGACACAAGATAATTCTACAAAATATCACTCACTGCTTCATTTCACTCCCAAATATATGTTCATATTTCGTCACATTTGGTTGGTGGGTTTCTGCTTCCATGAGTGTTGTCTTGGAAAATAGCTTATTTCTCAAGAAATAGTTTACATGCTTTCAGTGATCTGAAGGGAATGCACCATATAATTTGCAAATACATAGAGAAAAACCAGGTTTCTCTCCAGAGCCTTTACAAGCCATTTCAAAAAATTCTGATTTCAAAGAAAGTAAAAAAACCCTGCCAAATGAAAGTTTGCATCATTCATACTTAAAAAGTTACTTTTGTTCTTAAAACACTTCAGGTCATCAAGCACGAACTCTGCTTTTTGCTATAATTGAGCAGGGGTGGTTCTTCCAACTTGCGTGCCTCTTCTTTATTAAGATTATCCAACTCACTGTTACTAATTTTAGAAGATGATATTTTTATCAAGGGGAAATGCATTATTGTTGCAGGGGTATCCCAATAATGAACTGTCATCTACTGTGTCAAAAAGGTGTACTTGTTTTTGGTCAGCAGTTTGTGCTGTGTATTGTCGTGGTGGTGCTGAAATGTCAGTGATTCATGATAAAAGGTCTGAGTTTAGGGTGGTAATCTGCAGAAAAAGAACATCCTGAGTCAAAGCCTTGGTAATGTCTATGTGAGTGTGGGTGGCTTCTGCCAGTGAATAATTAGTGTTGTAAGGTCATGCATACCATGTTTTGCTTAGTTCATTTTTTCTTTCTCAGGTATAAAAATTAGAAATGCCATTTTAATTTTAGAGGTGTGAATAACAGGAGACTCAACCCAGGATGGATGTGTCTGTGCATCACATGTTTTCCAAAGAAATACAGAATTACAATAAATTTGTTGTGTAAAGGTTTAGCAATGAAATAGATTAGAAGTTGCCAGTGATATTCAAAGTTATTATTTGCATGCCTTTTTTATTTTCATACATAGGCAAGGCTTTGATCCTGGATATGTTAATTCCAAGTCTTGGATCCTAGATATATTAATTGTAAATGAGATCACAGAACATCTGAAAAAATCCTGGATGACAAAACCAAGCCAATAAGTCTTCATAGATTTTTTTTTAAAAATAGTAAAACATTTCATTTGAAATACAGTTCTGTAAGAACCTGCTGCCCAGAGCAGCATTAGTAATGTACTCATTCCTCAGGGAGACGGAGGCCACTTGAGAGTAATAACTAATTATAAATGTTCCTACTTGCATCAAGTCTTACTGGCTATGTGCAGTCAGAATAAAGAAATTTCTCAAACAAGCCTGTGTGGAAGGTAGGGACAACTCTTGGAAGCAGGTCAGGAATTCCTTATTTACTTGGGGCACTTGGTTTTCCTGCCCAGATGACTTAGGAAAAACATCCTGCAATGTGGTCAGTAATTTCTTGTCAAAGAGTTCACCTAGGGTGTAACAATGTCAGAGAGAGGTGAGTACACACGAGTAAAACGTCTACAAAAATTCAAGGCACATTAACATTGTCTGTGGAAAGTACTACTGCTACTTTTGTGAATTTAAAAGGAAATTAAAGAAGGTCTGGGTGATTTTGTGATGGTATTTCTTCTGTTATGTTCTACGTGATAGGAGAGAAATATTCTTTTTCATTTCATTTGTTACAAAAGTGGGACTCCTTTCTGAGGAGACCTCGGATTCTATAAAACCACATATAGTAGCAATGCCCCTTCAACTTAAGATTTATTAAATGCAAATGTTGCGCAATTGGACTGAATAAATTATTTTTACTTACATGAAAAAAAAAGTGTATTGTTAATCATGGCCTTTTACAGAAGAAACTACTACAAAAGCAATCCATTAGAAAGAGGAAAAACTACCAGTAGCACTTTGTTCAGCACTCCTATTGCCGAATAGTCTTATATTTTCTATTTTTTCATCTTTCCTCTATTTTTATGACTCTTCTCCATTTTAATTGCTTTCTATTTTCATTGACTCTGGTGGGGATTTATGGCAGGAGTAATGAGAACTGACCCTATTACCCTTCTGGTATGCTTTTGTGTCGTAGCTCCTTCACCCAGCTGCCCATCTCTACTGCTTATCTTTGGGATGATGAAATGCTCACCTTCACTGTTCATAAGCAGAAGCAAGATCAATGCACACTGTCTTTCAGAATGAGAGGTGATGTGAAAACACTGAGTTAAGGCAGAATAAACAGAGAACCACAATCAGTGAAATGCACGCAGCAGAGGAATGCGCGGAGCACGACGCCCAGTGCATTTGCACTGCACATGCACAGTTGCTGTGCTCTCAGCCTGTCTGCTGTGCAATCAAGGAGCACAAAGACAGGTCTTGTGACTGTCACCTGTTTGACAATATTTCTGTTTGGAGGGCACATGCTGGACAGAGCTGAGTGTCACCTGGGGGAGCGTGAAAAGTGCCTGTAGTCCCATCCCCTCACTAGGAGGGTCTGCTTGGCTGAGGGGATCCAAACAGCTTTGCTGCGTTTCCCCTGCATTTACCACAGAGAACTACAGTGAGAACGTGGGGGGAAATGAGGATTGTGCCACTGATTAAAGGACTTTAATGAGCTGTGATTGCTAACTCTATTTTTTCTTCCCTCCCCAGCATTAACAAACATTTATTACTGCTTGCAGACAAAATGAGAAATCATAGTGGTCATGCTCTAAAAATGGATTCTGCAATGTCTGTTCAAATTGTCATAAACTCTGCTACCAGTTTCGAGTGGCTTATTCTGATCTGGGGATGAGCTCTATTTTCTGTGGTGGATTCCACGGCTGCAACCCATGCGGATTCACATCACAGTCTCTCAGGAGTGCCTTGTGTCTGCTCGCCTCACTTTATTGCCTCCAGTAAACACGACAGTCCACAACTGCATAGCCTGCCTAAGATCAAATAAATGTGTGAGTGGGGTTAGAACAATGATGCTCAGTAGTGTCTCTCGTGTGGAAGACTGTTCAAGTTTTGTCATCCAGAGGAAAGGAGGGTCTGGATGAGTTCTTCAGTTATGGTTATGAGGGAAGGTTCTCCTCATCTGGGGAAAATGAGTGAGTAGACACCCCATTCCCCCCAGATGTATTAATTTATGCTAAACTTGTTCAATACTTGCTAATAGCCCTGTATGTATGAGGCAACATGCCACTACTTTACTCTTCACCAAAAGAATTAGAGGGTTGCAGGAAAAAATGCAGTCACAGAACAGACCCCACAGGTTTCTGGCTGTTTGTGCACCATTAAAAATGTACATTTCTGCCCCTTTGACTCTGCTTACTTTTTTTGACTGGATAGAGTACAATTTATTTATATTTAAAATATTTTTTAATTAAAAATTCCCTACAGTGACAGAGATCTGACAAACATTTAGCAAAATCTTTGAAATTACTCTAAAATTATTACTTTTATAACAAAATCCCATATGCATTAAAAGATTTATCTGACGAGTGTCCTCTTGACACAACATGACAAAACATAAAAATAGATCCTTGGTTCTTTAAAAATATCTCAAGTCTGTAAATGAGCCTGTTAGAAGACTTTATTGTCTTTCATCCAACAACAAAACACAGATGCCTTCTTCAGTGCCCAAACTGGATGTTGTTATGCCAACATCCAAATCTTAAGCCAGCTTCATTCTTCCAGACTGCATAGTTTCCTAATTTATTCAAAACTCTTTGCATGAGAATTGTAACTAACTTGAATCTTTCTAGCTAATAGTGTTGTGGGACTCTAAGCAGAAGGAAAAAATCTGGAATTGTGGAGTGGGTAGAAAAAGCAAGATAGAATGAAGGTTTTCTTTAGGCAGCTTTAAGAGATTTTGAAAAATAATGAAAATGAACATTTTTATTAAAAAAAAAACCTTTGTTTATTTTCAAATATTAGTAATGGGCACAAATTGCTATTCCGTCCCAACTAAGTAGTGTATAATAAAAAGTTCACTAGAAGTTGAAAATTGTCATGTATTACTGTTTTCAATGGTCATATAACCTGTTTGTTGTATCACTGTAGCACTCAGGGTAAAGTGCCAAGTGTAAGATGTTCCTTAACTATCCACATTATTTTTTACTTGTGGGACCTTGGGATTCTCAGTAAATGTAGAATGAGACACAGTGTTCTGAAAGCACTAGTGAGAGTTCCTTTTACTAATATCTAGTTCTCTTTTTTAAAAAAATTCTATTTTAATAGAAAAATGTGTCTTGAAATAACCTGAAAGGTGTGACACAGATTTATGTGAAGTGCAACTTCCCATTACACTTCAGAATTCAAAAATGGCTGAAACACAATTCATTTTACATTTTCACTTATTATTTGGTGTGGAAATTCAAGTGCTGTCCTCAGTGTTTATGGCATGTTTGTTTTTCTTAATTTTCTTTTTTTTTTTTTTTAATGCCACAGAAAAGCCACAGAAAATGTGGCTTTTGATTCTTTTGGATGTTTAGGAGTACATTTGGGCACTGAAACCATAGAGATCTTTTATATGAGCTTTTATATTTGAAAAGCAGAAGTCCTGAGGAAATGGAGGGCTGTATTTTTAAGTCTCCAGATGCCAGAGGACTCCTTTCACATCCCTCTTCAATCAAAGTGAGCTGATCTCCTTGTTACCATCACAAGCTGTGGACACCGTGTGCTATACAGTAAGTATGTGTGGTGAATAGAGCAGTTTTTATCTCTCATGCCTTGAAAGAAAAACAGCTTAAAATGAAAAGAAAAAACACCCTGAAAGGAAACTAAGGGAGACCTTGTCTCCATTGCTTAAGGTGTGCTTAGTTGGGAGGGACAGCCCCAACTGCATAAGAGCAGATTATAAAAGTTCAGAGTCCAAATTGTGAGAACAATAAGGAGCTATAAGTGAATCCCTTATCTGGATGCCATTAGTAAATTCTGACTGCTGCCAGCAGTGTGTGGAATCCTCAGCCACAGCTCCACTTTCTAAAGCATTGACTTGTACTTTACCTGCCTTGGAATAATTTGTTGAAGGCAAGAAATTACTTATTTGAGCTGGTACAATAAAGATAGGTATGTAAATAGGTATTAATATGCTTTTAAATGGCTATTAAAATGAGGGAGACATGGTTACATCTGCAGAAAGATTCAGTCTTGGATTTGATTCTGTTCTCCCAGAGATAGAAATAAAAAGCATTTAATGGAAAAAGAAAACCACACCATGCAATTTAAGGCTATGCCAACACTTCAAGCTCCAGTGTGCAGTGGAGTGATACCTTATCTAAGTTCAAATAATGTAGCAGGACTATCAGGAACACTGCTCATGCAGTTTGAAGCCTTGCAAGGCAGGCAGGCATTTTGTAATGGAATCCAAGAGATGGCCTTGAATTCATTCAGAAAATTGACTCAATAAATGTACATGGTTCAAATGAACATGAAGGAAATCAGTATACTGCAAAATTGACTAATTTGGTTCTATGATCTAGCTGAATTAAAACAATAGAGGTAATCTAAGACATATCCTACAAATAGTACACAATTATATTACTTAGTAGTAGATCTAGTAATTACAAGAGAGATAAGATTTTCTTGCAAGTCCTTTTCATGTAATTTAATACAGACCTCTTGTTAAGTTGGGTTATATGGGCAGGAATTCTGATCCTGTTTCTAGCTCCAATGGCAGAAGAAACCTTCCTGTCTGGTTATTTCTTTGCTACAAATATGAAATAGCAGTATAATGTGGACTTGAACAGAAAGAGCAGAAATATGCTTTATAAACAGTGGCAGCCAGGCTTGCTGGGCTCATACACGTCTGTCTTGGGAGCAAGAGGAATCAGGGCACTGGGACAGGTCAGCCCAACTGAGTGAGGATCCACAGCAGCTGGGCAGATCTCAAAGTGGGCAGGTGGCTCCCAGTCACTTAAGGTGTTGTCATGAGCAGCTGCGTGGATCAGGCTGAGGCAATGGGGTCTCAGTCCTGAGGAAACTCGGTGCCCAGAGTGTAATGTCCCTAGTCAGCTACCCCAGCCCTTTGCTGCTCATGTATGCCAGGGGAGGGTGGCTGAGCTGGGCCCTTTTGTCTGCTGATGAATTCTCTGTCCCTGAATCCTCACTAGGGATGTTCACTGTCCACATGTGCAAGGAGGTGGCAATGAGCCCATGTGTGATACTCCCTGGGGGCTGCAAAACAACCGGTTGCACTTGCTGAAGTTTGAAGCATTAACCTTTTGCTTGAAATAGTCGTGTTGGATGGCTTCCTGAAGGGAGTCTTTTTGGGAAAAAAAATCAACTAAAATGGTTCAGCTGTCTGTGAAGACAGGACTGGGGAATGATATGTTATTTGGCTCACAGCCGGTGGGAAAAAAAGCTAAGGATTGTTTTGTGGTGCATATGTGCATGAACCATAACATTCGGCTGCAAAGGCTGTCTAAATAATTAGGAATTTTCTAATTTCACAGTGCTTAATTTTAAAACCTTCATGTCTTTAACAAAGTTCTTTATTAGTTGTAAATGTGATAAAAAAGCTTGCATTCATTAAAAAAAACTTGATTAGTATAAAACTCCATCAGAAATTAACTGAGGTGTTCATTAGGCAGAAAATAGATAGTCTTTCTTTGGGCTGTATTCATTCTGAATTTCTCTGGAATTGCCACGTTTGTGTCTTTCATGAAGGGAGCAATTTATGAAGATCCTGTGATAGGGACAGGTTGTAAGAGAAAGCACAAAGTGTGGGAAATGAGGTTTAGGAGCACAGGTTAAAGAGCAGCACACAGCTCCTCCTCCTTGGAGTGCTCCTTGCTGGAAGCCTGACCTTCAGGCGTGATGTAAAAATGGAGGCTGTGGTGTAAAAACACCTTTTTTTCAACACTGAAAAATTTTAAAAGATTTAACTGCATCACTGAGTTACTCATCTGACGTAGTTACAATGAAGAGGTAAATTGGTTTCTATGTTTTAGGAGACAAAATTTTAAAATCAAAGTACATTCAGCTTTTTGGAAATAAATCTTACTTTTGAGGACAAAAAACTTATCAATTTTGTAGGAGAGGAAATATTTTTTAGTTCTTAAAAATACACTTTCCTGCTCCCTCTGTTTCCTAGTAGCACAGAATAAAGTTTAATCAGATTATACATAGAGAAAAAATTAGGAATATATGGAAAACTTTGATTTTAGAAAAAAATTTGTTTCCAACTAACCTCTCCCCCCTGAATTTTATCTGCTTTTACATAAGATACTGCTAGTCCCATAACTACCAGCAGGAAACGAATCACATATAATTATTTGTAACTGTTCATATTTTTATCACAGGTATAAATAAGGTATAAATAATTTCTTGGGATCATACATCAAAGGCTAATGGATATAAAATGTTAAAAATGAATATTGAAGTAGTGAGAGACAAATTGTTTAAACATTTTTTTCTCTTGAATGGAGTGTGTCTGTACATAAACAGATGCGCACGCACACAGAGATATGTATAAAAGTTTTAATTTAAAAGAATTAAAGAAAGCTCCAAGCCTTGCCCTTCCCTTTATAGTTATTTAAATGGTTTATATGTCAAAGACAATGTGTGGAACAATTAATTATGTGAAAACAATCTGGGTAAATAAATTACATCAATATAAAAGTGCTCTGGTACTTTTATTGCTGCAGAGGGAAGAACAAAACATTTCTGTCCCCTGTATAAAGGATTCTTATTTGCATCATTTTAGCCTGATGTATTGTTATCCTCATCTGAAATAATTTTATTACTTATGTCGTAAGTTCATCTTGGAAGGTTGTTTTGACTCTGCACTGATTTCAATTTACCTAATAAATTATTTCATTGTACGCAATTTGGACCATCTTTTTACTCAGTTATAATTAGGAAATCATGTGGGAAATGTGAATCTTTGCCTGTAGCGGTGCAAGGCTTTACATTGTTATATGTCAGTTTTAAATACAAGGAAAGAAGATGATGTATTTATTCTTTCCCGCAGTCTGATATCTATTAATTTTGCTACTGTTTTTTTCTAAATGAAACTGTTTGTTTTCCATTTTGCTGGTTACTATCAGAGGAAAAAAAAGCCCCTTAATATTAAAATGCTACAGCTGAAAACCCAAAGCCTTTCTCTTATAGGAATTCTGATGCATTTTGCATAATTGTGTTCAATTTTGTAATTCCTTCAGCTAAATGTTGTTTTTCAGGTAAGCCCATACACAAATAACTTGGACCAGGAACAGTAAGTTTGAATGTGTTTTGCCTCTCTTTGAGATAAGAGGGATGATGATTTCAACTGTTTTTTTTTCTGAAAAATATTTTATTGAAAATATTGTTTTTTTCTTCTTTCTGAATCAATATTTTAAAATATGATAAATTTCTAGCCACCTCTAACCAGATGGCATTGGTTTTCCTTTTAACGTTGTGAGAAGTGGCTTCAGACAACAAGACCAATTAGCAAAGTACTGGTGTGTCCAGCTCTCCATTGTGGTATCCTGATGGAGCTCGATGGGCATGCACTTGCACTCAGGAGAGTGTACAGATAAAAAACCCCATCCCAAACCCAAAACAATTGAGTGTAATTTTCTTTCCCGTCTGCATTTACAATCCCAGCAGGATGAAGTTCATAGCTGAACAGATGGAGTCACTAGAAACTATCACTGTATGTGTTTGATTTTGAAATTATGACAGGGTGGTTAAAGCCCAGCTCTCAGCAAGAAAGACACAAGCACTTATGGAGCCAGGGCCCAATGGGTAACTGTAGTGATGCCTTGGGAAGCTGCCTAGAACAGAGACTAGACAGTGTTAAAGGAATAAAATAAGTATTTATTAAAAAGTGGAGGCAGTGGAAACTTGTTACCTATGAAGAAAGATGGAATAATGAATTGCTGCTCTCGTGGGACCATCTTGTTCATTTTGCATCAAATGTGATAAAATTCCTCACGTGGAGAGGAGCAGCTGAAGTCTGTCTGGGGGATTGCAGGAACAGCTGGAGATGTGCTCTGTGTCTCAGATATTTGAAAAGAGAAAATCAGCTTCTTTTTCTAAAGTCCTGGGAAGGTCTAGAACTGAACAAGAAAACAAGCTGTTGGTCATACTTTCCATCTGATCTGCTGGTTTAATGTGTAAAGCAGGAAAGTCCCTCTTCATAAAATTATGCTCAAGCGTGCCATAAGCATATTGTATCATTTTTAGGATGACTGAAAAATTCTGAATAAAAACCAACCAACCAACCACCCATCCACCCACATGTTTATGTAAAACAAAATAGAAAAAAATATTTAGGTCTTGTTAATGATCCAGAATATTTTACTAGACCCTGTGTCAACAAATCAAATGAAGGGAGATTTGGAAATTTGACATAATATGTAAACAGAACTGTACCAGTGTAGATGGTAAGGAATACTTTCTTCATCCTTTTTGAAAGAGAATGGGAAAATCCAGTGTGGAACTACTTTAACCTAATTTTATTTTGGTTTTCTTTTGCATTGCCTGGAAACAATGTATCCAATATAATTATGTCTTTGTATAGTGTCTGTATAATAGCGTTCCTGACCAATACAAGACAGGTAGGGCCTGGGTAGTCACATAAAACCTAAAACTTCACTGACTGTGTATGTCTTCAAGTTTTACATTTTACAAGATAACTCTAGTCAGCAAGAATATTAACCAAATCTGACTGGGGCATGTCACGTGTTTTTCTTATTTTTACCTCTCTGATTTCTTGACTGTATATGTTTGCTCTGGTATATGAAACACAGGTTTGTTGGTAGGCATTTAGAATTGCTCTGCAGCTGAATTTTATATCTATAATAATTTGTGAAATAAATTACAAAAGGTTCCTTTTTGTAGCATATTTAGGTATCCCCTAATTGTTGCACAAGCAATGGCACATGGAGTTTTTATCATCTGTGAGATGCCTGATTGATTTTTTTCACAAATTAGATAGCTTACATTTTCAAGGGTGAATTTAAAGACCAAGGAGAGTATTAGTGGATATATTTTCAAATACTATTTCCTGCTGTATATCCACAACAGTGGTATTAGCGTTAAGTGCAGATGCCTATCATGTGGATTTTATTTTTGCATTCCTTTTCATCTGTATTTGCATTTTCTCAGTAATGTGACTGGATGTCTCAAACAATATATTTCTGTTTTGAGTTTTTAGTTAAATAAAACTTAGTTACTGACATTTTTTGCTTTGAGATAGAGCTTTGTAGAGTTTTTTGAGTTTGTAAAACATTAATAAAGCTGATTCATCTACTTCTGTGAGAGAACTGGAGTAACATATTTGAAATGTCACTGTGCTGAGAGCTGCTTAAATTCATGCCACTGCATGATATTGTGCTATCAGATCTGGCAAGTACTTCATTATAGTGTCTTCCAGATTGGAACTTATTTTTAACTGAGGCTTTAAGGTGCCCGAGAAAAAGCATCTGCTAGAATGAATTGGTGGACAACTTAATTGTTTATATTTATTGTGCAGGAAAAAATATGATAAATTCCAGATAATGAGAAGGAGTAGAAATGTGCAAAGATCAGTTATGATCTGGAAACTTTTTGGTAC
The DNA here is from genome assembly GCF_031753505.1 of Anomalospiza imberbis. Lineage (NCBI taxonomy): Eukaryota > Metazoa > Chordata > Aves > Passeriformes > Viduidae > Anomalospiza > Anomalospiza imberbis. The sequence goes on along the minus strand of NC_089689.1, from coordinate 19,441,129 downwards.
TTTGGAGTATTCCTTTGGCTTGGCATCTGAGTCTGCTTACTGCGAAGCCAAGAATGTATGCTTTTAAATCTAAATGTTGTACTGCCTTTCAGATTGTACTCCATTTGTCTTCTGTTGTAATATTATTCACCAGTTACTGAAAAATTCCTTGGAGTTACTGTTACTCTGGTTATCCTTTCTGTTTATGCTGTGAAAACTCTGTTGATATTCCCAAATTCTTGCAAAGTGATAGAATCCTTTGAAGTTTTTGTATCTTTCCCCAAATACAGCAATTTGTTTAGTGGCATTTTACCCTTCTGTTTTGTTTTACAGTCTTGAAGATTGATGTTCAAATTTCCCTCTTTATCTCCCACATTATTTTGAATTCTTTCTTGTCCTTGGTGTCAAGATTCTATTCAGCCTTCAAACTTGACTTACTTTTGCTTGCCAGCAAATAATTCCCAAGATTTCTAGTCCTTCTGAATGTTCTTTGGTAGCTCCCAAATGTAATACAGTCTGAAAGAGCTCAAAGTCTTTACTTTTAAAGTAGTCACAGTTTACTTCCATTTTGTACTTTGTAAAAAGATAACTTTTAAGTTTGAGTATGGCTGGTGTCATATGTCAGTACACAGTATCATAGTTAGTTGTCTGCCTAACCAGACCAAGGCTTACCAAAAACAGTTTCAGAAATAGAAATACCCAGATATCAAACTACCTTCTGCTTGTTTTTTTCCTCGCTTTCCCTTTGCTTTCTGAAAGTCTCTGCTTCTGCTATTCCCACATTTCATGTTACTTTAATGCTGTTGGGACATTTTTTTAAAAGAAAAGTCTCAGCTTGCTTTTGCCTACTGTGCTATGTTTTTTCCATGGTTTCACACGGTCTGATGTAGACTTGCTTCAAAGGATTTCTAAGTTGCTGTGTCACTTGAGACTTGCTCTTTCAGTCCTCTGCTGCTTTCTTTTGTTTTGTTTTCTGTCTGTGATTTTGTTTTTGCTCACCATGCACAGGAGATGGGGTGACACGGGTTGACATATGGGGAGACAACTTGGCCTTTAAGACACAAATCTATACCAAACTCACCATCTGTGAGTGCTCCATGCAAAAACGAGCAAACATTCACCCCAAGTAAGCAATCTCCAGCACAAAGAATCTGCTGCTGACAAGAGGAATATAATGGAACTAGAGGAGGTGGTCAGACATGTGTGAGAGTGTTTATGTAACAATATAAATTAGAAATAGCATAACCAGGCAAGCACAGCAGGAAATCACAGACACTGTATTTACTTCTTGTCTCCGTCTGGCGTTAGAGGAGGAAGGTGGCCTCTAACTGCCATGGCAAAGGCACGGAACTCAAATTGCAGATTTGTGCCATATGTTTTCTAATGCTTGAATATAACACTTTAACAAATTTGGGTGTGGAGGTTTTACTGCTTAATGAAAGACTGTCACGGAGATCATCAGGTTTCCAAAAAAACTGAATCACGAGGGCGTGCTCAGCAAACTGATGAGCAGAACGCAGGTGTTTGGAACAATTGCCCTTTGCTTGCTTTGCTTTGGTGATGTGATTTACATTTTGTGCAAGAATTTTCCTAGATATCTCTTGAGAGCTTCTCTATGCCAGCAGTTGCACTGAGTGCCTTTTCACAATAGCACATTTCATGTGGTTGGTGTGGCTGGTTGAGTAAGCATATTTGCCCCTCTTTGTAAACTGAAACTGTCTGGTCCTTCCAATCAGCTGAAGATACTATCCTCAGCTAGCATCTCTCTCCTTTGTGTAGGGACCAGAATGAAATGAAACTGCAGGGAGAAAAACATCAAGACAAACTATTTTTTCTTTCTGTTTAACTTTCTTCTCTAAATCTGTCTTTTCTCCTGTTTCATACAATCAACTCTTTCCTGTTTCATTATTTATTTCTTTTTCCTAGGTGTTACAGTAGAAGATATGACCATATTGTCCTTCAGAACCAATGAACAGCTAAAAAATGGAGGAAAAAGATGGTATAACTTTTGCATGCTATATGTATATAACATATATATATATATATATATATATATGCACAAAAATGTTTAATTTTTCACTTTTCCTGAGTAGCAGAAAACAAAAAGGTAATATATGAATTACATAGATACAGAAGATAGAGTGTATTTTCAGTAGTTTGGTACCATGTTTGTGTTTAATACTCACAGTGACTGCTGGGATACTGTCTTCCTCATGATAAAGGTAGGAGCTTGATGGCCAGTTCTCACTTTTGCTCTGCCCTGATTCAGGTCCACATTTCCCCTGGTGTTAGTGCACTCTGGGTTTTGGCATTCATTTTGTCATACTATTTTGGCATAATTCCTATGTATTAAGTCTTAGAGCTAATAATATATTGATTATGATTAATTACTTACTGGTGTATTTTTTATTTCTCGTGGACATGATGGATAGTTACACAGTAATGCTGTAATAGATAACATGAAGCAGTATGATGCTGTGTTGAAATAATGTCCTGAAACTATGCAAACACCTGCTTCCTTCTAATTATGAAAAAGCATGAGTTATTTTGTTTTTTAACCTTTTCTTTCAATGCTCTGGCTTGGCAGTGTTTCAATATGTAGAGTAGATACTTCCAAAATGATTGAAAATTGCTTCAAAACATGTCCAGGTAATCTTTTCTCTTTGCTATGAATTAAAAAGAACTGGGAAAAATTCAAGACTACATAGACAAAAAAACTTCAGAGAAAATTTCTAGGACCCTCTGCAATTGGCTTGGACTGCCAGAAATGTAACTGGGGAGCAAACACAAAAACCCAGTCTAGTGCATATGGATGTCTGGCTGTTGTATTAAGAAAAAATTGAGTAAAATTTGAGGAGAAACCTATAAATTGCTGAGAATCAGGGAGCATCAAAGGACCCAGGACAACTATAATTGTGTGCTTTCACATGGCCTTTTGCTAGTTCTGGCCTTACCAGAGATGAGTTGAGGCAGGGAAAGGCCAAGGGGAGAGCAGAAATCTGCGTCAGTACTGTGGAAGGGCAAGGACTGAAAGAGCTCTGCCCTGTGGTGGCTCTGTGCTGACTGGCATGGGGAGGTGGGTGAAGGAAAAACATCAGGAGGACCCAGTATGTATTTGGGTTTCAAATTTATTTTCTCTTCTCAGCCCTGGTTACAATACATCCATTTGAATATCTCCTGCTTGCTTGGGACTGAAGAAGCAGTTTCTATTTGTTATACACAAATCCCTGTATTAATAATATCAGTCTGAACAGAAATTAATATATGTCTTGTTCTTCAAAGTCTCAGACAAACTGCATATCTTAATACTGTGAGTCATATCTGATAGCCGCTTAAAAACAGAGAATAATTTCAGAAAGGAAGTTCAATGGAAGGATACAATTTTTCATGTTTTATATTCTCTTTTTTAGGACGAGAGCAGTAGTTCAAAATAATCCTTTTTGGGAAAAGGGCTATTAATTTATTAGTAAAACAACAGTTTCTGTACCATAGAGGTGTTTTCTATTATGTGTTGTGAAGGAAATTCCTAAATCTCTGCATAACATTTATTTAGGATCACTTATGCAGGAGGAAAATTTTAGAGCAGTAGAGTTTCAGGAAGGATTCAGAGGACTCACAGTAAAGAAACTAGGCTCATTTGCTGAATTTTACACCTTAGGACTGGCTTGAGAAATGGAAGATAGGTTTTGTCATGGGTGGAGAAACCTCCACTCTGTCAGTGAATAAAGATAACAAGGTTCACACATCTTATCTCTGAAAGAACTAACTGGATGCAGATTAAATTTGGCTTTCTAACTCCTCAGACTGTATTCATAAAGCCTGTGTTATACAGCTTTACACACATTCTTTACATGGCTGTAAGAAAACAGTTTGTGAATTATACATTGATGGGAAATTAATCTCAAGGCAGTGCTCTATTCAATAAAGGCATCAGGATAAACCAATTAGCACATCAAGACCTAATGAGCAACAAGACTAAACCAATTATTATGTCATTAATTAGTAAGGATTAGACTAAGAGGTGATAGAGTGCTTTTCACTTGCTTTTCACAAAGCCCTTTGCAAGTCAGCATCCTTTTTCCTCAGGGAGACACTGATGTGCTGAAGGCCAGTCACATGAAATGGGAAATAGAACAGGGCACTTTTGGGGCCCAGTCCTGTGCCCTGGGCAGAAACAGCCCAATTACACTGACTGACCTTTTCTAGGAACATTACTGAAACTAACATTATGGATTCCTGCTGAAAAACATTTTGACTTCATAAGCCAATTCCATTTAAAATTCTTTTTTTCTAGTCAATGTTTGGTTTCCAATCACTGTGAAATTAGTCTTCAGCCTTGGTCAGAATATTCAGCAGTAGAAAAACGACTTTTCATTTATTTCAGAGGACTTTCAAGATGTCATAAGTTGACATGGAAAACACAGATGTTTTCAATTCTGAAAATTGAGAAGTAGATTTTGAACAGGAAAGTTATCTTGTTTGCTGTGCATTCTCAGGAAGAAGGACAGCAGAACATTCCCCAGTTCTCTGCCAGGCTGTCATTTATATAAAAATATGAGTGGAAACAGTGTTGGGGCATCTGTGCAGAGCCTTAAGAAGATCTTGAAGAAATCAGAAGAAAATAAATAACCTCCACAACTCTTGCATCTTTATCAACTTTCTTAAATAGACTTAAGAGGAACTTCAAATATTTTTGGTCAAGAGGACCAAAATACAATCTCAAAAATTAACACAATAATCAGGAAATTATAATTTTAGTTTCTGCAAAAGTATATTTTAAATTTTTTTTACCCCACTCTGTGCTGTGATATGCTTGCATGCCATGCTCAGCAAACAACATTCTGGGATTTCAACACGAGTGTGGAGGAGAGCACCAAACCTTCAGCTTTGGTGGTAGTTGGTGTAATTGGTACACCTGGGATCTGAAGCAGAAAACTTCCTTGGAGGACAGCCTGCATATTGGAACCAGGTATGTGATATTTCCCTCAAAATTTGAGTGGGAATCTGCTATTTATGACTATGTAAAGATCTGGCAAAGGGTGTGAGGGATCAAGAGTAAGCAAACATATTGCCATGAACTCTGACCTTAGGATCCTGATGGAATGGGTTTAATCTGAATTTTATGTGGGAATATCCTCTCTTTTGGGTGATGTTGCTAAACTTGATTTTTAGAAAGAACGTGTAATTTTCCTGCTTTCTATCATATGGATGTCTAGTAAACTCATAAGCCAGTGTTATTTGGGTAGGGAATTTCCTTTTAACCTGAAAATATTTTTAGAAATCTGCTTGAAATGCATGATTAAAAGTGGAGTCAGTGTATTATCAGATGATAATTTTATTTCATAGCGATGTTTTATCTTTGGTCGAGGGAAGGCCCTTTGCATTTCCTCCAGTACTCTGTGGTTTTCTTTTCATTCTGAAAGGCTCTAGAGTCATATCAAAGCCATAACATATGACTGTAATTTGCTATAATTAAGCAGGACTTCTGTATATTCAGTGGGCAAATAGTTGGCATGATTGAGATGCTACTGCTCCTCTCTCTAAGAGAGCATGAGCTCTGGGCGGCACTCTGGCATGCAAGTTAATCAGGAATTCTGGCTGATAAGGCATGGGTGGGAGTGAGGGATTTTTTTGACTGGCTGAAGTGAGAGGTGCATGCCAGGGGGCTGCAGAGGGCGAGCTCCCACCCTCCTCCCACAGGTGAGTATGGATCTGCTGGGGGGCTCTGTCCTGCCTCACAGTGACAGATCTCCTTGTTTCTCTCTGTTTCATTTTCCATTCTGGTCACACAAGTCAAGAGTCATGGAGTTGCTCTTTGTCCATTATGGCTATGATTGCTTCATCTTTGGTGTAGCTGAGGCTTTTCTTATGACTGGTTCTGCTGCTCAGGTGCTTCAGTGGAGGTTTGCTGGAGCCTGAGAGGGGACTGTGCTGCTGACATCCCTTCCGGACTTTGTTTTGGCAGCAATACGTGATGAGCTTCTAAAGAAAGCTTCTTACTTCTGAACACCAAACCTGAGAGAGGTTTGTCTGAGACAGAATGGAGCATGGAAAAACAACCAGTTTAAAACTTCGAATGAGCCAGGAAACTATGACACAAAAGAACAAAAGTAGTTTGCCAAAAATGAAAGGTGAAAGTAGAATTCTTTTTTTCATCTTATATTCTTAGTGCAAGCTTTTTTGTTGTTGTTGCAGAAGAGCTGCATTTCTGTAGAAAAATCCAATTTTCAGCCCATCTCTTCAATCAGAAGGTCCACAACACAATCAAATTTCCCAATTTCTGATGATTTTTTTCCTTTCAGTTCCCATTTAGGTCTTAAATAGATTTTTTTTTTCTCTGTAAGTAAAAATTCTCACTGGCAATTCTTGAAAAAAAGTTGCTCTTATACTGTCATGTAAATTATCTTTAGCTATCTGCTTTAAAACTCAGTATATCTTGCTGATAAATATTCCAGTGTTTTCTGCTTTGACACTTAATGCCTATAAGTCTCTGTGAAGAAGTGAATGTCACGTTATTGCTCTTATGCTTGTCAGTGAAGGTACCAAGACTGACATAGTTGAACCAGAAGTGTCCAGGCACTTTCCTTACCATTCCCCTGTAAATTTTAGATTCTTAAACCAGTCCTGGAATTGCTGCACACATCCTAGTGCTCAGCTAAGAGAGAAGGGTATTTGGTGTGTTCTGGTGTTTTCAACCCCACTCGAGTCCAAAGAATTTGTGATGTACCCTTTAGATATTTTGCTGCTTTATTTAAACAAAGCAAACAAGCAAATAAATAAAACAAAGAAAAAGAAGTTAACTCAGTCAGATAACCTGGGTAGTCCTTTCTTCCATGTATGTGGAAAGGGGCAAAAGTAGAATATCCAAATGTCTGTTTGGAAATGCTGCAGAAGGCGAGGAATTTATGTACATAAAGCCTGTGCTATCATGTGCCTTGAAAATCTCACTTGACCATTTTAAGTAACACTTGAGTAACACTTCAACAAAATATTTTCCAGCTGTTATTTCTGTCTCTTCACTTCTAAATGTTATTTCTAGTGATATTATTCAACAATTCTGTTGTATGCTGTGAAAAACTCTCATGTTCTGCTTCTGCAACTTTTCACTTTACCTACTGTTTTTGCTTTTTCTAGGTAATCAGGAAATAATGTAGGTAGGAAGAGACCTCAGGAAGTTGCTTTATCCAAACCATCAGTCTAAGTCAGTCTAACTTTAGATCTGGTTGCTTAGGGCCTTGCACAGTCAATTTCTGATTATCCTCAAGGACGGAAATTGTAACATCACTGTAAAATGCTCTTTGATTTCTGTGGTGCAGAGCTTGGGCTGAATGTGCCTTAGGAGAAAAATCAGTCTAATGCTCAACATTCAGGTGGTTACCGAAGATAGGATTTCTGTGATGAATCAGTGGCTTGGGAAAGACCTCAATAACAAGTTGAATTTTAAAAGCTGTGTGGCCTCAAATGGCATGATGAAAAAGTAGTAGTAGGACTCAAGTGATGTTTTCCTGTAAAGGAACAATCAGTACTGAATAATTTAATCACTAATAACTCTTATCAGTATTGCTGCTGTGTAGTCCACTAACACCAGATTATTCTGAAAAGCCAGTTTTGGTGTACATCTCCATAAAACCGCGTACTATTTAGTGTTTGAACTTTGGGGACTTTGGTTTCAATGGGATATTGTAGTAATTTTGAAGAGCATTTTAATATGTCTGTCTTCACTGATAGAAATGAACCTCAAAAAGAAGGTTAAATGGATTGAATAGTAGGACGCTGCCGTGTAATACTGTAAGATTAAAGTAATAGGATGTGCTTTTTTCTTTATTTTTGGTAGAATGTATACTGAATATACATCTGGAAAGATCTCAATGCAGTTATTTCTTCAGGCTTTATTTCTACTAGCTATGTTTGCACATCTGAAATTGTTTTAACACACATTTTAGCTCCATAAATACTAGTGTACTAGATGTATATAGGATATTTGATTTAATAAATCTATTTCTACTAAGTTACTGTAAATTTCTATTAATATATACAGTTCTCCTAAACTACTCTATGGTGATATATCTTTTTTAGAAGAACCAAGGCAAATGATAACATATTGGAGATGTTGTTTTGCTTCTTCTATACTGCCATAAAGCAAGAGATAGCAAAACTACTTCAGACACAGAATCTAATTTTTAAAAAAGTTAATAATATATATGTTTGGCGATATCTTTGTTCTTTCAAAATCACAGAATATATCTGAGATAATTTTTCAAAGCTAAACCACAAATTTTGCTTTCTCATGTCTGTTTTGGAATTAGTTGTTTTCAGATGCTCTTTTTAGTAGTGGACAAGGTTCTATGGAAACAAACTTATTTCCTAACATTTTTCCTCCTGGGAGAGCTTTACATCATCAGGGTACCAGTGAGGGGTGGGACTGAGCATCTAATATCAGGAAATCATTCAATTTTACTGTGACCTGTAGTGTGGGAAATATGTAGTCATATTGCTTTCCTAATTTCCCTATCCTGTTGGCTTCCTCCCAAACCAGATTTAGGAAGAGCAGATTCATCTGGAAATGTACTTTTTCTTGTTGTTCTTGTTTTTTGCCAAATTTTCAATTAAAAGTGTTCAGCAAGCCAAGAAACCTACCTTCCTTCTCCTCTCCCCCCTCATTTTCTTACTATTTATTATGTTTTTGCTATTTGCAATATTTTTGTACTTATATAGCCTCACTTTATGCATACTCACATAAATATTTGAGAATATTTTCCATGTAAAGGCTTGATAGGAATAGTTCATAATTTTAAGAGAACAGCGAGAGATGCCAAAGCTCTTCTACTGGGACAGCTATGGAGTTTATACAAGAATGAGATTCCAGTCCTGAAGAGCAGAGCAGGTCTTTAAATGTGGCTCTCTTCCACTCTATATGAACAAACTACCATGTAGAATCTATTGTCTGTCTTATCAGAAATCTCTGTCTTATAGGAGAAGGGATTTGACATTAATAAATGTCAAAACCTTAAAATCCATAATGAATGACACTCTTGTCACTTACCAGTTGTACTTATTTTTCTCTTCTTCTTCCCCCATAATTTTTTGGCCCTTCCTAGGAAAATGGGAAAGCTTCCTTGATGTAATTCAGTTTCATAGTGTTGTCAAGAGCACATGCTTTAAAACCCAAAGCATGTAGTAATTGCCTCAGTAACAGCCTGAGACTGGTGACTTTCACTGTTAAATGAGCAAAGAAAAATGGATTTTTCACACACAAAAGAAAGCTGCATAAGTTAGACCCTATCTGCTGAAAGACTCGATTTGATCACTGAAAAGCTTTTCAGATATTCTCTGTTCATTTACTTGTTAGTTTTTGAGGTAGAATTAAGTCATATGAGCCATTGTGCTCCCAGTAGGAACAAGAGCATTTCCAAAGAAAAGGACCTGAATGAGAAGCTGACCTATGGCCCTTCTTAAAGTGTTTAAATGAGAAAAAAGAAACCATGAACCCCTCTGTCATCTTGAAAATGTTTAGAACTGAGATGTACTCATGAAGTCCTTTCCCTCTGCACCTTGAGGAGAAAGGGTGAATGGGCTCTTTGTGTTATCTCTGAGTGAGAGCCTAATAGTATTTAGTATAGTGATAAAATGTATACTGAGCAGGGAGGAGGGATGATTTTTCTACCACGTGTGATGTGAGACACATTGGTTAACATCAGGGAACTTGCCACAAAAAGTACAGCTAGAAAACCGAGGGTAAAAAGGAACACGAGCTTGCTGGGACTGGCATTGTAACACTCACTGCTAAGTGCACAAAGGAAAAGTATTGCCTAAAACACCCCATGCAAGGGAGGAATTGATGCTCTACTTGAACAGTCGTCCAAAAGATGGCTTATGTAATGGGTTAGGGCAAAGAAATTGGCTTTGACAAAATTTCAACTTATTGTTTTATGTAGAAATATTTAAAGAAGGGAATAAAAGTAATGCCATCTACCCAGAATTAGAGCTTCATTGTAGAGTAAATAAGACTTTATTCTATAGATTAAACCTGTGAATTGCCTGTGAGTAGACAGATGAAAGATGCATATAGGATATTTGAGTTTAATAATTATTCTTCGAAGTTACTGTAGATTTCCACTAATGCATACAGTTCTCCTAAACTAAGATGGGATAATATATCTTTTATAAAAGAACTAAGGCAAATGAGAACACACTAGAAGTGTTGATGTGCTGCTTTCACTAGAAAACCCACATATCCTTGAGGAGGTGAGGAGGAACTGGATCCAAGGCTACAGTCTAGCTAGTCTAGCCTTTATAAAAAGGATTGCTATTAGGGAAGTTTGGGAAGTTAAGGAAGGAATCTGTGGAATTAGCATTTAGTGATATAAATGGAAGGACTGAGAAGACACTTTTAGAACTTAACAGTGTTCTGAAGCTCTTAATTCCATAAAATATCTGGAAAGCATGTTTTTGAAAGCACTGATTAAACAGATCTAATGATGATTCTTCTTGAGCAGCTGTTTAGCTGTGAGGAATGGTACAACATATACTCAAAAAGTGAGCCAGGAGCAGAGGCATGCGCTTCTCCAAATATTGACCCCAAAACATTTCACTTTAAAGGTCTGGTCTCTAGCTATAAAGAATCTAGAACTGGGAAGAGCAACTGTATGTTTCAAACTATTGGATTTTCAAAGTACTTCTTTGCTTCTCTGGCCCAATTAAGTCATATTTCTGACCAAGCAAGAAGATTCCTTTTTGTAGAGAAGTCATACAGTAAAGGGCTGTACATTTGACTGTGAAGACTGGATCCCAGCAAAGTAAATCATGGCAGTACTGGGGTTTCCATTAAGCTTTGCAGACACAACTCACAGTATTATATCCTTTATTATTATTGTAATTATTATTATTGGTAGTAGTAGTATATACTGTGACTTTATGATATCTTGAAGTTTCTTTCAGTCTTCTTGACTATAAATATATTGGACAGACCAAGAAGCAGTGTGAGACTGAGCCTCATGTTTGGCAAGGAATAATATGTAGATATAGATAGATAGGTCTCAGGCACCTCATACAGCCAGATTAAAGAGACAACACTAGAAATGGCTTTCATCGTGGCTCAGCCTCGCTCTTTTAGCCACACCAATTCAGAGTATTCAAGAAGACAATGTGAGCCCACTTTTGACGTGTTTTCTTCATGTGTGAAATTGGACTGGTTTGTCTTTACTGCTCCGTACTGGCAATCAAAATTGCATGGTGATGTGCAGGGATGGTTCCCTCAATTGCAATGAGGAAATGCCTAGCATGTCTTAGGAGGATCTGCTGTGATGGAGTAGAGTGTGTGTTTTGTCCATGGACTCTGAGCTCTACAAAGTTTTACTCTTGCCTTTCTTGAAGTTCTTATCAAAGGAAATTGCCCAAGTTTTGGTAGAATTGAATATTCACAAAAAATGATGCCTTTTCTTTAATCACTGTGAGACAGTTCAATAGGTTAATGCAAGAACATTTGGAAAAGAGAGTCTGGAAAGAGAGTAAGGACATTTATTGCAATTTAGGAAGGATAACTTTGAAATATTGAAACCAGAGTTCCAAGTCTCCCATATTTGATCCACATTACAGGCCTATTTCAATCTCAAATGTGTTTCAGAGATCTATTGAAATGATGTGCCAGGAACTATGGACAAAATCTTCAGGACACAAATGGAAAGAATTTTTTTGTCCTGTAACTGCCAGCCTAGCAAATTAATTTTTGGCCCTGGAAGTCAAATAATGTTTTTTATTTCTATTTCATAACCAGTTATAAGTGGTTATCAGGTCAATTTATGCTCCCACAAAAGTGTATAACCTTTTCTGATGGTCTGGTAGCATCAAAGCAAAATTGGACTGTTGCCAGACAGTGTCTCTGACAGCACTGCAGAATAAAAGATACCCTGCCGGAAAAGAGGCTGGTACTCAGTGGAATAGGAAATGGTCTTAGGGCTACAGCGAAGTTGTAGGGCTATGATTTTTAAGGCAAAGATTACTGATAAGTATGATGTTGCAGAAATGCTGAAAAAAGCTATTTTTCATAGAGAAATGTATATATCGCCAAGATTTTATTTTTCACCCTTCACGTGCCATAAGGTAACACTTGGTACAGGCTTCTGCACACTTTTACTGTTGATATGGATAGTCAAGAACTCCTGGCTGCAGCTCAAAGGGATGGCTGTCTCAAATGGACATTTCATAAAGAGGCTGCTCTGTACCCTTCCTTTTCTACTATGACATATTTCCCTCTGCCCTCCCCTGAGAACCACCTTCCTGGGCTTACTGGAGCAGGTTGTTTCAACAAGTACCCAAATCTGTCTCAGTTTTGTTCAAAGCCCTCAAATCTAAGTACCCCAGTAGTGCCTAAGCTCTGCTTGCCTGTACTACAGGTGCTGAAGAGGCTCTCATGACCCTTGTACAGAGTGTAAATCATGTAACTCCTACAATCAGCTGCTTCCTAGAGCTGCGCCAGGTGCAGGGGCACAGGAACTGGGAATTGCTGCTGGTTTATTTGTTCCCAGCATCAAGAAGGATTTCTGTGACGGTTGTTGCTGGAACAAATGCAGTTGATTTCTGTGGACACAAGCCACAAAAGACCATCATGCAATGCCAGAGCATGAGGATGTTTATATAAATATGTATACACATGTATGTGAGTATGGATTTGATATATATACATGTGTGTGTATGAATATTACATTTCTTCAGAGAAGTGAATATGGGAATGACTGTACAAATGATTTTCAAGGAGAATCCTCAAATAGCCAGTCATTCTACAAGATCTGACCTTAAAGGTGTTCAAAAAGAAGTTTTGTTTTAAACTGGCTGATTGAACAAGTAAAATTTTGAGGATGTGAATTTTTAAAAGGCAGACTGTAGTTTTAACATGTTCCAGTTTTTCTGAAAAGCTGTGATACTTTTTACAAGAAAGCAGAATAATCACAGTAGAACAAACTAATAGTAATTGTAATTATATAATATTTTAACAGGCTGATCTTCACTGAAGACTCAGTCAACCTGTTCAGTTTTCATTCTGATTTTCACCAATTTATGCTGATTTCTTGGTAGTGTACTTATATTAATTTTTGGGGCATTACTCTTGAATTGTAGTAAGGAGAGATAGTACATTAAGAATAGTGGATTGTTCAAAAAATCTTTTCATTTAATGTTGGTCAAAGATGAGTGTGTACTACACTGTACTGTGGTACTCTGGTGCAAGGCGTGCATTCAGGATCTTCTCCAGCTTCCTTCCTCTCAGGTTCAACCTTGTGCTGTGCTTCTCTGTTCGTGTAGAGAGAGAATTTCTGTTGACAGATATTATTCTCTCAGTAGAAGACCTGTGAAAAAAACATCATCATTAAGAGAAATGGTCTGCAAAATGTTGGTGTGTGCAATATGATACAACATCTTGTGTCATTCAAGAAATCACAAAATGGAATTAGTTTCAGTAGTTTCAATGAAATGTTAGTTCTAGCTGCCAGTATTAGGCAATCATTTTGGATAACTCATGGTCTTGTTTCAGCAGCAAGAGAGATGTGGGAGCTGGGATGCTGAAAGCTGCTAGCAATGGCAGAGTCTGTCTTGGAAATTTCTGGCTTTTTTTTTTTCAAATCAAAGTTCCTGGAAATGGAATTTAATTTGTGGTTAAAACTCATGAATCAAACAGAGAGAAAATAATGTAGTAGGTTCTCTAAACAAGTTCTTTCAGGTAATCTAATTTTCCATTGAAAATTGAAACTCACTTCAGAATTATCTGAAATTGAAAGTATTTTTTCCTTTCAAAATAAAAATAATGGGTTTTAAAGAACAGGTGTTTAATTGCTGCTACTGCTACCTTTATGGATACTATTCTTAAGAAAAGCCTGAAGTGATTTGATTGGATATTTTTTTTCTGGAGTAGTGCAGAAATTATATGTTGCCATTTTAATGTTTATTTTATACCTCTCTGTACCTGCCTTTGGTTTGTTGTCCAGTTTGGGCACCACAGTTCACAGAGATAGCCAGACAGACTCATGCTTTGATTAAATTTCATGAAATACTTTTATATAAAATATAATATATATATATTTTATATAAAATTATATTTTCCATCCTTATTGCTTAATTTTGCATGCAGAGACTGAGATCATTTATTTTGCCTCTTAACTGATGTCTGGGAACTAATGAAGAGCATTTAAAGCCAAAGTTCGTCTTTAACACACCTGCCTCCACAGCCAAGCAGCAGAAGCAGCACAGTGACATAAATTGGTCTGGATCTATTTCAGTGACTTATTGTGCACCTGAGCAGTGGGGAAGTGGGCAGCAGGCAGATGTTATTTTCAGTGACATCTAGGCTTCTCTTCTGTTTTGTGGAGACCCCAATGTTGCTTCATTGACATATAAAACCCAACCCAAAATCCCTTTGATTTCTGCATCCAGTCTATCAACAATTTGAAGAGCGGAAGTCTTTTCCCTTGAAGGTTTTCATGCTTTTCCCTCTGATTTCTTTGGTCCCATTCTGGGCAGAAGACTTACAATCTCATTGCTTTTTCTTTCATGAAAGAGCTGTCAACCAAATTTTTCAGCATGATGGGTATTTTCCAGGAAAAGATTCTACGCATTCATTTCTTTCAGGAGGAAGAAAGAATTAATGACTCTTAAACCTGCTGGACACCCTTTCTCCACCTGTCTCACGTGGGTAACCAGAAGCAGTGTGGCCATTTCTGCCCCGCTGTTTCACAGCTTCTTGGCTCCTTGATGTGTTACTGTGCAAGGGCTCCTCTTGCTGTTCATACCTAAAGCTTTTTTTTTCTGTGATACCCATTTTCAAGGTTACATAAATTTTATCACCAAAGAGTTTGCTTAGCAGTTAGTTCTTGAGAAATCAGACGGAGAGCAGCATTAAAAGTATTGTTTTACATATCCATATCTGCAAATTGCATAAAGCCCAGAGAACTTACAGTAAGGAAAACTACTTTCTCAAGGGGGCCACCCTCAAGAGGGTGAAGGAAGAGTAAGTGGAGAGACAACTTTAGACAAAAAATAATTTAGAGAGGAGAAACAGAATGGTGCATGGGATATAGAAAAGGGAGGATTTCAGGGGGAAGTGAGAAAGAGTCATCAATAAGTTTTCTTACAGCACAGACAATATACCATGAGGGCCATCTTGTGGTCAGAGAAAGTTTATTCTTTGTGAGCATAGGAAAAAAAAATATTCCCAGAAATTTTTAAAATGTACCTGAAGATACTGTCAGCTAGATTGTAATTCTTAGAACCATGGAAGGGTTTGGGTTGGTAGGGTCCTTAAAGATCACCTAGTTCTAACCTCCCTGCCATAGAAAGTGACACCTTTTGGTAGACCAGGCTGCTCAAAGCCCTATCCAACCTGGCCTTGAACATTTCCAGGGATAGGGTATCCAGAGCTTCTCTGGGCAAACAATTCCAGTGCCTCATAACCCTCAGAGTAAAGAATTTCTTTCTAATCTCTAAATCTACTCTTTCACTTTAAAGCCATTCCCCTTTTTTCCATCACCACAGGCCCTTGTGAAAAATCCCTTTCCAGCTCTCTTGTGTCCCCTTTATGAACTGGAAGCTGATGTTAAGGTCTCTTCAGCACCTTCTTTTCTCCAGGCTGAACAACCCCAACTCTCTCAGCCTGTCTTCCTAGGAGAGGTGTTCCAGCCCTCTGAGCATTTTTGTGACCTCCTCTGGACTCACTCCAGCAGGTCCCTGTCCTTGTGCCAGGGCCCCAGAGCTGGGTGCAGCGCTCCAGGTGGTGTCTCACGAGGACAGGGCAGAGAGGTGGAATCTGCTCCCTCAGCCTGCTGCCCACACTGCCTTTGATGCAGCCCTGGACACAGTTGGCTTTCTGGGCTGCAAATGCACATTGATGGATCATGTGGAGCTTCTCATCCACCAATGACTCCAAGTTCTTTTCCCAAGGGCTGCACCTGACCCATTGTCTGCCCCACCTGTGTTTGGGCTTGGGATTGCCCTGACCCAGATGCAGCACCTTGCACTCCGCCTTGCTGAACTTCTTGAGGGTTGCACAGGCCCACCTCTCCAGCTTTGTAAAGGTCCTTCGGGATGGCATCCCTTCCCTCCAGAGTGTCAAAGTTAGAAATTGGTTCTGATATGCTGTAATGGATGGAGCTGCTCTGCTGCTGGTCATTAATCAGGTCATTAATCCTCAAGTGACATGCAGCAGGATTAGCTGTGATCCCATGCCAATAAACAAAATAAAATGTTCCTTGGGTTGGGAACACGCTGGTAGATCAATAATTAGAGTCAGAGTTTTCCCCTGATGAATTTTTTATGCCTATTTGCTTTGGAAATTTCTTTCATCCTCTAAGTCGTAAAAAAGCTTTTTGAAATCCATGGATTAAATGCCATCACAGTGCTAGAGTTAAGAATGCTATTATTTATTGTCAAATAACAGTTCAAACTGAGAATCAACGTTCTTTTCATGGTTATCATATGATGAACCCACTCTGTGTGAGCCTGAGTTCTCAGCTGCACCCCTCTTTAGTTCTGTATCCCGGTGTTCTTGATGACAGACTAAAAATGCTGAAGTGAAAGGAACACTGTCCATTCAAATTGAATGTATTACCCAACATAGACATGGATATTGAATAAGATCTTCTCTGTATTACCTGATCTATTCAGAATTACTCAATTTCCTTTTTTTGTGTGCTTCCCAGTGAATCCAGATGCCTCCAAAAGAACCCAGGAACTTTTCTTTACTGCTTTCCTAATGGGAACTGTCTGCCAATGGTGCTGGGCAGGCACAGCTTTGCTTGGTTTATGGGACCATGATCCATGGTCGATTAACCAGGCTTTTTTGGTTCTAAAAGAGGTGTGTTTACAAAAAACCAGCCCCACCATCTGGTACCATTGGCTGTAGGTCTGCTGTAGATCATTCACAGTGAACAAATATTTTTCTCATTTGACAGTCAGCCTTTGTCCACACACAACTGACTTTTCTAATAACATTAAGTGTTCCTTGTTGTACTGTTTTACTGCTACTTATGGATTATTTAATTCTTTTAATGGCTCTGCAATGGTTCATTTGCTTTCTAAAACTATTCTTTAAAGTACTTGTACAGATGGGGGTAGAAAAAGTTGATTCCTCCTGCAAGGAGCTGTTGATAGATTCAGAGATGCTGGCTGCTGAACACTGCTGTAAATATTCACTATCTCAGCTCTGCAGGCTTAGCCACTTTGTAGGGTGTTTGGGAATATCTGACAGTACAGACTATAAAAGCAGAGCAGTCGAGAGCTGCCTTCAGCTTCCGAATGAAAATGACTGATTGTAAAACCCGTATTTAAATGGCATTGTCTCTCCCAGGAACATTTGAAAGTTAAGCCAGCAAAGTCCCAAACAGATTTTTTGGACCAGGCACGTCCGTGGGTTGTGCAGGCGCGAGTCACTCGCTGGTGGAGCGATTACCAATTCTCAGAGTCAGGGTTTTACAGCACTCTGCCCATCCCTCAGCAGTGCTCCCACTGCCTGGCCTGGTCTCCAGCAGAGACCTCACCTGCGAGGAGCTTTCACCACCAGCAGCTTCTCAGTAAAGGCGCAGTTGGCTTTGTTGTTGTGAGCTTGGTGTGGTAACCCAGCCTGGCTCCTGGACACTGCTCGGGGGAACAACCAACACCCTCCAGCAGAGGGAATGAGAGCAGCATCAGTCCCAATGGCACAGTGTCCCTGGGGGATGTCCCCACTCCCTTTCCAGCTCTTTCTGTGCAGGGCTGCTGCTCTGCTGCTTTCACAGTGCCCTCTGCTGCAGGCTCCGGGCGGCAATCGCAGCTGAGCCCTCGGTCTGCTCTGCATCAGCTGGGGAAGAAGATACAGCTCAGGCAGCCAGACCCCCAGCACCGAAATGTGTCCATGTGCAAAGAAATCCCTGGCACAGTAGAGGGGTTGTGTGGCATTTAAATGTATTTAGGAATTTTTCTTTTTTAAAAAACCAGAAAAATTTCTTGCATCTACCTGTCAGATTACACAAGTATAGAATACTTACTAGAGATACTGTGATTTTTCTTGAAATGCTGAACCACTGGGGATCTCAGAGATGAAGAACAGAGCCATGTAGGAAGTGCACTGGATATATGTATATAATTTGTGCACACAGCACGCTTTCTTACATTCTTGAATGGACTGGTAAGGAATTAAAAAAAAAAAAAGAACCCTTAAGATATTCAGATTAGAATTGGTTCAAATAAATTAGATTTTTCTTCAGCTGAAAGCACAAATATTGAGATAGATATGCATATATGCAAATTGGATTGATTTCTTTCTTTACTCCTGTAACAATCAAGTTCCTTCAACTGCAAAACACCTGGATCCAAACTTGCTTGGGACTCTGTCAGCACAGGCATATGTGAGGACTTGAGGGGGCATTTTGACACATTTCTGCAGCTTTTGAAGGGGTAAAGGTAATTGACTCCGAGGTCAATTTGCACAGCATGACTTCAGGACTTTTTTCTATCTAGTTGAAGTTTTTCCCAGAAGATGGAGAACCTGATTTCCATTTTCTGAGGGAACCTGTGCAGAGGAATGAGGAGTCAATGACTCTGCTTAGGGCAGCAGCCACATCTGGCACCCTTTGGGTATGGGGGCAGCTTGTTGTGAATGGACTGTGCTGCTGGGTTTTGTGTCTTGGCCAGGAGAGAATCAAGGCAAGAGTCTGAGCCCCCTTTCTGACCACATCAACAGGATTATTAATTCCCTTCTGCTTTTTCATTGCACTGGAAGGGTGGCAGAATGTTAGTACTTCTCCCACTTGTCCTTTTCCATTTCTGAGAGCATTTGTAGTGTTGAGCATACAAAATTATAGCTGTGTAGTGGGTGAGAAAGCTGCTTGCTGCAGACAAAGTGAGACAGACTCTTGACAGCAGACTTTGGTGCTTGCACAGAAGAACACAAAAAATGAGAAACGTCAGGAATTTTTCTGATGACATGCCCAAAGCTTTGGGTGAATCTTGCCAGACTTCAGACCAGATGTTTAACACTCCCATTTTCTTATGACATTGCCACTTGTTAATAAAGTGTCCCCACGTAAAGAAAATGGCTTTTTCCATCTGGGACTGTGCTGAGATATTTCAGAGTATTTGGTCTGTTCTTTGGAGGCATTGTAGTTGCATTTCCTTCCTCCTTGTAGGGAATAATTTCCCCTTTGCAAAAAATACAGCTGAACATCTCTGTACTACTATATACTACACCCTCAAATGAAAGCCTCAGAATATTTTTATATCAATAGTAAAGAACAATGAGCATGGACATGTTCCTTAGTATTAAAATGTTAGCAAAGTTAGGAAAAATTAACACAGTACAACTCATGAATGAGGCCTCTTCAAATTAGTTGCTGAAATCTGGTTAACACTCATTGATATTTTTGATAGTGCCACAGCTGGCTCATATTTTACATAAGGATATTGTTCAGAAAGGGTTAGTGCAACTGATTGATTATTAATAGTTACTTTTGCAAAAGCAGCCCGTAATGTTATTTATTACAAATAACATACAGGCAAGCAAATCAGTATTAGCAGTGTATATCTGTACCTAGTGTTTTATATTGATTTACTTTTAGCTCACTGGAACTCAAGAGTATTCATGTGTAAAACATGCTCTTGATATTTTAATTAATTAGTTTGTCTAAACCATTAGTTTATCTAATAGAAAGTGGAACCCACAGCTTTGGTGCTGTCTAGTTTATTATTATCCTTCTACCTTTTTGGCAAATAATGCACAAGTTTCATGCTGAAATAACTCCCTTTGGATTAGCTAAGGAGCAGAAGGAAGGGAAATGAGAAAGGGTACAGAATGAGTGCTATGTTTGCAACTTGTGTTCACTTTTTTGTCCCTTGTGACATTATAGGTTTGATGTAATATTTAAATACACAGAAAGCAAAGTCGTTGATACAATTTTTTCTTGTGCCATGATCTATTTAGGCTGAATTCTGTTGACAGCTGAGTAACACTTTTACCTGCCAGTATGATTACAGCAGTGTCCGCCTTCATTTTCAAATCCAATTTGCATTTAATAAAATGAAAGATGAAAGCAACCTGGCTGAAAGTGCATCATCAGCACCAGCTTGCTGAATAATGGATTTGAAAGACTGGAAAGAAGTCACCAAACTAGTTAACACGCTGGAGCGAATCTAGGTCAGAGAAACTTCAGCATGACTTATTGCAACTCCATGACATAAATCATCCAGGAGAGGCTAGGGAAGACCAGCTTCTGAGCTTATTTATTGTAGAAAAGATTGGCATTAATGAGCTGGAGGAGCAGAACGCATCCATCTGGGCTCAAAATACCAGCATGTCCTTCAAGGGAACGGTGACCGTCCAGAAAACACTACAGCCAGCGTGTCCAGAGAGACCCTGAGCTCCAAACCATGGGGGACTCTTCTGCTGGCTGCAGTGTCATCCCAAGGTACCCTCTGCCCTCCTGTGCAGCCCTGGGGGGCGCACACCGAGCTGGAGGGGGCTGAGCCGCTGCCCTGGCTGGGTCAGCGAGCCCGGCTGGGGCTGCAGCTGCTGCTGCTGTTACAGCTTGGCTCCTCTGCCTTCAGCTGGCTTCACCTCTTCTGCCTCACAGCTGCGGTGGCTGTGAGGGTGCTGGGGCTACAGCTCACTGCCTGTGGCAGTGTCACACATTGTGGTGAACCAAAAATCGGCTCTTTGTGAAAATCAGCCCTTTCTTGCGCTGTGATTCTCCTTTTTGGGCACCGGCAGAAAAAAATGTTTCAGCTTTGGTTCACGTGGGTTGAATTATTGCTGTTTGCTGCCTTTGAGCAGAGAGGATTGAAAGTTTGTGGGCTTGGGACTAATCTTCATTAAGGCCTTTTTTCTCCTCTGGGGTATAAATATTTAGTGCTCAGTTGGACAGGATGTTTTCCAGTGCATTTCTGTTTTCAGCATGATTACCATTTTAGCTTCCATTTCTAAATCACAGAATTTTGCACTAATGATTCTGGAAGCGAAAGAATGGAACTAGTTGGATTGTGGGAGATTGGATATCATGACAACGTACATATGTTATTTTCTTTCCTTTATCTGCTTTACTTGTAAGGCCTGTTATCTAACTGTCATTTTCCTGGCTGGAATTCCTGTTTTATGTTCTTGTCCCAGATTATTTATTTCTCTTTTGTCTGCACCCAGTACTTGTAAGTGTCTTAATTTTGTTTTTTCTTGACATGCTCCTGTGATGCTTTATTTTATAAAAAAGTACACCTGGCAGGGAAGCCTTGTTTAGCCCATCAGTTCTCAAGAGTGTTTATAGAATAAAAAACTTCCTGATGTTTCTGAAGGCGTAAGTGTGTTCAGCCACACCTAACATTCACAGTTGCATGTTATTTTAGTGTTTTTTTTTTTTTTTTTTTTTTTTTAAGGAAATGATAATTATACAACAGTAATTTCTTTCAAGTTTTACTCTCACATGTATTGCAAGGCACGGAGGAAACTCTTTGTTTTCAAAAATTTATGTATCTTAAAAGGGCTATGACTTTGGTTATTATTGCTGGCATGGTCTCTATAATGCTTGTCATTTTAATAAGATTTTAAAAGTTAAGCTGTATAAAACATGCTTCTGAAGCAAGGAGAGAGGACTTGAATATACTTAACCATTGAAGATGGGCAGAAAACCTGCATAAATCTTACTGCAGGAGCTGATGTAACTGGAACTAGGATGTCAAAACTTTCAAGGGCCTGACAGCTATCAGCAGGACCTTAAGTGAGGGGAAGCTTTTGTTCAGTAGAGCTGATGAGCAGCTCACTGATGTTAATAGGACACTTTTCAAGTAGTTCGAATTTCTGGACTTTGAATCAGGTCTAACATTCTCATTGAAAGTGTGATATTGCAATCCTTCTGTTGTCATAAGAATGACACCTTCTTCAGAGGAGATTATTTTCTTTTGGAAAGGGAGGGAGCCATGAAGAAAATAATTGATAATCTTAAATGCTTTACTTTGAAAATTCAGGTTTGCTTTATAATCCTCACAGAATGAGAAAAATTACTAGCAACTGCACAATACTTACAGCGGACCTGATAATGGAGTAATTATTTTACAGAAGAGCACATCCTTTATTGCAAAGATGAGCATTTAATTCTATCTATACACAGCTTTGCAATAAAGGTAATAATTTCCACCAGAACATGTATGATTAAATGAGCAACTCAGTATAGAGTTGTCAATCTTGAATGTTCTGGTAGCAAGGAAAGAACAAGGACACCTTGTCTGTGATTATTGTTATTGGGGTGGGGGTGGACAGAAAGATCTTACAAACAGTGTCTCAACTCACCTTAGGTGTATCCTTTAGATCCACAAAAGAGAATGGGGGATGAGGGGAATAAAGAAGCTAAAATGACTGCCTGCTTGCTGCTGAGCAAACCAGTCCCTAGGAAAAATGAAATAGAAGCATAAAATGGGGGAAATGCATGATCTGTGCCTGAGGAGATTAATATGGAAGTAGAGAGAAAAAAATTAGTACAACTCAAAGTTTAGGAGAATAACATTATCTAAAATTACAGTGCCTTGAAGGCAATAAAGATATTTTATTATCTTTATTTTTCCCATTTTTAATCTGTGGGATTTTTTTTAATTAGTGAAGTTCTAATTATTTTTTTAAATATGTAGGAAATTATATTATTATTTCTAATGGTACATATGTGTGGATTAGTAACTTAAAAAATTATTTCATTTTTTGCTTAAACTGATAATTGCATTAGTGGTTCATAATCTATTAATAAGAATGTAACTTTCATGTACTTTGGTTAAAAGACATGCTCCAAAGCAGAAAAAAAGCATTAGAGATATGCAGTGCAATCCTCAGTGTACTTGCAAAATACATGAATGGAACGTTATGGAAGTGAAAGCAAATTTTTAGGAACAAGCATTTGAACTTCACAATTTATATCAATGATGTGTCTCTGGAGAGCTGTGGGTCACAGCAGCAGGAACTTCTGTGCTTACTCTAACTACAGGCCTGGGAACATTTGGAAGGTAACCACTGCAGGGCTTCAGGGCAAGCAGCATTCGTGTGCCCAGCACTGCACCCATCACCACACTACAGAAAAGAAAGGAAGCTCATTTTCTCATCCCTTAGATTTTACATTGTGTGGCACAAATTCTGAGCTTTTGCCTGTATGTTGTGTAAGCAGTGGAAGTATCTGCAACGTTTCTGTTTCTTGATGTCCCGTGGCATTGAATTCCTTGAATTCCACAGACTGAATTTGCATGAATTTTTGGCTTCTAACTTTCCTGTTATTTCTCACGTTGAACATTAGTTTGGGAAGACAAAGGAGTGTGATCTCTGTTTTCTGAGCCCTGTTGCAGCAAGAGTTGTTTTATGGCAACAAAGCACCTGCAGAGGACAAGGACAAGAATGCATTGGTGAGCACACAACTGTAGCAAAACACCAGGAGAGTTTGCCCGTTTGTTGATCTGTTGTTGTCTGTGTCCTGTCCTCTTTGCTGGTAGAGATGGGGTCTGAATGGATGGGGCTCTCCATCCTTCTGAGGGTCCTGAGGGACTTTTGAGGTGTTAGTACTTTGCTGCTTCTGCTTACCCAGCTACTTGTAAGTGAGGTGCCAATGAGCATGTGAAGGGACTCTGTGTTCTGTATATATTGAGTAAGAAGCTGTTTCTTAATATCTGGTGTTCTTATGTAAGGTTTTCTTGTACAGCCTGCGAACATTTGCTGTAGTGCATGTTTTATTATAAAATGACTGTACAGATAATACTGATCTCTATTTAAAAGAACCCAAGCTATGCAATAGCATTGGGCTGGACTGGGCTGTATGTAAATACATTATCTCCCAGCTACCAAACTGGTGTTCCCAGGTAATGGATGCCTTTGTTGTTTCTTTGCAACTGGTAACAGTGAAAGCCATCTCATTTTGGCACCCCGCTATTCATTCTGTTATTTTCTGCCCCTTCAAGCTGCTGGTGTTTTCATTTCTGTATTGAGACTAAAGGATAGAGCCCAGCCCTCTCTGACTCACTCCTGCTCATAGAAAGGTATAGATAAACACAATAGAGCTGTGGATTTGAGGTTTAAGGAAATCTAAGTCTCCCCAGTGGAAAAAGTACCCTGTAACAAAAATATTAACCCCAAATTGCTTCAGAGTCCAAAGCTGCAGACTGGATTGAGAGTGTTCACCATTAGATGTGTACATTTTATTTCAACACAGGGATGAAAGGAAGCAAGTGGCATCCAGAGGAACTTCACAATGCTCTCTTTAATGGGGACTGCAAGGTGTGTGTGAGAGGAAAGGCATGGGAGTCTCAGCAAACCTGATGTCTTTAAAAAAAAAAAGGGTGAGCCAAGTCTATATAGATATTATATAGGTGTGGAAAGGGTTGCATTTAAACTTCATACTGGTTAAATGCTGTTATAAATACACAAGAATGGGCTATGAACTCTTGAATTTTGTTAGTTCACAATCTACTTACATGTTTTAGTGTGTATATATGCAAAGAATTGGTGATTGGGTCCTTAACATTACTGCTAGACATTTTCAGCCATCTCAGCTTTTCTGCATCCCATTCTCTGATCAGCTACAATTGAAGTGAAAATCCCATCTTTTCTCCAATGATAGGTTTAAGAAGTGATGGGACATAATGAAACTGACATCTCCCAGTTTGTGCAGAGTGGATCAAGACACTTCTTTAGAAGGAAATATTGCATGAAGAAATATAATTTTCCAAAGAAATAGCCCTTATAAGGAACATTTTCAAGAAACACATTATGAGGTCTATCATTGAATAGCTGAAACCAGTGCTTGTGTTTATGAAATCATGCTTTATTTGTGAGAACCACAGTGATGAGTTTCAGACAGAGAGCAGGCACATAACTCCGTGGGGAACACTAGTGAGTGTGTAACCCCAGCCCTTTCTCTCCATCTGTAGGCCAGGGGACATACTTTCAAGTGACAGTAACACAAGAAATTAAAACATTCCCTTGACATCAGAGACAATAATTCAGGCTTTGTTTCCAGATGAAAGCACAGACACTTGCCACTGCGACAGAAGTAATTTCAAAACAACAAGTGTTAGGGAGCACTCCATGGGCGATGATGAACTACAGCTTTATTGCCTTTTATATATTTTGTATCATTTTAATTCTGCATGGATTTAGGTTACTCAGGGAATCTTGGAAAGATTCTTTTAAACTATCTGGGACTGAGAGGAGATAATATTGTATGTATTTGATATAAAGTATAAGCATCCTGCCACATGAAGGTTTATTTTTTAGCATACAGGTAGATGTATTCAAAGAGACCTTTTGACAATACAGAATAAGAGATGTGAAAACAGCCTGACCCACTAGTCAGGACTTAGCAATCTGGGCTATGCATGCCTGGCCAAAAAAAGGACAATAACCTTGTTTGTGGGATGTTTTCTTGTATGGCTGAACAGCAAAGATTCTGGCAAAGCTGTCAGTATGGAAAAGGGCAAAAGCAGGGTGTGATGGAAAAATAATTCAAACAAGAAAACCAACAACTGGTTTGAGTTGGGTCAACCAATATTCTAGTTGTGAAACCCATGCATAAAGAAGAAAATGCAAGTTGGCTAGAAAAATGCACAGATAAAATCGATGTGCTCCCTAAAGGATGAGGTTTGCTGAAATTCCACAATTCAAGAGGTTTTTGTAGACCATAAAAATATCAGTACAATAGTCTGCTGTATGATCACTCTTTATAGAAACCATTATTTTAAATATGTCTATAAAATTTTATAAATAATGCAAAATATTAGTGAGGATGTAGATATGATTTTACTTATTCAGGGCTCACTAGTTTTCAGTCTAGCAGATTTTGATGGCTTTTTTTATGCTTAATAGGAACAGAAAAAGTCATTCCAAAGATGACAAAGTACTTGAGACTAGTTAAAGATTTGTTTTACGTTTTTTTCCTTTATCATAAAAATGGAACTAAAACCAGTTTCTTTTACTCATTTGCCTTGTTTGTTCCAATTCTGGACCTTGAATTTCAAGGACCATGATTTCTATTCAGGCATCTCTCTGACCTCAGTAGCCCTGACCTCAGGCTGGTGTTTCCAAGCACTGCAGCTAAAATGATAGCAATATTAATGTTACCAGTAATAGGCATGGCATCTGACGTGGGAATAGATCTGCAGATATTTTTTTTCACTTTCCCATTCAAGAGAAAAGAAGTATTTCTGAATTACTGGAATGTAATTTTTTATCTCTTCTTAATAAGAACAGTGTCCATGGTTACCTCACTGCTGCCAGTCAAGTGTTTGTTATCAAGGTCTGACTGTTAGCAGTCATACATAATAAAACTGATGGTGTTTATGGATGTTTTATTAGTCAAAATTATATTCCAGCTGAAAGGTTTGCTAAAGATGAAATGGAATTTCATTTTACATTAAACAGGAGAGAGTGGAAATAAAAAAATATCCTATTAGAGACAATGCACTGTATGCAAGTTTATAAATTTGACCCTCATTTTGGAAACAAGTCTCTAATCTTGCTGTGCAAGCAACTCATGTGGCACAATAATAGCACAGCCATAACATCAGGTTTTAAAACCTGCACATTCACTATGACAGACTTCCTTAAATCTTGTGGAGAGTGAGTCAAAGGCAGGTTAATGTTAAAAACCTCTGGTGACCCACTTTGAATGTTGCTCTGCTCCATCTCCTGGCAAGTGTCTGACATGGACACAAATTGCATGGCAGATAGTCCTTGCAGCAGCTACTCTTGACTGTGGTTGGGAAAGTGGCTTCTCTTGGGAACTTACTAAAGAAGATCCATGTTCTCTTAGGAGGTCATTTAGTTGTCTTTGATGCTTGAATTTTAGGTTTTTCCCCATTCCTAAGAAGTTCCAAGTGTCTCAAAGGCCAAGTGCATCTATGCTTCAGTTAGATGGGATGTTCCATCAGTTAGATGGGATGTTCCATCAGTTAGATGGGATATTGAACAGGATGAGACTGGGGGCTAATTCTCTAAGGCCATGCAAGATGTTTTGTGCTTCCAGTCAAGGCATATAACTCTCAGTTGTCCTGATACCCTAGAGGATCAGTAGGGCTCAAGCCTGGGATTCTTGAAAGCTGGTGTGCTCAGAGCTGCTTCAGAAGGCCAGGGGAAATGTCCTTTTTCCCAGACAGGCACTTTGGGTGAGAGGCAGAGAGCTTTGCACACCACAAGCTCCACCCAGGGAGGAAGAATGAAGCAGTGCCTCTTGCATAATCCCTGATTTTGTTGTGCTGACCTGGAAATGCAGCTGTCCAGAAAATCTCATCCCCGTTGAAGAGAGGGTAAGATGTGTTAGAGAAGACAAGGGCAGATGAATTATAACATACTATTCCTTTTCAAATCATCTTTACTCTAAAATCCTCAAGGATTTTTATTCTAAATATCTTTATTCCATTAGGTTATTTGTTCCTGGATAGGGGATTCTCAATTTTCCTTTATTTTTACTACAACTTAATTAAATATTACTTGAAACAGGGGGTATGATGCCCCAGTTAATAGGATGACTGCTGTAATCGTAGAACATTCTTGAAATTAAATGGAAAGTTTTCCTGTTCCAGGTGCAGGCAGTACCATGGATACCAAGGATGTGTGCAGTCCTGAGGACGAATGCATTAAGGGCAGTGAAGCTGGAGTAGTTACATTAATGTTACTATTACACATAACTTCTCTCTGACCCAGGGAATACAATAGCTTGTACTTCAGTGAAAGAGAAGAAAGTATGTCTGCACTGTGCCATGGAGGGGCAATGCAGACACATTCAAGCTGCTGCAGAACTGAAATAATATAATTGCACTAGCACGTTGCAAATAAAGTCTGCCAAGAGGACTGGCATTATTATCTAACCTAGTGATTATGGAGCTTGGCCAAGACTGATGTATTCCTGGTCCCAGTCTCAGTGTCCTTGATTATTTCTGGCTTATATTTGGTTTTTTTTTTTTTTTTTTTTTTTAATCCAGATGCCATCTGACATTGGATATTTGAACATCCCAGGGAGCAGAAACTGAGACCCAGGTCTCTTCTACTCAAATCCAGGTTCGTCCTTTGCAAGGCTCAGCATTTTCCCCCAGGAAGTAGAAGCCATAGTTTCGGCCCTCCTCAGCGGGGAAAAGCCTGGAATTCAGGTCTGTCACTTCCTGAGCAAATACTCTATTCGGGTATTATGCAAAAGGCCATGTCTGTGAATAAAAACTTGGCATACACTAAGATTGCTCAAAGCATACCAAATAAATCAGGCTCTTCAGGAGGGACAGCTAGTTTGTAAATCCCAAGCAGCCTTTGTTGACAGAGAAGTGCTTAGATTGTCAGCTCAGCTTGGATTTTTCAGAAATCTAGTGCAAAATCCCTTTGTGTCTTCAGTTTTCATTACCCCCTGAGCTGTGAGGAGAAGTATTCGTGTTTGGCATTCACGATGAGGTGCTTTGCCTGTCCTGTGCACCTATAGCAGCTGCATCCAGAGCCCCTTTCCTGTAAAAGGATTTGTGGCCAAAGAGCAACAGCACAGCGAGAGCAGGAGCAGTGCTGCACTGTTTGAGGGGACAGCACCCAGTGAATCAAAATTCAGAACGGGAGACTGGTGAATGTATCAAGAGGGAAAGCACAAACAGATCCCAGTCAGCTTACATGTTCAAAAGCTGGTTTTTTTTTTTAAGGAGAAAAAAGATTATAGATAGAACAAAGATGTTAATTTAAAAAGAATTGTATAAGCCCAAATTTTAATTCAGTTTTGAAAGGAAACAGCCTTTTACTGTACACTTGAGCAGCTGAAGTCTCACCCTTGTTAGTTTCCCAAAAAGTGATGCTTATTGCTTACAAACTGAGCACTCAGAGCAGCTGTCCAGAGCCTGTGGCCCATACCTAAGCAGCCAGATAACTTAATAACAAGTGACAGCAAGTTCTTTTGTGCAGCTATGCTGCACTTGGCTAACTGCTCAGGATGTCCTGGAAGATGATGTCTAATGTCAACAACATTTGTCACTTGGTTCTTGTCTCAGACATGTGAAATTGGAAAGCCTGTTATGTCTGTCCTGAGTGCTCAGAAACTTCTTACTACTCTGGCATCTTTTCCCAGACAGTATTAATTCTCCAACTGAGTTACACAATGGCTTATACATGCTGAATCTATTTATGTGTTCATAATATAAGGATTGCCAGGGCTTATTTGCATTTGTGGTTTATAAAACCAGAACATGATTTCCTGAATGCGTGACAGTGCCCTATATTGTCTCCTGATATGCTCTGAAAACCAACCTCCTAATGACTTTTAGCCTATTCCTAAGGCTGCTTACATTATTGTAAAGTTGTTGAGTTACCTCTAACAGAGCCAGCAGCTCACTACTGATATTTCATTCCCTTGTGAGATGGTAAAGCAACTCTTTTTCTCAGCTGCATTAGTTGTCTCACTGCAAATAACTCGGTCCAGATTTACATAGGTGTTGGATGTCACAGCTGCATGTCCCAGTGGCAGCAAAAGGCACCTGGGAGTGCTCAGTGCCTGCTGAAAAATGACACTATTCAGATTTCAAATTTACCACTGCAAATTAGAGGAGTGGAGTATGAGGCAATGAAGGATGGGATTTATTTGCATTCTCCTGATTCCTGTGTGCTGGTGTGACTACTAAATATATTTTGAGATCCCCTGAGTCGTAGTGAGAATGTAATATTTTTTTTTTTGTCTTAACAAGGAAAGGAAGAAAATGATGGATGAAATTGGATGTCACAAATTTTATTTAAACACTCTGTCATTGATTTGCATTTTATTTCTTGGTCCAACTGGAGTAGGAAAATCCTGCTTTTTCAGCTCTCCAAGTTCTCCAGGAGTACCCCCTAAGGAGCTGATAAAACAAGTGTGACAACTCAAGATAAATAATTGCTCCTGGCTAATTGTTTCCAAACTACAGATGCAGTCACATAGTCAAAAATCCTCGTGGCCAGTTCATAGAACAGCTGTTTCATATAGAAATGCTGTGATTCATTTTGTATTCCTGTCCATTATGTGCTCTTGGTGAATTTAGTGCAATTATGTGTAGAAAAAGGTTATTAATTTTTTTGAGGAAGGCACTGTATGCTGCCATTTTCCAGTGCTGTATCTCTGTGCTGTATTATTCCTCTCTACAAAAAGCAGCCAGAAGGTGTGTCAGGAAGACATTATCTTCAAAAGCACATGAAAGGTGTCAGTCTGATTTTAACACAGTTTTGTGCAATTTTTATTTGTTTTCTGTCGCATTAACTGTTGATGGTCCTGTTTGGTAAAGATGCATGCTGATAGGAAGAAAGTCCAAATGGGAAACGGCAGGGTTTTCTAAAGAAAATTGCTTGTTAGAAATTTTGCTGGGCTGTTCCTTCTATTGCAACAAATAAACAAACTGCCATACCAATAGAAGAGATTCTACCCAAATTTAGCTCTCCACCCATGGGAATGGGTGTGGAATTGAAGCCACAGTGATCCTGTCTGTTAATTTTCCTGTGTGTTTGCTCTGTTATCTCACTTTCCTTCCTATAAAATGGGATATTAATCCTTCTTTCATTCAGAGAATTAGTTGGGTTTTGTGCAGTCCTTTGGTACTATTAATGAAGGATTTCTTCTGCAATTTAAGTCATCTCTCCCTCTTTGCACAGACAATCCTCACTACACCAGGAACCTTTCTTTGTAGAGTCAGATTTGCTGTTTTTCATTCGGAGCTGATGAATGTAAAACTGAGATTTTCCCTGAGAATCTGGAAGTGAAGCTGAAATAACTTAAGTGAAAAGTGAGCCAGCATGGTGAATTTTATATTCCTAAATTAGCACTGAAGACAAGGGGAAAACTTAAGAAGGAATTTCACAGGAAAGCCTCAGTTTGCTGGTGAGTAGGAAAATAAAGTATTCTTCACCCATGAGTCATGCTCACTCCCGGGGAGAAGAGATAGATGCTTATTGCTCTTGCCATTTACCCTCTAGCCAGCTGTCTGAAGAAGAGTCATGCACCTATAGCCACACGTTGAAAATATCTTCTCTGCTCTCTCGAGTTGTTATAATGGTTAGAACAGAGAAGAATTGTGAAGGACTTCATTATTCTTCCCATTTAATGTTGCAGGATGCCCTTTGGTGCTTCTGCTCTGCAGTACAGCAGAGTCATTCTGATTGATGCATACATCTGGTGGACACCAAAATAAGGCTACCATTACTAAGAAATACTGACTTTGAAGTCATGAATTACAAAAAGAAGAAAGAAAGCAGTAAGACCATTTTGAAAATATGAAGCAGCAATGCTTACTAATTTAGCAGATCGAGCACAGAAGGAGAACACCAAAAAGCAAATAACGCCCCCTTAAAGTATGGGACTCTAGTGCTGGCAAGCACCAGTTCAGTCTCATCTCCTATGGATACAGTTGGATGCAGCAGCAGGAGTGTTATTTTCTCCCTGCATGATACGAGTCACTTCCACAGGAGACAATATGCAATCCTAAGAGCTAAGTGCTAGGTGTTTCATATTTGCTCAATCTCTTGCTTTAAGTCATTGATTTCTTCACATTGAATCTCATCTCTGTTCCAGTTAGTGAGCCATTAAGTGAGGACTCTACTGTGTTGATGAAATAATAATTCTGTTTACAGAGTGCCTTCTCACCAAGGCTCTGTAGGTGTAGCACTACTGTCTGCTTAATTCACACTCTTTTAATAATTAAAGCTTTTCTGGCTAATGCCTTTGTGAAAAACTGAATTCTTGTGTGAGCTTCAACCAGAAGCAATTGCAGAGAGACTTCCTGGGTAGCAGTTCCTAGAAGGCTGCCCATTTGTTTGCTGCCAGAGCAGACTTTCCCCTAGAATGAGGAAAACATTTCCTTCTTTTGAGGAAGGCGCTCAGGCCTCGTACTCAAGCACATCAGCTGAGGAGAGTGCAGTTGTACTCCATTTCTGTCATACTTTTTTCCCATTAGGGATCACCATACTCTGAATACATAAGTTGCATGATAATTTTTCACCTTCTAAAAAGTTAAGATATGCGGAAATGATATTCATATTCCTCAAAGAGTAAATTGTGTTCTGTTAGAGGAAAAGACAAATTTTGGAAAAGTAAGGGCTAGCATGACTTGTTGCATCCAGCCCAATCCAGAACAGCAGGAGTTTACCCTCCCAGCTGAGGAGTTCCCTAGAAGGAAAAAAATCTTGTTCATATGTTTTTGGGCAATCACCTTCTGCAAAACTCCCTATATTTTATTTTTTTTTAATTCTCATGCATAATTAGGGAAAGAAGGAGACAGGGAGTGAGGTATGCTGGCTGTTAGATGATGTGCTGTCTCATTCCCTAACATCTGCACACTGCTGGCTTAAACGTGAGCAGCTCCTCACGTTCCACTTAAGATTCTATGGGGGCACTTGCAAAACCTCTCCAGAGCTTTACTTTCCTGGGCCACAAAAGCACATCTTTGTATGCTTGTTGAATCTAATCCAGGAGGGAACAAGATTTAGTTACAAAGGCAAAAATTTTGCTCTAACCTTAAGGGCTTGTGTCTCCTTTTTTTCCCCTTTTGTGGAAACTCATGAAGTTTTTGTAAAAAGAGACAGACATTAGGGCTCTGTACATACCTTGTGTGGGTGTAAAAATGACACACAAAAAGAAGGATGTACAGGATCACAGGTCAGAGTCCCAAAGTGGCATTATTTGTGGTTTGCATCTGTAGACTTGCTCTTGGGCTAATACTGGGTGATTAATTAGATGTAGTGGCTGGATATAGCTCTGAAGTGGCCATCTACAGGGGGATAGCTGAGAAACCCGCTATGAAACATGGTGACTCTCACCCCTGACTGACATGACTTCCCTTAACCTGTGGGAAGGGCTCCCAGAAGCTGAAGTTCTTGTAGCAAAATTTAGACTTCGGGTCACATTACTGCTTGTTTTTGAAGTATGCTTTGAACAGGAAGAAAGCCTAGCAGGGAGCAGATGATAGCCCATGTTGGCAGGAATGAATTAATTTGTTTCTTACACTTGTGTGAACATTGGCTTCAGGAAGCAGTGTCTGTTCCCACTGCTGTGGCATGTCCTTGGTGGCCATGGGGATCACTGACACACTCAATAGGTTCAGCTCATCAAGCTGAAACATCTTGAAAGTAGACAGCTTTTTTTTTTTTTTTAATGTTCTTGCATTTCTGTTCTCTCTCTCTCCTTATGTTTGGAGGGTGTCTGGCTAAGGGATGGTGCAGAGAGAGTAATTTCAATTTTCATTCTGTTGTCCCAAGCACTTTCTCTGAAGGCAATAGGCTGCAGTAGTGGATGAATAGTTCTGGTGGCATTAGCCCACCTGTGCACTGTTTCCTTAAAGCCACTGGGTGTCCTGGTGACTGGCTGCTGTCAGAGGGATGGAGCTGATGTAGGAAGGGTCACCAGACCCCCAGGAAAGGCTTTGGTTGAAAGCAAATGTCATCGGCCAAACTACACCCATGTGGCCCCATTGCTGGTGTGAAGGCAGGGGAGCAGCTAACACTTACAGTCTCCTCAAAAAATGCCTTTGAAAATATTTTCCTAAGATTTTTAATTTGCTTTTGTCACAAAAAGCAAGGCTAGAAGATAGTTTGAGAGCTCTTTAAGCTAAATCCTTTTGTGCCTTTCTTAGAGATGCAGGTAATTGCAGAGAGATTTGGGATCTGTCTCAGTCAGATCCTGCCCATTAAAAAATACATCTCAGTGTTGGATTTGACATGCAGTGTTGACATCCTTCTTTCTATAGTAAGTCAGATGATATGTTTAGCAGACAGCTACTTTGACAACTTTCCTTCTGAGAAGCTAAAGGAGGAAAGTACTGAAAATTTCCTGTAGCTTTTGACATTTTATGCGCTTGCTGGGCTAATCTTTGTAAAATCCTGATGTTGTGAGGTCATTTACTGATACCAGAGGCAAATGCATCTCCAGAGACTGCATTTCATTGCAGTTAGGGATGTCCTGCTAATAAAAAATATTGCCTTGCTTAGATTAAAGGGATCTTCTGAACTTTAATACCAAATCTGCAGGATCTTTCTAAACCTATCATTTCTTTTCATTAGAAAAATCACCTGCACAAATCTTTCAATAAATTATCAAATGAATACTGTTTTCTCTTCGCAGTTTAAATTATATCTTGAATGATTCCCTACACAGTTTTCTTTACTTTCTCCTTTCACTTTGCTGCACTGGGAACTACCTTCTGTATCTTGAATAGTTGAATAGCTAAATACCCATATTATGTGATAATGACTAACTCCACATACAGACCCTGAAGCCATTATGAAGAGTTCTTGAACAAGACTCGAGCTGCCTATGTGCTCATTCAGAATGAGATGAAAGACGAGAGTCTTTTAGAGAAAGTCAGTCTGGATTTCTCATTGTTTCACCTCCTGCATTAATAGGAAACACCTAGAGTGGGATCTCTACAGTTTTCTGGAGAGGTTTTTCTTTTGACTGGTTACTGTGAATATATTTTTTCAAAATAATTCTTTTCCATAGGGTATAAAATATCTAGTTTGTTTTCATTTGTATTGGTTTGAAGAACAATAGTGCATATACCATATTTTTACTTGAATATCTGAGGAGAGTGTTTTGCTTGCTTGCAGTTATAAAATATTTTTGGGACATGTACAATAAAGTGTCTATGTGTTTGGCAGATCCCAACCATGAATATTTTTAGTGTGTCTGACATCCGTGTCTCTGGTAGAAGATACCATCACTGTAACCTTTCTGAAGCTACAAGTAGGCAAAGAGGCTTCTTCTCACGAAATCAGCCATAATGAAAACTAATTATATATTAATGTACAGGGATTTCTTTTGTTAAATGGCCTGGTCATGTTTGCCCTCTAGTGGCAGTGAGTTTGCAGCTGATGGACCCCCGGAGGTGACCAAGAGGAGCAGAGAAACTAACTGATTTTATTTAACTCTGTTGCTTGTTTTGTGGTTCTATTTATCAGCCTCTACTGTGAGCATATAACTGTGCAGGGAAGGCTTCCTCTCACCTAGAGGTCAGGGTGAAGAGTGAGTAAACCTATTTCCTGCTGCTCCATTCCCTCTAGGGTAAAACCATAGAGGAGATCACCAAGTCTCTTACCTAGAAGGTAAGTGCAGCAGCAGCTGGTAGGAGCAGAGGGGGCTGCAGTTTGGTTTCATGAGGGTTTGCTAGAGGAATCTGTTCAGCTTGTTGAGACACACTTGGTTATGTAGTGCTTTCCTGACAGCCCTGCTTACTGACTAACAAGGGAAAAAGAAGCCCTATAAATAGCGCAATGCAGAATTCAGGCAAAGAGAAGAACTTAAAGTAGGAAAGATCTTTTCATATGAAGGAAATCTTCTGGAGAGGGAAGAGGGTAATGAAACCCAGTAGCTGTGAAATTGCTGTGTGATCACTAAGCAAGAAAAGCGCTTGGTTTGTCATTCAGAAAAATTATTGCAGTTTTCAGTCTTGAGACATTACAATAGTAAGGCAGATTCTGCCACATATTTTATTTCTCATATACTATTTTAAAAGATCTAGCAACATTTTTGCAGCAGAAGAAACTTTTTCCTTTCTTCCTTAAGTGCATATTGATGTGGAGGAAAACAGCATGGCTCATGTTTTCAGTGTTAGTGCAACTATAGAGGAAATGGTTGACATTTAAGGATGATGTAATGAGGAAATTACCAGGTATTTTCCTGAGGGGCTGACTCTGGGTGATCCCACTCCATCTGTATTCCTAAAACCTATGACTCAGGGCCACTGGGTTTTAAAAAGCACTATTTATTATGTCTTGATTGCCTTAGGTTGAAGTGCTTGTAGAACAGTGGAAGTGTAATGAGAGCCTTATTGGATGAGAGACTTTCTAAGCTAAAATATGAGTTTTGGCAGCTTGGCTAAACAAATACATTTCCAACTAGCAGTTGTGAAAATCTTACACTGTCTCCAGCCCAGAGGTTATGCAAATGTAAGCTGTTGTGGCACTGCTTGTCTCTTCTGCTCCATATGGAGCTGCAGTCAAAAGGGGACTTGATGACTGGAACAATGGTGAAGGGATGGACACAATTACAGGAAATAATTCTATTGCTGTTGTGGGGCCATTCAGGCATAGAGTCCTGATCACTGATTTCAGAACAAATCAGATGCATACATAGATAATTTAAAAACCTCCTTTAAAGTGAGACTTTTAAGGAGAAACAAGCTCAGGAAGAGCAAAAACTTACACATTTCAACTACTCTTTGGTACCATGCTGAAAACATGCAGCAGGTGAATGAAAGTGACATTCAAATGTTTGTACTATAAAGGAGTTACCCCTAGAATTGATAATATAAGCTGTATAAGAAATGAGAAATTCTTCTTAATTTTTTTTTTTATATTTAAATTGACATGATATAGAACCATACTGTACTCTGAGCTATGATTCTGCTTGGCCAGAACAGGATTTACTCTGTAAATGTTCGTTCATGTAAAGCTGCAGATTTGGTAGAACACAGAGCACAGAGCTTTGCCTGTGCGTATAACCTAAACCATGACCTTTAATTCAGCCAGTCTGTGCCTACTCATTAAAAGAAAGCTGAAATAGGATACCAAATGATGTGCAAAAATTTAGTGCTTTGAGCTTCAGATCCTTTGAGGAATATAAATGAAATAAATTCATCACAGCACTTCTGAAAAGCTCCTTGGTCTCCTGCCTGAGTGAAGAAGATGAGGCAGAGATCAGCCTGCAGGTGCTGCAGAAAGAACCCACTTCCCAGGGTGGTTTGGGGCTGTCACGCCGCGCCTTGCTCTGCACAGGGGGTACATCAGCATCCCAGAATTTCTCATGAGTGGAGCAATCCATTTTGTCGATCTTCCAGCTGGCCAAAAGGTGCGGGCGGTGCCAGCTTCCCTGTCTGCCTGGTGCTAACCAGCTGGCCCTGGGCATGCTTAGGAGCCTGCAGAGCCAAGCTGCAGGCAGGAGGCAGCGCAGGGGAGTTGGCTGTAGCTGGACTCGGAGTTGGCAACCTCACCCAGCCCGGGAGGCAGTGTAATCCGTATGGCTGCAGCTGGGGATCTGAGCACTTGGCAAAGGGGACAACCTGCCTGCCAGATTTATTTTGGTCTGTCAGGCAAGGTCACCAATTAATTCCTCTGGAGCATTTCAGTTTGGTTGCATTAGGATTTTCCAATGTGGAGCTGTAGTGTTGTAGAGATTGATGCCCAGCTTCACAGAGGGAAGAAAAAGACTTAGATACAGTGCACA
The DNA here is from genome assembly GCF_031753505.1 of Anomalospiza imberbis. NCBI lineage: Eukaryota > Metazoa > Chordata > Aves > Passeriformes > Viduidae > Anomalospiza > Anomalospiza imberbis. The sequence goes on along the minus strand of NC_089689.1, from coordinate 19,403,987 downwards.
TGCTTATACTCAAGACTGAAATCCTTAATACTCTCTTCTATACCTTTAAATAGCTAAGTCTTTCACTGTCTAATTTTCACAAGCTGTAGAGCTCTCCAGCATCCTAAAAAACAGCCTTGCCTTTGCTCAGAATTGGTGGAAAATCTGCAGGACTCAACCCCTTCTCACATGTATGATATGAAAAGCATCACACAACTTGCTTTCCCCCTGTGATTATGCTTATACCTATTTTCATACACTGATTTAACAGGTTGAGCAATCATCAGAGATGTGAGCTTCCTTTCCTGGCCCACCCTCCTCTGCTGTGTTTCAGAATGGTCAATGCATGTGCCAAAACCTAGAAAGTGGTTTCAGGTACGGAAACACATTTCCAGGGAGCCCAGGCGCTGTGAAATGGGCTGTGCATAATGACATTGTCGGCATTTCCTACTGAAGTCTTGGTAGGTATCGGGCTGGAGGGAAAGATGCCTTAGATCCCACCTGAAGTGCTTTACTCTCCTTAATAAGGGAAGTGATTACATTGCTCTGGGATGAGCACTGTGCTCTGGCTCCAGACACAGGAAAGTCAGGCCTTGTAATCCAGAGACGGAATGCCAGAGGCCACGGGGGCACCATGACTCATGGTCTAGATCAAAAGGAAGTGGTGTTTTCCTCAAAGGTGAAACATTCCGAGATACTGATGTATCTCTGCGTTGAGTCTGCAGGAATGTAGGCAGGTTAATGCCACAGTGAGACAAGCACTTGTCTGCCAGTTCTAGTCTAGCCTGAGCCTGTGTTAATCTCTTATGCCCATAGTGAATCTAATCTATATGTCATCCCCTAAATCATGAATAGATCTTGAATAGTATTAGTTTTGTTTTGACCCAGAAGCAGGAATCTGAGTAGAATTCTAGTATGTTAGCTTATTCAGCCCAAATTATTGGCTCTGTTTTATTTTGCTGTAATTATCTTTTTTTATCAGCTGGCAAAAAACAAAGCATTAAAGCAGCTCTAATTAGAGTAAATTCTCAATCACATAAGAGACAGATATGACCACAGTTGCACTAGGCATTTAAATATTGTTTCCTATAATGTCTGTAAGGAATGTTGAGTTACTATTTCTTGTGAAGGTTAAGAAGATACATGGAAGAAACAAAGAAAAATGGAGATAAGTTTGGGGGAGCTAGTCACAACACTTAATGTGTTTATTACCTTTTACTCTGTTTTGAAATTAATTTCATTCCCAAGAAAATTTTAAGTCATTATTTAAAATGTCCTGAAGCTTCAGTATGAAAAGAAACTGTGATCATTTTTCCAAATGAAACAAAACAGAGATGTAGCAAAAGCCTGAGGATTATTATTTCAGCACCCTAGTTTAGCACTATACTTGTTATAGAGACCCTTGCAGAGTTTATGCAGGACTTGGGGTTTGATGGTGCAAGTCTCCAATTAGTATTTTTCTCCAAAGCACTCTCAATTTGCCTAAAGATCAAATGCATCAAATACGGCTTTTTAGTAAGAGGACCCAAGTATACTCGGGTTAGCTGCTACTGTAAAGATTTTGACTTAAGTATGCAGTTGGCAATTGCAGTAATCTAAAATAATCCATAGAGGTTTTGGATGTTCAGACTTGGATGTTCTGGGGTTTGAACTCCAACCTTGCTAAAAAACAGCATCACCTTTACAACTATGGTGTCACATATGCCCCTGACTCAGCCTGTTTGTGATCACAGATGAGTGAAAGGCTCTGCAGAAGGAGAGTCCAGAGAGGAGAGGGAGCAAGTTTGTAAAGCTCCAAAATCTTCAGCTCACTGATATTTTAACCTGGGCTACAATGTGAATTCTGAAGATGCCTGAACAGATGGGGCGCGGTGCACAGCTGTAGCACTGCCTGCTCTCCCAGGAACAGGGTGAGGGTGTGCTGAGGTGCCTGCATGTGTTCTGACCAGACCAGTGGATGCATAGATAGGGAGGGGAAACTAGGACTGCAGGAAGAGACAGGCTACAGATAATGAAGGGAAAGCTCTGTGGTCAGATCTGTCAATATACATAATTCCTGCTTATCAAACCCTATCTGAAAGGCAACTTAATAATATCAGGACATAGAAGTGTTGGCTGTGAATTACAGCTAAATGACCTGCAAGTGAAAAAAGGGGGATAACTAGATTTTCTCTGTACATTAAGCATTTTCAGGTACCAAAATAACAACCTTCTCACACTGATTCAGGATGAACTGTAAGTACTATTTTTGAACAGCTTTGGATTTTCTTAGTAAACTGTTCTTCCAGTACTGCTTACAGTATAATTATTGCCTATCCAGCAATACCAGAAATAAAAGTGTCTTATGCAATGTCTTTTTCCTCTGGGGACAATGTGAAATGGTATTCAGAATGGTACTAAACTGAAATGTACTTGCAGGAAAAAAAATCACATAGTAATCAAGTGTGGAGATAAGAGGGAAAAACACCCCACCCCAATCATTAAATGGAATTTATGTAAAACTACCTAGACTATATCAGACCTATAAAAAAACTTAAAGGTAAAACATTTAAACCGTTGTAACGAAATAAAAAAAAAAGCCAGTAGATGGCATGAGAGACCTTGAGATTGGACATAAAACTCAGATGGCCACTAATAGCTACTCCAGCAACCTTCTGAGCTGTCTCTGGTTTTAGCCCTAACTACTATATTTGCTAGATTCCTGAGGTTTCTTATTCATCAGCTGCACTTAGATCTGCACAGTACATTTATTTTTAGGGACAACTAAAGTTCATTTAATAACTCATTCAAACATGCTGAGTAAAAGCCTAGCTCTGTTGAGTTTAACCATTGGCTTCAGTGGGGTTATAACTGAATATGCTTTTTTTTTTTAAATGCTCACGCTGTGGAGCTGGCATTCCATTTCCAGGAAGGGTCTGGTATGAGTAGTTTTGTCTTTTCCTATCACACTGCAGCTCCTTTCTCTGGAGCAGAATGATCATGCTTTACTGAGAGTCACTGTGTAATTTAAAATTAGTGAACCAAAAAAGCCAGGTCTGACGGACAAAAGGTTTGTTGTCTTTGTCTGGGATACAAAAGGCTGTGTCTCCAACAGCCTTTTTGCCTATCTGTCTATAATAGCACCATCCAATTCTAGGCTTTTAGGAATAATCCACTAAGTTTTAACCAAAGCTGACCATGAACAAATTAAGTATATTGTTTTGATTTTTTCCAAATGTATAGTTATTTTACAGTTGGATGAATCGGAAAATGAAAACCTTCAACTTAGCAATAAAATATACTCATGTGGTTAGGAGATCTAGTGGAAAAATTTACTTTTTATTTCTAGAATCACTGAAGAACTTGCAAAAGACATATGGGACTATAAATTCATAAGCATTTCTGACTCCATCAAGTAGGTAAGTAGTCATATCTTTCTGATGCAGAAAATGAGACACAGAAGTCCCCAGCCTCATGCAAAACTACATTACAGAGCTGCAAGTGCAGGATTAGGACGCAAGCCTGGTTTATGCTTAGGTCTGCATCTTTTTTCTGACACTTAAAAAAACCCAAAACAATACTAGAGTATCCTAATTTCATGATTAAATTACTTGGTTACTGCAGTAAAGTCCAGAATTCATTAATACATATTATTGAGAAGCACTAGGAATGAAAAGTGGAATGCATAAAAGCTCAGCCTGTGTAGTACACATTTTAATACTCAGTTGGGTACATAGCTTTGGCTTGCTTTATAAGATAGGACAGGCATGATTTCCAAATGAGGTTTAAATCTGGACTGCAGATATTCTCCCAGATGGGTTGGAAATGTCTGTGTGGTGCATTTGAAATTCCAGAAGGGCTTTTTCACACTTGTACTGCTAATGTTCTTAATTCCTTTGGCAAAGTGAGCTGGTTCTAAGTCTTTTGCTTTGCTGTGCACACTACCAACCTCAGGCTTTTCTAACGTTCATTGCATTGTGATTTTACAGCTGCAGTGAAGCCTTTCAGGCGTCAAAGGCATTCAGCTATCTCAGCAAGAGGGCAGTAAAGAACAGGAGTTGGACAGAAAGGAAAGCTGCCCCTTCGAAGTGGAAATGAGAGCTGTGTCCCACCCATGCCCTGTGCAGACCAGAGAAAGGTCTGTGCCTGGGCTTTTGCAGCCACTGCTTTGCCCCAGGTTGAGCCTGCACCCCGGTCCAGGCTGCAGCACTGGTGGGGTGATGGTGAGTGAATTTCCTGACCCAGGGGGCAGAATTTCTTCTCTTACTAATGGCTCTTTGCTGTTACTAAATCCCTGTTTTAGTAGTTGAGCATGAAACTTCATTTTTCTTCTCTCCCTACTACCTTTGTCTTATCTGAAGTGGTTGACTGGCAAAAGTTTCTCTTTTGTAAACAAGCAGATTAAAGAGAGAGGTGCTGGATTAAAGATGACAGTCTGATCCTCTGAAAGTCAATGTCAAATCTCCCATAAGCCACAGTGAAAACAATACCAGCAAGAAAAGAACTCTCCAGGTGTAATACTAGTGTGATTTTTAAGGGAAAGTGGAATGCAAGATTCTTCATTTCCCCTCTTGTTTGAGGCTGTTTTGCAATCTAGCACTTCTGATGAGTTAGTAAAACACAGCTTTTGTACAAGTTGTGAGTGCTTTATTACAAATAAAAATACAGAATAAGAATTCATGTTACTGGTCTTAGTTTGAAGATAAATGCATGAAAAAATGCTGTGGAATAGAGCACTGACTATTTGCATATATTCTCAAATACAAAATACAAATGAAATTAAGGCTGGGGGAGGAGAAAGAGGCAGGTAACTGCTTTTTGCCTTTGTAGGTTATCCCCAGGAGAGAGGCTTGAGGAAGAGGCAAATACCCTTGTCCCAGAGTATGTATGTGGTTTGAACAAACTTGTACTGGCTTACTTCTGGAAGTAATGATGTTATGGCTGTACATGGAGAGAAACTGGGCCTTTTCTGAAAGTTGGTGGCAAGCTGCAACTCAAGAGTGAGTTAAAGGAATAGCTCCTTACACTGCTCCTGAAAGAAAAGCACTGTGAAGTGTTATGCTGTAATTGTTCAACTATTTAGTCTTCAATCATCCTTCTGATAGATCAGTTTTTAGTCAGAAAGAAAAGTATTTTCTCTAATGACAGTTTCCTGCCAGAGCTTGGGTTCAGCTGTGCCTTGCCCACGCTAAGGCTTCTCTTGGAAGAGTGCGCTGGCTGCTATTGACTGCTATGGAAAACATACCATGGTTCAGTGCACGGCTGATTTGTGACACAGGGTGAAGAGATATTGTGCCATTGCTTGGGGGTTTCAAGGTGCCTCCTATTTCTGGTTCCCTGGGGTGGGAGAGAATTACCTTTCTGCACAGTGAAAGCTAGCAGATTGACTCTTCAGTGGTTAAACACAGTCTGACTGTCCTGCTTGTATTTTATTTTAGCTTTATGATGCTATTGATCTTACATATCTTTCTACATATTGCTTTTTGGATATTTGGAATGCTACTTGATGTATTATTGTTCCCTGAAGTTTTTGAAGCCATCATTTTCATAAATATACAATAGGAGATGGTAAAGCAAAAAAAAGTTCCTATTCACACTTTTAGTTAGTTCATGAAGCAACAGCACATCCATTGAAATTTAAATGAAAATGGGGACTGTGTCACACACTATAGCTCTCTGGAAAGCTACAGTGGGAGTCTAGCAGTCCAATTCATTCCTTTGTAGAATGTACTAAGGCTAATGGTCTTGCTGGGAGTAAAATATATTTTTTGCAGAATGGTTCCAGGAACAGACGTTGCTCTTTACCAGAAAACATAAAAGAAAACAAATGCTTACTGTGTCTTTAGTATGCTAAATATGAAATTCTTTGCACAATGGAATGTTAGCAGTAGCCATAATCATGTTTTCCTTTCATCACCTAGTGAACATAATTTTAAGAGCGGACTGCTGTAATTATATCGCAGATAAAAGGGAGCAGAATTTCTGTATAATATTATAGTTGGCCTGATTGTTTTGTTGATAGGGAAAAATAAAGAGAGACTGCATGAATACTTATTTAATGAACATATTTATTAAGCAGTGCAGACTGTACATAATGCATTTGACTTTGCAGTAGACTTGTTTTCTTCAAGCACCTTTCTTAATATTTTACTACAGCTATTATGTTCCCTTCTTATCTGTCCAGCTATTCAATTATTTGTATAGTATGTCTATAGCACAATGCCAAAACGTTTAGCTTAACTACAGCTGCCAGTGCAGGTACAATCAATGTCAGCATCCACAGACTCCACAACATCCTCAAATGCAGATTTCTTATCGCTGCTTTTCTGCCATTCCAACAGGCTTACAGCAGTTTCTGTCAGAAGAGCAAAGCCATTGTTAACTAACATCAAGCAAATTAACACATTTCAAAGAAATACTGTTTTGATGGCTGTCAACTCCCTCATCAAGTAAAGAATGAAATCCTGCCCTCACGACTGACATCTGACTGACTCATTGACTTGGAACAGGATTTTCATCCATGATATAATTACTGTAATACTTCCCTAAACCCCAAATGAATTGCATTTCATGAAGCACAAAGACAAAAGAAGGCTATGAACGTGCTGGAGGTAGCCCCTGTCAGTGTAAGACCACCACATACCACTCCAATCAGCAATCACTTCTGTTAGTGCTGCATATCACTGGGTATTTCTGCTGACTGTTTGTCGAAGTTCATTTCTGAAGGGTAAGCCCTTTGGAGAATTTTCAGAGGTTCATAAACTTCTAATTAAAGTTTCCCATATATTGTGAAATCTGGCAGAGAATTGTCAGTTGCAGTATTAACCTTACCACACTGCTTTATCAACAGCAGCTTGAATAAGCCATATTCCTTAATGCTGAAATAATCTAAATGGAATAATGTTATTCATCCTCCCAATAAATATTCCTAGCTAGTTGGAGGTTTATCATTGCATCTGGAAGATTATTAGGACATCCATTTAGATTAAGTTTGTATAATGAGAATGTGTAAAGCTTTTATAATTTTACTTCCATTTGTTTTATTCCTTAGTTGGACAGTACATTTCTAACATGCCATCCCTCATCACAGGGAAATATGGACACTGCTGTATGAGTTCAGGTTGCATCAGTCACTTATCTTCTGAAAGGTTAACACTCTCCGTGGCTAAGTTACTGTCCAACATTAAGTGGAGGATTTGATAAACTGGATAATAAATATTTACCAGAAAGATGCTGAGATGCTTTTAAAAATGTACATTATATTTTCAGGTTGTGAAATGAGAAATGCTATAAAATGTCTGAATTCTGTTTTTTATATACATTACGCCTCTTACTCTTGGCAGACTGTGGGTCTGAGCACATTCATATCCATGTAGGAAATGATTTCCTTGCAAACTGGATTGTGGCTGAGTAACTGATCCCCAGGTGTAGGCCTTGTGGTATGTTTGAAATATAAACCAATATGTGGACTTAAACTTGGAGTGATGCCTGCCTCAGTCAAGTTCCTAAGGGCATAGTCTTGCTGATTTGAGGACAACAGGAGAAATTATGCATTCTTGTACTTAATTTTATCCTTGCTCCACTGGTGACAGTGATGGGGTCCTTGAATTCTGAAACAACAAACTATCATCTCTGAATTCTCATATAAAGAGTCGAGAAAAGTTCTTTGTCCTGTGCATGCATGGTCCTAGACTGAGAAAGGTGAAGATTTCTACTGCTTCTACGACTTCTCCAAGTCATTAGACAAAGAACGAAAAAGGATAGTTTTTAAGTGCTGGCCTTGTATTCCTATTGATCCTTAGCCTAAGAAAAAGTAATCAATTTAGTAAGCTAAAGAATGATAAATGGCATATTTTTTCTTCCTCCTCCCTCTCCTCCTCTTTTTATGCTTCCTCTTCAGGATAAATAAATAAATAAACAAACAAATAAGGCCTTGGTTAGAAGTATTGCAAACAGACTTCCCAGTCCCTGCTTCAGTAAAGGAACAAGAGAAGCCTGCAGTTGCTCTGAAAGTAGCACTGGCTGCAACAACTAACATCTTTTTTTCTGATTTTCCTCTTTTCTCAAAAAGTTTTGTGAGAGAATGAGACAGCTTTATTATAGCTTAATATTCTAAGGCAGTGAGTGGTCTGGGGTCACGACACTTCAGAGATACAGACTTGGATACACAACAGAAATCTGTGCAACATGGATATAACAAGATTTTGGAAGGATTTTTGTAGAGGGTGGGTTTTTCTATTTATGAAATAATGTGTCTATTCTCATCTCAGGGAGCCATCAGAAAACTATTAACACTCTCTCTGTGCTTCTTGTTGAATAGGCTGTTGCAGATATTTGACTATTATAGAGAGATCCTGTCTGCTTCTCTGGGCTGATTCAGCAAATTGCAGATATTAATAACACAAGCAAAGTGCAAAGTTCTACACAGATGTTTAAATTCAGACATAAATTACCCTGTCCTTTCCAGTACTACTCAACACAGGGGTGCATTGGCTCCAGTGAAACCACACTGGATTATCTCAGCTAACAATGGATTTGGCCAGCAATGGTTAACAGAGAACAAACCACTTCAATAGATACTTATAGATACTTCTAATGGTAGAACTCCCTGTAAGCTATATAGGTAATTCATTAAAAGACTTAGGAAAGAATGCACATGAAATATCTGTAGGTTCCAGGTTGGATTCTCCTTTCATGACTTCCTAACTTCAGTGTGAAACTGTATTAGACAATGTCTCATATCCTGGTATAAACGAAATGAGAAAAAGGTTTGTGGTCTTTTGTTTCTTGTTTTTCTTTTTTTTTTTTTTTTTTATTTTATTTTATTTTTTTTTATTCGGGGCATGCGTATGTGTGTATAAAATACCTTAAAAACCAAACCATTTTCTGGAACAATCTACAGAAACTTCCAGCAACGTGTTTTTTGCTGATGTATTGCACAGCAGCATAGCATGGTAGTCTAATTACAGCACTCCTGTCACACTACCTGACTGACTTTCAATTGCCTTGCCTGCCCTGGTCTACACAAAATTGCAGGCTGTAATGTACATAAAGAGACTCAGTGTTGCTTATTTCAACTTTATGGAGATCCTGAAGACATGACAAATTTTATTTTGTGATTTTATTGATTGCTGCTGCCCCTTTTACATCCTCAAATGTTTTTCTCAGATGATGCTACCTGGCTTTTAGCTGGCCAGCACTGTCAGCAGTTATAGCAAATACTAATGGGATTAAAAACAGCAGCTCAGAGAGGAGCCAGAGCAAAATACAGGTCTGTACATGGCTGTGCTGTGTTTTGTTCTTTCGAGTGCTCTGACAGCTCCTGCAGTACATGACACACAGAGGGAGAAAAATACTGTACCTTTTGGGAAGCAGTGGAAGCCAACCTTTACTGGAGCTTTTTCGACTGGAGTACAGTCTTTCATACATTTCAGTACTGGGTCAACAGAGTAGCACGTAGATTCCTCACCATCAATAGTAGGATTTCGATTCAGCTTCACATAACTGCGCTGCAGCTTGCACCCTAAGAGGAAAAGGAAAGGTAGTTAAAACTGTAGAAATAAATCCCAATCGATCCTTGTAATAATAAAGGTCCATATTTTCTCTTCAGCTTTTATTAAAACACAGGTATCTGACAAACCATTTTCACAGTAGCGAGGTTATCAAGATAGGACAATAATAAGTTGAGGAAAGAGTCTGAAAGGGGAGCTATTTTTAAAATCTAATTGCACAATAGAACCCAAATGGAATCATGTATACTCAGTTTTTTAGAACTACATAATACACAGAAAATAACCTCTCATGTCTGAAAGCTATTAAGAATAGATATGGCAAGCACAATGGCTACTTCATTGCATTAGGAAAAATGTCAACTGCAGTGAATGGATAAAAGTAGGGCAGCATTTATTTAATAACAACAAGGATAATTTTTGTATCGGATGATTTTTATAATGCTGCAATTATCTCACTAGAAAGGTATAATGTAACTTAACAGGATCCCAGCTACGGCTCTGTTTCCTGACACACAGATAAGCATAATTCTGCTGCCACTGAAGTCAAGGAGAAAGCAACCATTAACTTCAATAAAATTATTTCAGGTCCAAGGTAAATGGAGACCTACCAAACAAAACTGTATTGATATTATGGGAGTTTAACACTATTTTTCCAGCTAGGTGTGAGATGAAGCTCTTTACAGTGGAAGTAGTTCTAAATATTTTCCCGAGTTTGCACCCTCACATGGTGCAGAACAAAAATGAATTTTTTTTGCACTTTGGAAATTTACATAAGTGTAGGATCTGACACTGCATTCATAGTCTGCAACTTCTGTGGTGAAATTAAGTCTGCGGACAACAGCTGGAACTGTTTTGGTACAATGGTGAAAATCACACTTTTTTTCAGTGGGAGGGAGATTAGGGTTGATTTTGCCTCTCAAGAAAAAAGCTACTCAGTGTAAGAAATAAATTTCAATTATTTAACATTGAATTGTACATGAGACAAAGACTTTTGCTGGAGTATAATTCTCTATATTCTCAAGCAGTGTTTTAAACAGTGAGTGGTTAATAAAGTTAAAATGGATACATATGGCTAATGAAAATTCTAAGTGAAAGGTATCTATTATTTCTAAGTAAAAGGTTATCTACTGCTTAAAAAAAATATTTTCTAGATGTCAGCAGAGGTAAAGTGAAATCATAATCTATCCAAGCATAAAGTTTTTCCAGATCCACTCACCACCAGAGCAGGTTTCTTCTAGCAATACCCATGAATGAACAAACGCAGAAGAGCTGCGTGCCAGCCTATGGTTTGGCATGAGGAGCTCATTTTCCTTTTCTCTGTCATTATTACCACAAACTCCACAGGTCTTTCCTCTCATCCATGAAGCAACTGTAACCTGCAAAATAGCACACCTTTGTAGTGAAAGCTGAAGTGCTGGTCTGTCACACTGGCAAGGTACTAGGCAGAAAGAAAGCAGTAACCTTGAAAGTAAGTGCAGTACCTCAAGATTTACACCATCAAAAGTCACCTTCTTCAGCCCGAGTGCTGGAACTTCCACAGTAACTGTTTTTCCATTTTTATAAATTTTAACATTGTCTGTAAAAAGATGGTGAATCATACAGTGATCATCTTAAATTAATGGAGAAACTGTATGACAGAAAACCCACCACAATGCATTTTCCTTCACAATGATAATTTTACTGCTACAGTTAAATATGTATATTTAAATGGAGAGGAAACACAAAAATAGAAGAAATAATATATTTTCAAAAATATTCTACTACTGTTACCTATAGTTGGAACTGACTTCTGTATGCAGTCTGCTAAATTTTGAAATGATAATGACAGTGGTGGTGCTCCAGCTAAATGTCTGAATTAAAGCATCTCTCTTTGACTATAGCATGAACTTTTTTTCTGAGCAATCACCAGCCTGGGTATATAATAAGAAAGGGCTTTGTTCACCTGTCAGGTATGCTGGTGGAAAGTAAGTGTGTATATACTGTAGGAAACATGAATGTGAGTCACTACAAAACTTAAAAAAGTAGTCTTTAGTTTTCTCTTTGAATTAATTCCACTTGTGTTTTTTTTACAATGAGATTTTTCTGTGAAATTTATAAAATCTTGATATTTAGTTCCCAGGTCAGTCCTGGAAAACTGGGTATCACAGCTTACCTTTTTCATACTCAGAACCTCCACTGTTTGATAGAACTCGTTCTTCATTGCATGCCACAAGGAGAGATGAATTTGAGGCAGGACAGATTGTGATGTTCCTTCAGAAAAAGCAAAAATAAAATAGAATAAATTAGTGGTTAATTTAAAATGGGAAAAGTATAGATATTTGTGACTATCTGAATTTGAATGAATGAACAAGCAGTTTTCTTTCCGAAGTGCAAAATTCTTTGGGACTGTGGGCTTTAATATTCAACCTTTAAAGAAAAGACAGCGTGAGAACTCAGTGAGCAAGTTATCAGATATTGGTGGCTGTGGAATTCAAGACAAGAGCAACTACACCATAGAGCCTCAGTCAAGGATCCCTTCTGGAAATTCTGTCTTTCCCATATGTCTCACTGAAAACCAGTTTCAGCTAGAAACTGGGTATCTCCCACTCCCAGAGTAACTCCCAGAGAAACTTTATACCTATACCTATAAGCCTCAGTATAAACCACACTTACGTTGATGTTGTATTTATGTGAACCTCTCTTGAGAAAGATTGAGGATCAACCTTTCTTGTAGCAATGATGAATTTTGGGTGTTCAGTACAGTCTTGAACCACCACCAGGTTGCAGCTTTTATTGAAAGAATACGAATAACTCACACGATCAAATGTTTTGAAATCTCTCTCCCTGATTTCACACGTGGCTGCAAAACAAAACCATAAAAGGAATGGCAGATGTGACCACTGTATGTGTTGCTGTGAAGTACTGAAAAGACACCTCTATGAAACTGAACTACCCAGCAAACAGGAAGAAAACTTCACCTCCTTGGCAGAAGCCAGAGTCTGTAAGGACATGAGAACACTACAAAATAATTACCTGCTGTAGACTATACTAGTATTGATTTTGGTTACATGCCAAACACAAAACTCAAGCTAACAGGGACTAAAATGTACAAAATTCTTGAGAAACTGGATGCCATAACAAACTGTGATAAAAACCCCATTTGCCACAGGAGTGCTAGGCACCAACCAGGTAGAGACTCACGTGGCTCCTTTTGGAATAAAATAAACTGGACAGAAAATATGTGGACTCTCTTGTGCCCATCACCTGATGCCTCTCAATGCAGAGTTGGCACCTTCTCAGGAGGGGCAAAAGACAACCTCCAGTCCTTGAAGACAGGAGTAATTCCCAAGCTCTGAATGTTTACAGCAGTTTGAAGCCTTTTCATTCACCTGCTAAAAAACCCGCTTCTCTGTGAGGGAACGAACTGCTGGAAGCAGGGCTAAAGATGTATGCTATGTTCCCTATAAGATCATTAGAAGGAAAGGCAAGGCCCAGCCATGGCAGGGTATGGATCTACACACATTGCTTATTCATGAGACAAACATATAAGTAACATTTACATTGATCTTCTTGTGCTATTTGTGAAGCTATTTCAGGAAATAAATTCCAGGCAGTGATATCTCGAGTCTCGTAAGCTGGAGATGGGCCTAAGGGCAGAGTGAATGGCAATCGGAATCCCTGACAATAAAGTGTTACCTGAAAAAGCAGAAATGAAAATACATTAAGATAAATTGAACCATATGCTCAAGATATGACTGCAAAAAACCCCCACTCTTATCCTGGAAAAAAAACCCCTTGAAGATGTATTTCTACAATTGCAGTTGTGTTAGTCTTGGCAGAATGCACCCTAACCTTCAGCTTTTGTGAGAAATCATTATCATCTCTTCTAGTCATACTTGACTTTTTGAGAAATTGTTAAGAACACTGAAAAGTAACTGATAGAGATGAGTTTAAGTGATATTTGAGTGACTTAAAAAATAAGCTAACAGGTTGAATAACTGAGATGATGGATGTATTTGGAAAAATGAATCTCATCCATTAAGGGCTGAAAACCAGCATGTTCAGCATTGGGGTAAGATCCTTCACTGTAGCTACAAATTATATTTGCCAAGAGAATCAAACGAATGCCTAATGCACCAACTTCCTCATGATCATGTATTAAAGATCCTGCAGTACTGGAGCACTGTGGAGGATTAAAGACACACAAGTTTCTGTGTATGAATAGCTGGCTTTTATTAATTTGCCAGAGATCCATAGGCGAAATTATTCAAAGAGGTGCATAGGAATTTGGTGGACAAGGACATCAAGCATGGTTACTGCAGATGTGGGACTGGTGTGCCAAACACACACAGATGCTGTTTGTGGCTGCAGTAGAGTGCAAAGCGTTCTCAAGGCCCCTCTATCTGCTCTGAGACCCTCATTCAAGAGCTAGTCACACTGGGTAAAAATGCATAAAGGTATGAGTGCAGAGCAGTCATACTTGAGATAGTTTGGCCTCACTGCTGTTCTCAGAATGCAAATAATGCAAATTGGACTACAGCGTCTGATTTTCAACTTACTACTGCACCAGGCCAAAGCAGCACAAAATCAAGGGAGCTGTTGCATGTATTTGAACAGCCCCCTAATATAGTCAGGTATATAGCAGCTTCTCTAAAAGGGAATGTTTTGCTTTTTGTTTCTTTACGTTAAGTGTCAAAACATTCTAAGTTGAAAATCATTCAGTGTAAGGAAAATGAAAATAAAAATTTAACGTACCTCAGGAGCTTTAATTACTGTATCAATTGTTCGTGGAGATGTTGCAGCTGCTCTTACTATAAATTCATGAGATGGATTTCTCTGATGTACTTCTGAGAAGCCCAACACAAGTGCTGCACCAGGAATGTATTGCATGAATCTAGAGATAAACAAGATGTTACAAACTCAGGTGCATAAACAAAAGCACACATGGGACGGTGAGAACTACTGGTAGATCCAAAAACTCAAGAAAAAATGGAAGAACTGGAAAGTCAAGAAAATATTACTTTGGGTCAAATTAAATGGTTGATTTTATCCAGAAAAAACACACTGGTTTTATTTTGCCTATTTAAAATGGTTATTTTTTGAGACTGAGTAGAAGAACATTTTAAAACAAAAAGGCATTTTGAACTGAAATAGAAAATAATTTAATATGGAAAATTAAATCAAGCATACATTTTAAATATTTGAAGGCTATAATTTAATATGAAACATGTGGAAAAAGTAGAACACATTCATAAAATGCTTGTGTACCACTGAACTTGTGGTTACCATCCAAGCTCTGCCTGGACAAGAATGTTTGGGTTGAAAAATTTCATCCAATTCTTTCAGTGTTTTTCAAAAGCCAAGTAGGGTAAAAAAGTAAAATGAAAACTTAGGAAATAATGAATTACATACGCTGTGCTTGTCTTTTTTATCCAGGATGGAAGCTTTCCCCATTGCACCTTCAGCTGTGCAGCTGGCTTCCTTGCCAGTTTTCCTGTGGTAGCCACTGCTTCTATCCTGTAATCCTGGCACTCCTTGCCCCATCTCAGTCTGGCCTTTGTAAACAAGGAAGCAGTCACCCAAAATTCAGAAAAGAATCCCAGAATGAACCTTGACCATTTCAAAATGCAAAATTTTCTTTCACCAATTTGTGCATTGATACTTCATGTTTCCAATATTTTACTCTAAACAGAGTCTCACAGAGAAATTTTGACTTGTAAATGCAAAATATGAGCCACAGTAGGAAAAAAGTTTTCTGGTCTGTGCAGAACTACATATACGTGTTCCTGTCTCAAAGCAGCCACTGAAACATGTTGAGATTTCCTTAGACATGGTAACTTCTTAATCAATATGTATTTTCTTCTAGAAGAGGACTGCACTATAATTTCTCTTTGCCTTCCCCAAGACCTCCTAATTTGAACCCATCCCACTTTCTTCAATACTGAATATCATGCTGTATTTGTTAATTGCAACTGCAAAAAACAGAGGTTTATAAACTCTTGCACAAACATCTCTTGCTCCAAAAAAGCTTATGGGAAGAACAGCACAGGGATATGCAAAAAAGTAAGGACCTATTCTTTCGTTTATGTTGCTCTCTTTGGCATCAACCCATTACCCAACTTTATTTTTTCTATCTTTTCACATAAATCCTAAGAAATACAATGTAAGTATATTTGAGTTATGAGTCTTTTGAAATCACAGAACAGTCTGACTTGGAAAGGACCGAGAAGGATCATCCAACTCCATCCAGAAAGAGTTCAGCTCCTAACTGAATGGCCCTTACAGGGATCAAATCCAGTGTCCTTAGTGTTATCAATACCATGCTCTAACTGGTTGAGCTAAACTTGGGGTCAATAAATTATATACAGAAAAACAGGCAGATTCCCAGACAAGAAAACTCATAGTAAAACAAATAATAAATAGTGATGAAGAAGTCAGTTTTTAATTTTTTAATGCTACTACTGGTTATATTTTGATGTATCTTGAAAATCAGTATTTTTTGCCAGATTTTGAAGTGTGTATTTTTTTCCCACTATTTTCTATTCAAAAGAATGGTGAAACATTTTCTGAATCTTCCCCAACTTTATCAAACATTTCAAAATAAGTATGCCTTTCCTGTTTAATACTCCTAATCAGCAGATTCTTTGTGCCTACTCTGGGCTTTGTAGATGTCTCTCTGTGCGAAGCTGCCTGGGCACTTACCTGTGCTTTCAGAGGCAGTATCACAGCATCAGCACATGCTTTCCAATTGGTTTCAGCCAGCTGAACCACAACTAGTTGCACATCAACTTTGGCAGCATCAGAACGAACATATGCTGTAGCTTGATAACCTTGATTTTTGTTGTCACTCCGTACTGCCTGTGCCACAATCGTAATGCCAGGTGGAATTACGTCTCCCAGGAAGTTGTGCTGAAAAAGAGCCCCAAACCATCTGTGTTTAAGTATTTCTGTGTATTCACTGGAGAGCCTGCAGTCCAGTCAATGTGCATTGATAGCAGGCAGCAGCCCTCGTCCTTCATCAGTTTAGTTTGCAGTACATATTTCTATAGCCACAATATTTAAGGATGAATTTGGTTGCAAACTTAATTGTTCAAAGACGTGATTATTTTGATGAGGGATCCAAGACACTTCCAAGCTAGCTTTATGCATATAGCAAGATTATGTTCATTATGGTAATGTTTCAAATAGTTGCCTACAATGTGTACTAGAGACATTCAGAGTGGTATACACACACTCAACTTATTTTACAATACTACAGTTTCTTCAAACCAATAAAATATTTTGAAGTCCTACTTAGTAGCAGAATTCCCATGACATTGCCTGCATTTGCAGAGCTATTTGTTCTATTATTATGTAGATACCTTTATGCAGTAGAATTATAGAATACTATGTGTGCATAATAAAGGTAAAGGCAATCTGTGCTTAATGGGCCTTCACATTTACCAATCAGTAATGTCCATGGAAAGTCTGATTTTAGTTATACTCTGCATGCACTCATGACCTCCAGTCTACATTTAAAAATAATTAGGCAGACTTATTTATTTCTCCCTCATTTTTACCTAAAGCAACTGATTTTGTATTCTGGGCTTTCACAGGAAAAAGAAAATTATTTCCTCTTTAACTCACAGCTACATTCCCTTCAACATGTATAATTTCCAAATCCAGGCTTTCACATACTGCAAATACCTTCAGAAATGAAGGGAAGGAAACAGACAAACCTGAACACAAGGGGATTTAAAAAAAAAGTTCAATTTTTTGTGGGGGGAAATATCTCAATAAATTTTGACTTTCAATTTACAGACTTTACTTTCAGTGTCCCTCCTGAGCCTAATGCTGTCATCTTGTATGTGCCACCACATCTACAGCTCTTGCTCAGCAGCCAGCTAAGCCTGGCTACTCTGGGTACCACACAGAGCTGTACCTCACGTGTCAGGCTGGAGCCATGGCTGTGGTGGTGGATGCTGACTCTTTTGCTCCTCCTTGAGTTGTGGGCAGAATTTTCTCCATGGTGGTGGTGGTGGTGGTGGTGGCTGCTGCTGCTGCTGTCACTACTACTGCTGCTGTTTCTGTGGCTGCTTCCCAGCTCAGAGGAAGACGATGATGAGCTGCTTGATCCTTTATGATCTGGATGCTATGAAATAAAAATAGGTTAAACATCTATGAGATAGCCTCTAGTTTTACAGTGTAAATATCAAAATCAGAGCTATCAGCTTCACTTTATAGGTAACAGACTTGGGCATATCTAGAGTGTTATTTTTATTTCCATATATAGATATAAATTATGTTTGGTTGGCACATGCCTTGGATCCACCTCAACATCTCTGCTGAAAGAAAGATTGCACAGACACTGATTGCATCATCATACTGTTCGGGTCTAATGCTAGGGAAAATGAAAAGTAACATTTCATAAGTGGTCAAATACATCCATATCCAGAAAAAAAAAAAAGATAATACAATTTTATGAATAACACTATAAATCATCTTCCTCTTTCACATGCAGGATATAGAACAGCAGTACAAGTAACACCTACAAAAGCCACTCAATTATCACCCGTCTAATATATGCTAAAAATACCTCTGTGCCATAATGTGTACTGAATCTGGTTTCTGAAAAAATCCTTGTAATGATTTTGCCATGTGGACATAACTATTCCCATTGGAAGGTCACACTCTTTTATCATTCCCCCATGACCTTGTTAACCTAGTTTTGGCTGCATTTGTGTGTCCTGACCCAAATTTGAGAATTGCAAGTGCTGCAACACCAAAAGGATGTAGTGTAATAGCATATTAGTAATAAATCTACTCTTTTTGTTTATCATCAATATTGTTATTGGGTGTTATGAAATGGTCAAGGGAAATGGCCCAAATAAAGGCCTTCAGTGACAGGCTTGATCACATCAGCTGCAGCTACCATGGCAATGTGCACTTGAATTAGGCACCTACCCAGTGGATGTGAGCAGACTTGAAGCGGAGACTGTATACTTTTGGAAGATGATATTCCTGCAAAATTCCAAAAGAAGTTATTACCTACAGCTCAGTCAAGATCACCTCCTAGCAGAAGTCAAAGTATTAGTTTACCCATTCTGTGGAACTGTGACTACTGCCACTGTGAACTTGGGACTTGACGTGGTTCGTCTCAGCTCTTTGTTCAGATTTGCTGCGCCACCGGGAAGCACCAGAGCTTTCACTGCTGCTGCTGCTACTCTGTGTTTTAGGCTTCTGCTCACGGACACTTCTCTCTCCTTCAGCAGCACTGGCAAGTGGAAATGATGTGGTCTTGGACTGCTTCTTAGCCTTATGCTTTATACCAGATGCTTTGCTACTGCTGCTGCTACCTGCACTGCCTCTGGTACTGCCTTTGCTGCTGCTACTACTGCTTCTGCTGCTCTGGCTGCTGCTACTACTGCTTCTGCTGCTCCTACTGCTACTGCTGCTGCTCTTACTACTACTGCTCTTGCTACTGCTGCTCTTGCTGCTACTACTACTGCTGCTCTTACTGCTACTACTCTTACTACTACTACTACTGCTGTTCTTGCTGCTACTACTGCTATTCTTGCTGCTACTACTGCTACTGCTATTCTTGCTGCTACTACTACTACTGCTCTTACTACTACTACTCTTGCTGCTACTACTACTGCTGCTCTTGTTGCTGCTACTACCACTGCTACTGCTATCACTACTACTGCTACTGCTGCTACTACTACTGCTTTTGCTGCTGCTACTGCTGCTACTACTACTGCTTTTGCTGCTGCTACTGCTGCTACTACTACTGCTTTTGCTGCTGCTACTGCTGCTGCTACCACTACTGTCCCCAAATGGGTAGAACTTCTTTCCTTTGGCTTTGGACTGCCCTGTTTTCAGATTTATCTGGGTGCCTCCCTGTGATGCTCTGTCATCAGAGTCGCTGCTGGAGGGGCTGCTCGTTGTACTCTCGGCACTTCCGCTGGCGCTGCTGGCACTGGATGACGAGCTCCTGTATTTTCTTGTCCCCTAGTCAAGAGCAACATTGGAAAAAAAAATATTTTTCTGTGTTCCTGCAGAATGGCATAAGTAAAATCAGATGCAGACATCTATGAATCTCTGCTGCCTTAGAAGACAAGGTGTATGCTTGATAACATCCTTGCAACACATCACAATAATTCAAAGGCAATTTCATAATAATGTGTTAAACCTACACATAAGCAGAACAACACCCAAAACACTTTTGTGGTAAGGAGTGTGTGCAGCAGTTGTTGACCACACAGTGACATGAAACTGGTATCAGTAACAACAATACTGTAGCTGTCCCTATCTCAGGGCAAGTTGTGTAGTTGGCGTCAGAATATTTTGCTTAAGTTGCAGTAGCTGTAGATAACAGACTACTTTTGGGCCACACAACAGCTATTTTATCTCTTAAAACAGATTTTCAGAAAAGCATGCAAAACCAACCTGCTCCTTCTAATGTCTTTCACTTGCAGAAAGGATGAGTGCAAACAAAAGACCTGCTGAAAGACTTGTGTACCCAAAAGTCTGTCTTTATTTTCCACTTTGGCATAATATCTAAACAAAGGAAGCTACTTAGTAGAAGGAATAAAAATAAGCTTTGTGTAATGTCTCCCACAAATCCAGAAGTGGAATTTTGCAGCAGTACCTGGTCATCAGTGTCAGCAAGGATTTTCTTCACTTTTTTAATTGCTTCTTTTCTCGAAGATGCTTGGGCCTCTGGATCTTCAAATGTTACTAGACGTACCATTTTTGTTGGAGCTTGGTCTCCTGCTTGAATTGTGACTTGTATTTTTTCAATAGGTACCTCAGTGTAGACTGAAATTTCATGACAATTAGTATTACTGTTACTATTAGAAAATTAATGAGAGAATAAGCTGATTTTACCATAATTTATTTAGCCATTTTTTCTCAAATATAAATGTTCAGTGATTATTATTGGTATTGAGCACTTTTGTTAAAAATTTTCTCTAATAGCTAAAGAACTTAATGGAAATCAAATTTTAAAATATTACCATGATACTGGATTCTTTTCAAGTCAATAAACAGAATGATCAGCAGATTTAAGTCAAATGAATTGGATTGTTTAAAGATATAAACCATGGGTTAGAGAATTAAATGTCAAACAGGAAATGAGGCTCAACTCTTGAACACTAAAGAATGGTCCACTGTTTAGGCCATTAGTTTGATACTTAGGAGACCTAGATTCAGTGGCCTGCTGTGCTTTTATTTCTTATGATCATGGATTAAGACATTAAGGACTAGATCCTGGCAGGGTTAATCCATAATTCCCTTTTAGAGTCTGGGTTTTAGAATGTAGCTACAGGACACTGCATCAGATCTGTTGCCCATGTCCAATTGCTTCGTGCTTACATCCCAAATCCAATGATTCAGGATGCATCAGACACACTCTGCAGGCACAGATCAGCTCTGCTTGACGCTGGCCACGCTGAGTGACATTGCTGGGAGAGCTGAGAAATTGCTGCTCAGGCAAGTGGGGGAGAAATGGATTCCTGCTGTGAGCATAGACTGTTGCCAATACTGGCTGGCCTGGTACCTCTAATTGTAGATTTAGTGGTACTTAAGATGCAAAAAATATATATGTACATATACGTCCGTATCTATCTATATGTATGTGTGTGTATATACACACCTCCACCCACTATTTTCTCTTTTATGCCCACTTGTATTTACCTGGCTTGAAGCTCATTCTCAGGGCATGCTCTCCAACTAGGTAATAAAGAGGCAGGTTTTTGATAAATGCTGCGTGTACGCTTTTCTTCTCAATGCACACTTGAACTCCAAACGTACTCGCATTGAAGCACACGGACTGAGCAAATGGCTCTTTTTGGGAAGAAGAGCGTCCAGAAGAAAGGGGATTTCCAGATGAAACATCCTCTGCAGACTGTCTACCCTATTGGATAGCACACACTTCAAGTTAACTCAGACAAAAATGAGAGTAATACCTGCATGTTATGCATCATATTTTGGTAACAGTTACCTGTACTCTGCAGGGGGAATTAACCAGTTTATTTGAGATACCAAGGCAGTGACATAGGACATGGTTTTAAAGACAAAATTATCATCTGAATGTGTTGATTAGACTACCTACTGGAAAAAGAGCTTCAGGTTGTAGGAAATTATATCACAAATTAATTCTAAATATTTAATTTTGTTTTCCTGGAATATTAGACAGTGTTAACAGATTCTTGATAAAACTGAGTGTGCTTTAGAGTGACTGGAGTTCTTTCCTTTGATTTTTGATGTGCCAGATAACAGGACTTTCAACCGTGTCCACAAAAATTCTGACTCAGATGAAGTCTGACATTAATGTGACGCTATATCAATTAAATGGTCAAAACATATAATATATTAGAAATTTCCACTAAAAACTATGTAATTTACATGTGATAAGCAATGCTTACAGAAGAACAAATTACAATTAATTAAAATTGGAATCAAATCCATGAAATGAAAACTATGATTTCCTGAAGCAATGAAGCAAATACCTAAAGACACAATAATCACAAGATTTCATTTCACATATAATTCAGGTTTGCAATTAGTTTTTTTTATGCAGTTTAACATGTCTCACAAGATTCCAGCCTTGCATAAACCCTACCAAAAAAACTGGAATTTCTAGTGATACTGGGAAATGCTCTACTCAGTGCCATTTTTCAGTTGCTGTTCATTTAAGAATAACTGTGGAGTGCCGCGTTTTCAGGGAGGGCAGCACAGAGGCACAAAGCGGAAGAAAGCTTGTTCCAGGATATTGGAAACTGCTCTCACGGATAGCACGTTTGTCTATTGACTTCTCCATAGGAAAGTGCTGTTCTTGTCCTCTGTTCATCTCTTATTTTATCTGAAAACCCTTCAGAGCTGCAGAATAACAATGAAACCAGAACAGGACATGTTTTCCTGCCTCTGTTGGTCTGAATGAATTGTCACAGTGATGCCTTCACAGCACTGCCCATCTTCGAAAGTCTATCCTGGCTTTTAAGGAAACCTGGCTCAGGAAGTCATGACACAAACTGCACTCCATGCTTGAATCAGGACGCTTATAAACATTAAATCTGGCTCTATAAGTCGAGCAGTGGAGCATCTTGTGGAACATTTGTGACTGCCCCACAAATGTGATGCTTCCATAATGGTTGCAAAGTATTTTAGAGATCATGGGCCTGTAGATGGCAGTGCAAAATTAATTACCAAAGAAAATGCTTTTGCTTTAGACAAAGTGATGCAAGTTTGATATATTACACTCCAGATTTTAAAATAATGTTACTATAGGGCTATTTGTGTTATTAGATTGAACCTGACTTATTTGAGTGAAGCAGCATTGGTCAGAGATGAATTGTACCCTTTCCTATAGAGAAAAGAAATGGTTCCCTACTGCTTAAAAGCCCAAAAAAGAATAGTCAGACACTACATCATTTACCCCAATGTTATCAGTCTCGCCTGATGCAGAATCTGAATTGAAGGACATCTTCATTATGTCAGGCACTGCTTCAGGTAAAAGAACTGGAGTCATCTTACTAGCAGCCAAATCCCCAATATTTCGAGTAACAGCAAATGTCTTAGACCTGCAGAATAAACATTAGAGGAAACCTGTGATAAAGCACTGCTGAGGAACAGTACTGAATAATGCCTTGTAGCCTGCACTCAGCAACAAGTATCATACCTTGCAAATTGCTTTACAGATATTTACAGCATCCTTCCTGTTGTGTTTTCAAGGACTGCTAAGAGTCAATAAAGACACAGACCAATCTCAGGGGCAGATAGCCCAGTTGGGATATTAGACTAATGTGTACAGTTTAAAAACCTTACAGTTGGTTGGATCTTCATATCCTAATACCATAAAACAGCATGCTTAGAAGTCTGGTTGTGGATTACATTATTAAATTTTTGAGTCTCCTATTTTGAGCTCCTGGACTTTTAAATTTTTAAACTCATCTTCTGTGTGTTCACTGTAGTAGCCTTAGTTCTAACTTCTTTTGACATTATATTTGTTAAAAATACTGCCATAACTTCAAAAAACAGCCTGGGGACTGGTGGCAACTGAATGCTGTTTCCTGTGCAATTTTTATTAGAGCAGAATTGAAGAAAGGACTGTGAAATCATGAAACTGTCTCCAGCTTGATTTAAATTCACTAATACTCATGGCTTGGCCATGACTTGGCAAGAGGTCAAGAGAGTTGAGCAGGAAGGTTAAGAGCCTTTTTATGTAAATCTGTTCAGTACATTGTTTCCACTGTTGTAAATTCTAAGTGTATTAGTCAGGATCCCAGACAAGTGATAGAAGGTGCAGCATCAGACTGAGGCTCTCATGGAAAAATATCCTGAACCCCTGGCTTCATACCCCACATTCTTCGTGGAACTTGTTACGGTGCTGTGAACTGTGAGTTTTGTTTTGGGTCAGAGAAACATCTCGAATGCTGAAATGCTTTTGAGAGACAAAACCCTATTTCCCCCACCTATTAACACCGTGCTAGCACTACCTTATTAGCCATTTATCAGCTAACATCAGTCTCAAAATTCCCCATGTACCCTTTCTCAAGGATGAAGCTGATCTCTTTGCCCTGGGGCTTTTGTGGTCTGCCAATGGAGGTGGCCGCTGTGACAGTGAATGGAAAGATGGTCTCAAAATGGTCTCTATTTTAATATAGTCCACACTGTACTAGCCTGAGCAATTCCAATCTAACCTACTTGAAAGATGAATTTGTATTCATTTGATAGCCCTCTCTTCCTCCTGAAGGCTCCTACCGTGCTGTGTGCAATGTAAAGCACACAATTGCTCTTCATGTGGAACACCTCAATAAAACGTGTGTCACCTGTGGGCTTTGTTTTCTTTTCCATCTCTCTTTTTTTTTAGATAAGGACATGACAGCAACGCTCCACGCTGGGTGATAGGAGAACCTTGAAGAATGGAATCTGAAATAAAATATTCTCCCTAACAAGCTGAGGGGATGAAAGAAAATACAAATCAACTTGCATTTCAGATAGCTCATCTAGGTAAAGAGACAAAAAGGGAAATGGTTTTATTTTAATCCCATTCAATAATTCAAATGACCACTGAACTGCAGGCTGGATCTCCAAGCAGAAAGCCCTGGGGTTTCTTTTCCAATTTTTAAAGTATTTTTATGCCAATAGTCTACTCCTGCCACCTAATGAAAGCGAAGGATCGATTCCTCCCTGTTGAGCACAGAGAGCCGACAAATGTAGCTGCATCACAGGTGACACATGTCAATGTCTGCAGAATCACACGGCACAGTAAAAATAGGCTACAAGAGCCAGCTCTGGTGCTTTAACAAGAAAAAACAGTCACAAAGAAGGCCTAAAGCTATGGTATGAAAGAATCTGTTCTCTCTGATCCCACACAAGGGAGAAAAAAAAAAAAAAAAAAAAGAGGTTTTCCAATATGTATTAGTGCATTTTTTTGGATGAGAGTAGAAGCTGTGCTATAATATAAGCCAAACTCACTGCATGGGTAAGGGACAAGCAACTAAGCTGTGTTGGATACACTGATGTTTTAGAGAGTGTGGCCTTACATACATCCCTAACATGGGGACAGGAGAGCCCAAATGTCTGTTTAAAACAAAAAACAATCAACAAAAAATTATTTTCCCAGGTTTTGAAACACAGTGTGACATCACATGTGAATAAATGAGAAACAAGATACAATTAGCCAGCCAGATCTTTAGCTCTCTTTCTGATGTGGTGAAACAAAATCTGCCTTTCCTATGCATCTTCCTTCCAACTTTGGTGCAAAGGTGTTATAAAAACAGAGACTTGGAGCCCCACCTGTTTCCCTTTTCTTCCCCCAAACACACCTCGCTGCCCCAACAAGATCACAGCATATGCTGCATTTTCTACTCTACATGGTGTAGTCATGTTGGCCAAAGAGATTTATAATTACCTGGTTTATCTTACAAATAAGATGCCTATGTGAAGCAATTTCTGCTTATCCTACAGCTAAAATAAGCAAAAAACCTTATGATACAAGCTCTATTCATGATTATGTGTATAATTCAGTAGGCTGTCATTATGAGAATGTGGTATATTAGCAAAGTGCATTCTCTGGCAGCTCTCCATATTTATACTTTAATCACAGAGCTCTAATTTCCCCTGAAATTTATTTGATTTTTACTTCTTGTAAATTTTATTTAAAAGTATATTGAAGTAGCCATCTGTAGTATACAAAATAATTATGTTAAAAGAGTCTTAAAAATAACCATTATTTTAATTAAATTTTGATAGTATTGAATTGAAACACATGCTATATATTCTCTCCATAGTACGATTAATTACTGTGCTCTGATTTTTGCTATAGAGAGAGCTGAGCCCATAATGTGCTGATTTGTCTTGGGAATGCAACCTCTCCATCACCAAAGTTTTCTCTTTCTTTTTTTTTCTTTTTTTGAGCCTGTGATTACTAGCCTTTGATTTCTCTTTGGCTCTTGAAAATTTATAGAAATCCCACTGCTATGACAGGTTATAACCTTTATGGTGTGTAGGATATAAATGAACCTAATGCTATTGAAAACTGTTTGCTTCCTGTGTCTGAATGTGAGAGATGATGGGGAAAATAATTCACATCCTGTCCAGCTTTAATGCCATGGGATTGTAGAAAGTAACCTGCTGACCATCAAGACAGTGCCCAATATGAAAATATTTTGAACAGAGCTTACAAACACATGAAATATCAATAGCTTT
This sequence comes from Anomalospiza imberbis, assembly GCF_031753505.1. Taxonomy (NCBI): domain Eukaryota; kingdom Metazoa; phylum Chordata; class Aves; order Passeriformes; family Viduidae; genus Anomalospiza; species Anomalospiza imberbis. Next base: position 19,377,846 of record NC_089689.1, on the reverse strand, counting down.
CTAGAACTATTTCTTTAAATGAGGAATTTAAAGCTAACAAGGGAAGATGTCACAATATCACAAAAACATTGACTTCAATTGATCTTTATTATTTGGTAGATCTATGCAAAAGGAAGAAAACTACTATGTTGAATTTTTTAATTCAGTCTCTATAGCTACATATAGATATATCTATATATTTATATATCTATATATCTATCTCCTTTCTCTCTACCGTGCCTGCTTGTTTCTCTTCATACCTCTAAGATTTTACTTTGCTTGGTCTTTGACCTCCTCAGTGATGTGGTTCAATGTTACATTCTCTAGTTATTGCTTTGCCTTCACTTGCACTCATTGCTGTTTCATTGCTCTGTGTGGTTTCTACTGGCCATTTGTTTTGTAACAGTGAATGGGAATGCTTTTTGGAGAGAAATTGATGGTGCTAGAAGTAATCTAGTGAGTATTAGCTTTCTCATATACTTGGCATTATGGAGCTATTTCCAAGTGACTACTTCACTTTATAAATGGTAATGCTGCAGGGTCTAGAGCAGGGCTTGTGCTGGAACTCATGGGCTTTTCTGCTGTAATACCTTGTTTCTGATACTCACTTGCTTTCTCCTTTATGGCAATGCATTTAACCCTTTTTGTGTCTCATTTGATCTCCCCTAAAGTCAAAGGAGGAGAACATTTTTTATCTATTTGCAGGGAGGATCCTTCTGCTAATATTTCTCTCTGCTTGAGGCTCTAAACTCCCTATCAGTATTCAATATTCTCATTTCAGTTCAGTGTGCTTATTGAGTTCATTAATATCTGCCTCACTCTCTCTAACAGTGAGAACTAGTGAGAGTTGTTGCCTGCTGTCCCTGATGACCTTAGAAGCAGACTGTCCTGGCCTCCATAAGAAACTGAACCAAAAAAACCATGCAGCTAATTTTTCATCTCTGAAATGCTGAGACCCTCCCTACCTCTGCATGGAGAGAACCTTATTACAGTCATACTTGATGGAGGAATTGTCTCAGGGAGGAGGATGACATGTCAAATGCACGTCAAATGGTCTGTGACTATTGAAGGACAAGGGAAAATAATGATTAGCCTAACTGGTGGCTAAATCGAGGAGACCTGCAGAGCATCTCTGGGCCAGCAGCCATGAATGCTAATTGCAGCTGGATCTGCAAGGAACTGATCTCTTTTGTTACGGCTGTATTCCTAGAGCAGAAACTTGTTAACATTTCAGTGGTTTGTATAATCGCCGATTTCTGTTGTCAGTGAAGCTTTTTCTTTGTGAAGAATTTTCAGCTTCTCTTTTTCAGGTTTTTTTTTTAATGTGTGTGCGTGAGAAGGTTTTCTAAGTTTGGTCTACTGCTTTGATTCCTTGGACATATTCTTTCTGTTTTCTCCTGCTCTTTGCATTTGTATTTCCATCTGTTTTCATTTGTTTGGCATCTGGCTACAACAGTTTTCCAGAGTGTATTGTAATTGCATGCACTGATAATAAATCAAGGAGACCTAACAGGTAAGAAAACCAAATGGCAGCCACAGGGGAACACGGTAAAAACATAAGAAACACCAAACCCTCTATGCTTCAAGGCATCTAATGCAAATATGGATGGGTTAACTGTTCTAACTGATAGGATTCACCTGGCTTATATCTTATCCAGTGTTTCCAGTTCAAATATTTGTATCAAGATAGAAAATGTATGTAATTCATGTTTCAGATATCTTATGGATCTCAACAACTGAGATATAGTCCCAAGGAGGATTTTCAGGTGAAGACCACAGAAAGCAAAACATATTTTCAAGCAAAGCTTTACTGCATGTTACTTCATTTAAAATAAACATTAACTATATCAATGACCACCACTTATCCAAGCTGTAAATCAGAGACAAGATTCCTAAATATATTTGGGTGATTCTGCTTTGCTACATAGAAAGATAGTAAGTGCTAGGTCTTACCTTATGGTAATTACGTTAGTCTCATCTTTACATGGCGGAATTTCAATTTTGATATTTTTTTCCCTCATCTGGACAGTGGCAACAACATTAAGAGGTACATGAGCATTCATTTTGGTGCGTGCTTCCAGCCTTGCCTGGACTGTGTGTGTGTTAATTCCCATTACAAAGGTCATCTCCTTGGCCATGCTGAAAAGGTAGAAAGAGGGTATAATTATGTTCATGCAGCAATCAGCTGGTGAATATTTATGGTCTCTGTCACTTGAAAATATTATTATTTTATTTTATACTAAATACTTACCTTAGACTCGTTTTGGATCTCAACCTAATGTTGGCATTTAGTAACTCAGTCAATCTGAAATCAGACTTTGGAGAAGGTGTAATCTGTGCTTGAACTATTAAAAAGAAAGAAAATAAAGGGTTAAAAACGACCTCCAGTCCTAGCAAGAATGTTTGTATTACTAATGCAATGAGATACGTTACCATTTCCTGCCAGTTTTGTGATAGAAGAGTAATAGAAGCTGGTCTCTGTTGGGAAGCCAGTGCAGGTGGGCACAATGCGCCGGATCTCAGAGGACAGGAGAGCTTTGGTCCACTGCCTCCCTACACCACTTTGAAGGCTACTGATTATTCTCCTTAGTGAAGGGATTTTTTCATCAGATCCATACCATGCCTGCAATTACAGGGTTCAACATGTCTAAATAAGCAGAACTTGAATATCATGATCCATATCATTAACCATGCCTCAGGGGAAATTCTGCCAGCAATGATTATAAATAATCCTGATCAAAGCTTGACCTCATTTGCCTTGATTAATACTAGAGACAAAAAAAACCCAACCATGAATTTATAATAGGGAGAGAATGTATGAAAGTAACAGTATTTTAGAGCTTTTGATGCTTCGGCTGTGGTGCTTTAAAAATGATACCTGCAGTGCATTTTGGATGGCGTTTTTATCAAGTCCACCAAAAAACAGCTCTTGGCCAAACATCTTCAAGTAGCCTGATGCAAAAGGTTTGTCACTGGGGAATGCCTTCCAGTCAGAGAGCTGTGTGAGAAGATGAAAAAAGCCTGATTCTTCATAACATCTGAGAAAGCAATATCAGAGATTTTCTTTTCCCCCAGAATTTACCGTTTTCAAGATTTTCTTGAAGTCATACTCAGTCTCCCTGTCCCTGTCAGGAGCATAACCTTTGGCAAACATCTCCTGCAGTCCTTCAGCTGTTATTCCTACCTGTGGGGAGAAGTAAAGTGCAGGTGCCAGTGGAGGATGGTGGTAAGAAGGGATTAAAGGGGAAACTGTGGGTAGACCCAATTACCTCCAAGGGATCAGCCACTCTTCCAAGGAAATGTGTCCGTAGCTGGGACATTACCATAGATGGAATTAAGCTACCCGCATTATTCAATACCAAATATTTAGCTGCCAGCCCATTCATAAGGGACTCTGCAGAGAAATAGGAAGTAAACCACAGCACAGTTAGCTTTTAGATTGGAGTGTGCAGATTATATCTATTTACTGATTTAATAATCAATATCATATGAGCAAGGCCAGAAAACTTATCTATAAAACTGGTGTTCTAAAACAGTTATAAGCAGAATATTCTGATTTTTTAAAGTAATAATGGGCAAAGCTACAAGCTCACTGGTCACTGCATGGTGGTTATGCTATTTTTCCAGTTGCTTTTGCTATATCATAGAATCATAGTATAGTTTGGGTTGAAAGTGACCTCAAAGATCATCCAACTTCCTGCCATGGGCATGGGCACACTCCAGTAGAGCAGTTTGCTCAAATCCGCATCCAACCTAGCCTTGAATACTTCCAGAATTGGGGCATCCACAACTTTTCTGGGCAACCTGTGCCAGTGTCTCATCACCCTCACAGTAAAGAATTTCTTTGTAATATCTAACATAAACTGATTACCTTTCAGTTTGAATACATTCCCCCTTATCCTTTCACTCCATGCCTTTGTGTAAAGCTGCTCTCCAGGTCTCTTGCACACTCCCTTCAGGTGCTGGAAGGCCACAATTAGGTCAACCTAGAGCCACCTCTTTTCCAGACCGAACAGTCCCAATTCTCTTAGCCTTTCCTCATAGGAAAGGTGTTCAACCCATCTGATCATCTTTCTGGTCCTCCTTAATACTTGCCCCAAAAGATCCATGTCCTTCCTGTGCTGAGGGCCCCAGAGCTGGATGCAGCACTGCAGGTGGGGCTCACAACAACAGAGGAGAGGTGCAGCAATTCCCCCTTGTCCTGCTGGTCAGGCTTATTTTACTGCAGCCCTGGACATGATTGTCTTTCTGGGCTGCAAGTGCACATGGCTGGCTCATGTCCAGGCTCTCCTTCTCCAGCACCCTGAGTCCTTCTTGGCAGGGCTTCTTCTGATCTGTTAATTCCCCAGCCTGGATTGATATGGAGGGTTGCCCCGACCCATGTGTAACATCTGGCACTTGGTCTTGTTAAACCTCCTGAAATTCCTATGGGCCCACCTTGTGAACTTCTCCAAGTATGGAAAATATGCCTGTCCATATCATTTACATCCAGTCACACTCTGTAAAATCAGCTTATGAAATGCTTTTACGAGATGTCATTTAGGGCACCTTGACTAAGGAGATGAGAAATGAAAAGAGATTTGCCATCCTTTGCTAATAGTTCAGGAAAAGTGATACAGATGTCATATAAGGACAGATGGCGAGCTATAGATTTGTCTCTCAAATGACTCAAAAACTATTTAATAAATCTAGTCCCAAATGCTGCAACCCTTACATGAAATGCACCAATTGTTAAAGTATTGTTAACTATTGAGTGAACTTTGAGCAATTTGTTTCTATTTATTTCTCTTGGTCTTGGCACAGTTAGATCCTGTCCTGTTTTATGAGTTAAAGTAATCCCTCTGCTTTTCTAAGTTTCCTTAGGTTTCAAGAGAAACAAGGCTGAGAGGATACGTAGATATCCTTGTTGTGATTTTTTCCAGCCCTCTTCCTCTGTTCCTACACCTTTTGGAGAATAAGGAAATAGGTGTGAACTGTAATTTTGCCATATTGCCTTAATTGTTTTGCTGTATGAATTTACTGTGCTATCCAAAGTATTGGGCACTATCTACCCACAGCATATGAGATTCATAAACAGCTCCTGCAATCAAGACACAGGTATTTATGCCACCCTGCTTTTGACAGAGGAATAAGTGGAGGACATTCAGCAGATAGTAATCATTATCCTATTAAAAAAAACCCTCAAAACAACAAAGTGGTGCCACACTGGGACATTACTAGTGAGTTGATAGGAAACTTGGAAATGGGAAGACTACGTAATCTTGGCATGATCTTATCCAAGGCAATGCCAGGTGTTTTGTGGAGAGGACACTAAAACTGAGGCACAGTACTTTAAGTGAGTTTGTTAAAGTAAATTTTAATGTTCTTACCACAAAACCCATTAGTTAAAAAGTCCATGGTTCTTCCTGATACTTAATAAAAAGTATTGCTTAGAAATGATTAAATGATTATATAGAATTCATCGACTTGAAGGGAGCAGGAGTATTTTCCATACCTCAGGCATTACATAGGGCTAATTCTCTGAGAATATATTTGCCATTTCACTGTGAGAGTTTGGTGACACCTGCATATATCTGATTAATATCTTGCCCCAAAGATGAGGGAAAGAAGGCTAAGTGAACAAAGAAAGCAGTCTTTGGTACATATAAATATCAATACACATTTAATTATATGAATCTGTGCATATTGAGAGTCAGATTCTCAGAGTCCTCACACTGAGCAGAACCTGAATCACCCCTTTGATTTCAGCAGCAATGTGTAGAGCATGAAGCACTATTTGTGGTGGCCATGTGTGACAAATTCCAGATTAGAGATAGATTCAGCTGACATTATTGCCTGTCATTAAAAATTCAGCATCTAGCACCACAAAGATCTGTGATGCTGGGGGCAGATTTTTGTTTTTATCAAGGAAATAGGTACTGCATTACAGTCGTCACTATGGTAACTCCTCCAGAATGGACTCACAGAAACACATTTTACCTGTGGCTAGTATATAGGGAGACAAATCAAATTAGAAAGCTGGAGGATGGATCCTCTTCACATACTAGTGTAGTAGGAGATTGACTTAATTTTGCTGCGTTATGCAAGTCTAAGATTAGCATGTGTGAGAAAAAGATCTTGTTTTTTTTATTTTTCAGGAATGAGGACCTTCCTATCCATGGTAACCAAATTACTGACAATGGTCTTCACCAGGAAATAATAGCAATTCCCTGATGTACGACATTTCCAGGCTACAGCCAAAATAAAGTATTCCATTTCACATAGCCTCCTGCCAGCATCTCTCATACATATTGTACCCTTCTTTCTCGCTGTGTAAAAATTTAGATGGCTTAATTTTAAAAGCAAAAATTAGAGGACAAAATGAGTGCCTAAACAAAGAAACACATATCTTCATATTTACAGAAAATTTATCTATCCCTGAGTGTATTTCAAGTAGTACTAAAGTTCATGTGGTATATATTAGTGACTGTGTTTCTTTGGGCACTTGCTGTCTCCATCATTGAGGGAGCAAGCACATGTATAGTATATTACTGTGATTCTTAAAGTATGTATTATATTTATTTCTATTATAGAGCACATTAAATGGCCATATAAACCCTGCAAAACTGGGGCAAGACAACAATAAGATTTACAAAAGTCTTCCAAACCATACCCCTGTCTCCACAAAGGAGGCAGCAGTACTTGTACACTCAGCACTGTGGATTTCAGATGTTTCAGAGTCTCTTAATATTGATTACTTTGAGAAGATTCTTAACACATACCAGTGAATAACAAAAATTCTAAAAACATCTAGCTCCTGATAGATAAGCAGCATGTGTAAGGAGACTGTGTTTGGAGCTATAATCTCCCAAGTCTACCAGCTACATATGCCAAATCACTGAGGCTGTCATGGCCATTTACAAAGAGGAGTTCCTTTAAAAAATCTACTTAGAAAAATAACATACATGAAAAACAGCAAAAGCTACAATGTGGCCCAGGAAAACCTGTCTTCTAATCTGGTCCTTCCCTTACATTTTTATGCACAACTCTGATGTAACTGGCCAGTCTCCAGATACCATGCATAGATCTACTCATTCTAGCAAAGAATCTTGGTAGGAAGATGCAAGAAAAATCTTTAGACAATAAACCTGATGTAGCTGCATATGGGTGCACTGAATTGTCATATCTGAATGTTTTCAGTTTTCTGTTTCACTGGGTACAATTGGTGGGGTGAAGAGTATTTAGCATCACATTTGGATGCAGCAGGAGTTGTAGGTGTTCAACACTGGTAGAAATTAATCCACTTCAACAGTAATTTAGGTCCCTTCTGTTTGTTTGGTGCTGAACAATGGTATGAAATTGTTAAGCACCACTGAGAATACAGCATTTGATACAGGAGCATGTGCCTCCCTGACTAAGGAAAATGGAGGGTTAGAGCCCCACAAGCCCTGTGGTAATTTCATGCTGGCAGTTTACAATGCAAAACACACAGGGACACAAACACTCTTCAAATGGAGAGCCTGAGACTCTCATATTTTTTTCACTGAAGATAGGAAAATATGGAGGAATAACATGCAGCCTAACAGCTGTCTAGGAGAATTGGGCTCTCATACTGCACAATTTTCCCCCACATATTCACTGGTGCATATTTCTCCACAAAATCTTCTGGATCTTACCTTTAAAGATACTGAAGCGGAAAACTTTGCTGAACTGGTATCCAGATCTGTCAAACCTGGGACTTAGTGCTCTGACAGCCATTCTGCAGGCAGAAGCCCTGAAAAAGTTCGGTGAGCACATTAACATTTCAATTAGCTTGCAACAAGTGTTTCTCCTCGGAAAGGAATTTTCCTTACATCACTTGAAGATCTGGAGCTGTGCTTCTACCCAGGGCCCTCAAGTGAGAGTAGATGAAACTTGCCACTTGCATGCTAGGTTCCTTCAGCACAGCGTCAGCTAATGTCATCACGATTGGAAGGCCTGGCTTGGTTTCAAGTAAAACCGCTGCAGCCAACATTCGGATTCGAGGATGAATTTTTTGATTCAGGAAAATTTCAAGGGTAATAGCCTGGACCTGAAAATAATAGATATATCCAGTTTTACTGTATGTTTGAACATTTTGCTAATAACCCCCCAACACCAGTAAATGATCTGTGTCATCACTAGCACAGTAAAAATTTGGATTATTTCATTATTATGGCAGCTCTGTGGTTTCATAGTCCAAGGGCTGGAAGAGGCATTATGGTAATGTAGTCTGACTTCCTACACAATCAAAGCCAAGGAACTTCACTGGATAACTTCTACATCAAGTCTTTCATCCTTTTTTTGAGCTATCCCACTCAAGGTAAAAGAGATTTCATGAATCAATTACATACCTGAGAAGTGATTTCAGTAATCACTTATCCCTATGCATAAAGGTACAACTTATTTCTAATAATGTGATCTTCTGGAGTACTTTCTGCTAAATAACAGAATAAAAATGAACCAAATCAAACCTAATTTATTACCAGAAATCTCTATGTCATATAGGCAGCTTAAACCAGAATTTAATGCAATAAATGTAATTTCCCTATTAGTACTTGTAGTTTACATGTTTGCCCTCAGCAGTATTCACTACCAAGACCAGTTTTGTACTGAAACTTTTGCAGTTTCCAGGGGGCACAGGAGCCAGTGGCCCCAAGTTTAAAATGGATGTGGCTGATGTGCTACTGTTCTGGAAACCCTTCTGCACAGCCCTGTCCTGCCTGGGGGAGTGCACATCCATAAGCTGTAATGAAGAATGACCCAGGAAACTTCAGCAAACTTTGGAAAAACATTTGACTAGTTTTATGAATTTCAATATGTTGATTATCAAATGCCAATGTAGACAAGGTGACAAAGATGCAATAGGCCTAAATGAGGCTTTTCAAATTAATCAGTAAAAAAGGCCATGAATTAAGTATGTTTAATCCAAATATGGGTGTGTACCTAGCTGCAAACCAGGCATTGAACTGTGTTTTGAACAATTAAAAAAGCAGTCACAATCATTAACTTGTTCCAGAACCATTTTCTCCAAAGAAAATTCACAGAAAACGAAACTGAGTGGTCTAGGGCACCTGTGGAAAGCCAGGCCAATGAGCAATCAGAGATGCAGTGTTGCTCTCAAACACTAAATTGGCTTTTTATTCTTCCCCAGAAAATACTTTAACTTCTACACTTGCAATTCTCTCCCTTCCCTCCCCTGCATTTCCCCTTCCAGCTCCTGCACTCCACTAAATTGTTTTTTATTCTTTTGGTTAAAAGCATACCCTGGCTCACTATTGTCTGTGGATCAATATGTGCACTCAAACTGGGAGGAACTTGCAAAAAATGAGTATAATGGAAACACTGATACTGATTAATAGGTGAATAGTTAATGAAAGCTTTGATTTTACTTTATATAGTAAGAATTTGCTTATATTAAACAAGAAATTTCAGCATCAGGAAAAAAATCTTGAAAAGCTTGAAAACGTTTCTGTTTAAAAGCACATTGCTTCAAAGTGAAAACAATTTTAAAGTGATGTCTGTGGTACACGAGAGTATGCTGGTGTAGGCATTGTATGTGAGATCTAATAATTATCTCAGTCAGGGACAAAAGTCACATTTGGTAAATGTTCTGTTTATGACTTAAGCCCACACAATGTCTGTAAATTTGTAATTAGGATGCAAACCCCTGGTATCTATTTACAATAAAATCTGGTCTTGAATTACAATTAGATGTGACACTCGGTATTAAATGTCAATTTTCTGAAAACCTTGTTTTGTGGTTCTCTCACATACCAAAGGTGAAGTAGCACTAAACACATTTGGGTCAATAATTTAGTTTTCTGTCTAATGTCCTTGGAAATGAAATGTTTGCAATAGAAATACCGATTTGTCTTCAACAACATTGAATGTATCCTTTTAATGGGATTTTTTTGTTGCAGTCTGAAATACTGGAGGTTAATGTCAAAAGAAATAAGGCATGCCTACCAAGGAATGGCTAAGTATTTTTTTTTAAATAATGATATCTTCGGGGGAAAAAAAATCTCTTTTTCCCTCATCACACATTATCCATTAGCAGCCTTGTAAGTGCAAGTCACAAGGGCAAAGGAGGCAGCTTTGTTTTCTTACCATTTTGGGGTCTTTTAGGCCTATGTTTTTCAGGGCCGTCACAGCAGTCACCTGGACCCTGAGTGGCAAATCTGAGGCACCAGCTGCATATCCTGGCAAAAACTTCTTGATGTGCTTGATGCTGGCTGGATGTCCTACATTCCCAAGGGCTTTCAAAGCCAGGGAAATTTCTTCTGCACTAGACTTGCTCAATGCCTCTCCTGCAAAGCCATGAAGAAGCTGAAAAATGAAAACAAATCTGTTGAGTTCAATTCCAGCTCTTATCTATATTCCATCCACCAGCCTTTTCTGGGGTTTGACTTCCATAATTTCAGTTTGTTCAATTCACTTCTTTTAAATATTTTCAAATTCTGATTTTTCCTCATGAATAGAACATTTTATTCATAGAACAAGTGTAGCTGCAATGAGCAGCTTCTTCTCACTATACCTTAAAGTTATCAAGTAAGATTTTTAAAGGAAAAAATAACAGCTTGGACCCAGTGCCCACTGCCTTTCAAGGTAAGTTGGGAACCCTAAAATAATGCTGCTTGGGCATCTCTTTCATGGTTGAAGAGAGAGAGATATAAATACAGATACAGTTCAACCTTCAGACCCTTAAAAAAAGATTCCTGAAGATATGGCTAGTGGTGGTGCCCTTACCCAGCTATGACAGCTTCTTTTCAGTGTGGATTAATAGATGGAAAATGAGATCTCTGCAAAAAACTAGGTAATTTTACGGCCTCCATTGTAAGCAACTGGATCACACTTCCATTAGTATGGCAGGATTAGAAGTAGTTGTCTGAAGGTTGAATAAGAACAAAGAACTAAATCCTAATAGATAATAGATAACATCCTAAATGATAACAAATAGCTCTAAAAAAGCAACTGAGATGTTAGAGAAGAACTTCAATACAGATTCTGTACTTTAAAATAACACATTTGCGATCCCTTGATGGTGCAGAAACAGTCTACTTGATATTACTGATCAAATGAAGGGACTCTGGAAATGCATTGAATAAGCCTAAACAATCACTTGCTTTGGGAAAGAATTTTCATTCCCTGACACAGGGCTTCTCAGATTTAATTAGCTCAAGAGCATTGGTGGCAATTGTAACACAGGAGACAAATGTAGGAATGCTGGCCATGCCTATGTACTACAGGAAAAACATCATGTCAGGCACACAGTGTAATTGGAACACCCTGCTCTCGCTGGGGATGGTGGATTGACGGGTGCCAAAGACTAAACACATATTTCTCTTTCTCTCCCTGTTACTGGCTGAGTTGCTGGCCCCATAAAACATGACATGCATTTTTAGAACTGGGAAATGTTATTTAATGACTACTCAAAGTGCTTTGAGGCCTGCTGATTAAAAGCAGTGTAGAACAGGGAGACTGTTACTGCTGTTATAACAACCTTATAGCCTATAACCTTATAGCTCTGCTTCTGGCTAGGATACATTAATTCTGACAAAAACCTGGGCCTTTGTATCACTTAGTTAATTTATAAATATAAATACTACCTATATTTAAAGTATTTTCGAGCAATGTCATGGGATTTCATTAATAATTGGCAACAAAGCACTCAGAGACACTCAGAAAGTGTTATGAATTGTTTGCTTCTTCCTCTCACTCTCTTTTGTGTGCTAATCTAAAGATAAAAATGCTGTATTAACCAACTGGGGTTCCTTTCCCCAAAGGAAGCACTGTAGTGAAGCGAAATACAGCTTTCTGAATAATGAAGAAAGAAGTCCAGGCTTAATTTTTCTTTTAAATGATAAATAACCCTGTGGTTACCTGGAGACATTCGGAGCAGGAGTCTGACGAGGAGCACTGCTTGTGGCACAGGGACGCATAGCTGAGGTGGCAAACCTTTCCAAGCACGGAGCTTGAGCGTGGGCAATGCTTCTTTACAATGAGCTGGGGAGAAGGCAGTTGTTTGTTACTACCATTAATGAAGAGAAACATTATTGAAAAATATGTTTCTGCCCAATGAAAGACAAAACCAGGCTTTTGATTTTTTTTTTTTTTTTTTTTTGGTTGATGGATTTTCAGTTAATCTGTGGATAGTACTGTATTTGACACTGTAATTGTAAAGTAATACCAAGTAACATCTGGAAGGCAGATCTGTTTCTTTTACAGTGTTTCACATTTAAATTTGGTATAGCCTATAATCCAAAGGGAAGAAATCACCCAGTCATGGAGTGGAAAAATGCACACTACTGAAGAAACATTCATCACGTTTTGCGATTGCCTCAGCTATAGGTACAATGAATTTGAGATTTGTTGTGAATGGACCTCACTTCTTGGGCAGACAGGAACATCTTTTATAAATGTAGGAGCTGACAGGAGTCACCAGCCCACTGGTTTCTTTGTGGGAAGAGAGCACCAGCACACAGTAACAGTTGGGCTGTCAGGGCTTTCACTGGGGGAAAAACTCTGGTCTGAGGTTCACCTCCTACCTAGGGTAGGCAGAGATAAATTCTTGCATCTGAGACTGGGATTAAAGCCTGCGTTAACAGAAAAAATTGCAAAAATAATTAGACTTCCTCCTACATGCCCTTCACATTGACAAAATTCCCGTGGTTTTGACAGATCTTCTCAAATTCATAGCCATCCTTCTAGGACAATTAGGACAAATACGTGGATATAACAAATATGTATTTCTTGCTCCCTTGTCTTTGTAGACAGTCAGAGATCTAATTTGATGTAACTATAAAGTACATTTGGAAAAAGAGAGACTAGAAGCCACTGTTTGCAGCAATAACCTCTGTCCCTGAGGGGTATTTTAGTCTTTATTTCTTGTTTCATTCTGGACTTATTTTTGCCCTTTTGATTTGCATTCTCCTCCCCTTAAGACAGGAAACAAAGCCCTTTCAACCTCGCTAGAGGATATAAAACCTTTAGCTTTTCAAAGTCTTTGCTACCTTGTCAAAGGAATAAATACAACAGGTGCTAGAATCAGCAGAGTGGTTTGAGAGTGTTTAGAGAATCCTACCGTTGCTTCCTCCATCACATCCTGAGTTGGAGTGCTGGAGTGCAGAGCCACAAGCACTGTTTGAGTCACTTCCCAGCTGGTGAGCTCCTGCCTTTCCATTTTGTGCCGCAGGAACCTGAGTGCACGGTGACTGGCCACTGCAGGAATTATATCCAAAATGTGGCGCCTGCAATGGGAAAGGCAAGCAGCATTTTCCAAGTCTGCCTCTGAACACAAGCATTCCAGAGGGTCTCCAGCAGAAGCAGCACCACCTTTATGGCCTGTACCTGTAGGCTGGCCGACTGGAGAATCGCTTCCACACCGATTCGTAATTCTCCTCGTTTGCTGCACGGAAGAGGTGCAGAAGCTGGAGAGCTTTTGCTGGTGCATCACTGGGAAGCTGGTCAGAGGTGGCCTCTACTAATTCTTGCAGGCTTTCCTCTATCTGCAGAAAGATGAAAATGCAGGAAGGAAGCATAATTTCCCACATGCAGGGATTTAAATCTCCAACAAAAGATCTGTCCAGTGGCTGGGCTTTACCTGGCTTTCCACATCCTTTATTTTGAATAAGTGGACAGGAAGCTGAAGCAATTCACTGCCAAACTGATACTGAAGAGATCCACGATTCTGGTACTCTTTTGGTGGGACCTCTGCCCTCTGCTTCTGCACATCAGTCAAAGCAAGTTTTTGCCTGGAATGGAGAACCCCAGGAAGAAAACATCACAAGATGCAGGGTACAAAAAAAAAAAAACCAAACCAAACCAAAACAAAAAAAAAAACACCAAAACAAAAAACAAAAACAAAAAAAAAAAACCAAAAAAACAAAAAAACCCCCCAAAACAATCCAGTAACTCTGCTTCCCCATATTGCAATGCAACTACAAAAAGTTTGGTTATTGGGGGTATTTAAATAGAGATGCATTTGGACATGCTGCTCAGAATCATACTCTGAGAAGGTGTGCACTTGCACAACAGGGCTCAGAGCAGAGCCAGTCTTTGCCTTCCCTTGGGAATAACGGGGCTTGAGAATTTATGGGAGAAGAGGGAGGTGAGAGGCTGTGGCCTGAAGAATATCACACGAAGTATTTGTTGTGTCTTAAGGAGTAAACTATGGATTCTAGAAAAACACAGATGGGAAACTTGCTCAGAAATTATAATTTAATTTAAACATTTTAAGAATTTCATATAAGCTGTTATGTGTCTGTGTCTCTCCTGGAAGCTTCAAATGGAATTGAAAGTTTTTAGATACAATAAGAAATGCTACAATCTTTTTACTTGAACTATTACAATTCCCTCCCCATTTTGTTTGGTAAGCTGAATATCCTGGGGACTACAAAAGAAGTTTCTCATGAAGCTTTAAATTGTATTTTAAAAGAAAAGGGCCACATAACTTCAGGATTAGTCTTTGGAAAAGTGCTCAACCTTTTGAAAACTTTTTAAGAAGCAACAAACCTTCATCATTTCTTATTAAGAATAATTCCAATGAGAGACTGTCTTTGTAAATATTTGCTATCCTTTTACATTTTCAGCTAAAGAGTTGCAGCCTACCCTACCAATTATGTTTAAAATGGGTCATTTAGGACACTATAATAAACTTAGGTATTTGTACTGAACAACTGAAAACATTCCAAAAGCAATATTGCTGTACTAAAGTCTCTCAAAAATCTCTGTAGAAAATTGGTGTGTTTATTTTGGAATCTCTGTGATCTTCTGTATCATTTCTATTCACTCCTTCCATATGGATTGCAGAGAACTGCTGCAGAGAAATAGCATATAACTGCTTTACAGACAAGCCACTGCAATTTGAATAGAAACTGCTACAGAATCAGCAGAGATTTTTTTTCTCTCTTGAAATTTTATACAAAATTGTTGAAAGGGCATTTGGGTCACAAAGTATAACATCAGGTATATTTGGGCAGATTTAACTCCCTCTCTCAAATCACGATGAATCTATTATGTCCTCATTTTCATTGTTTTGGGAAGAGATATATCTGCCTAGAATAGAAGGGAGAATGCTGTATTCTGAAGAGAATAGCAAATGAATGCTAAAGATAGGATTAAAATGGTGAAACTGTAGTAAAACCTCTCTTGGCCTTGAAAGGTGCTGCAAGAGTCTTACACTGAGCAGGTCTGAAAACAGCTCCAAGTGCCTTGATAGATGATTTTTTTTTTTAAAAAGAGAATGCATTGTGGAAATGACTTCTGAAGACTTGAGTGAGATAGTCACATCTTCCCAACTATCTTATATTTGTCCTCTTCATGTGGGTAATGATAAAAATGCAGAGAAAATGGGAAAAGTAAAGGTACTACCCTTCTGAGAGCTGAGAAAGACCTAACTGAAGACAGTCTCTACAGGCTGCAGAAAGAGTGTAAAGCATCATAAGTCCATTGTCTCCAGACTAATGCTGACTCACAAAAACCTATAATTTCATAAAAACACTGCAGTTGTGTCTATCTACACCTTGATTGCATAACATAGTAAAGCCACTTTCACTTCCTTTTTTTTGTTTGTTTAGTTTGGTTAGTCGAATTGAATATGTTAATTATATATACGAAGATAATCAGTGAGTTTGTGACACAAACTTTCTGATGTTGTTGTTTCCAATAGATCCTTGCAGAAGCTAATGGAGCAATGAAGATTATAGCAGCTGTAGAATGGGATCGAAGAACACCTTATGTACTGTGACATTTATACAAAAAGCCTCTCCCTTCAGTAGGCCACTCCTATTTACAGAGTGCACAATTAAATAAGTAACTGATAATTTTTTCAGTAAATGAATTTGATAGACAAAAAAATTTCTAAATCTGAAAGTTTGAGCTAAAGGTACAATTTCATAGACAACCATATTAATGTTTTGCCCCAAATTTCTTTAAGAAATATGCAAAATTTGCTGTGAAAAAGCAAATGTATTTAACATGTCTGGTGCCCAATTGTTTTGCAATAAAACCCAATTTCCTATCAAGAAACAGTTTTGATGGGAGATTTGCAAGCTGCCCATGGTATTTAGGAATCCAAAGTCCTATCTAGGTTTCTTGTTAACTAGTCTCCAAGGATCTCTTACTGCATTATTATTTTCCAGGGAAATCTCTTTCCTGAGTAACTGTCTTTCAAAGTATTTTACTTCAAATATATTAGTTCACAATTTTTCAGATGGAATTACATTTGTTTTGGCTTTTATGGCATAAATCAAATATCCCTCAGAAATAAAATAATCAAGTCCTGCCAAGTTTAGCTAACAAAATGTGGATAGTGATGTGCATGTTTCAGATTTACAACTAACAATCAAGGCTGTTTTTATGAGCTGTTTGGGATTTTATGTAATTAAATACTGCCAAACAATAGGCTGTCTAAGTAAAGGATTTATTTCACTTACAGACCTTCACTCAGATTACTGGGTTGCTGAATTAAAGGACTATATACAGTACCTTGCTTCTACAAGAGCATTTCCTCCTGTTATCTCGTTGAAGGGTGCAAACTGGTGGATTTCCTCGACATCAGCTTGTGTAATTACAGCTTCACTACGTGTATATTTAATTTTGTAATTGTAAGTAGCAGTTGCACGGGAATTCTTGTTCCTCTTTATAATATAAAAAAAAAACAATGAAACAAAGAAAATAAAAAGTCATTGAACTTTGAAATTCTGTGACTAGAGGCTATTACATCACCCACTTCTACTCATTTGTTTTCCAAGGCTGTTTTGTTCATTGGCCATAAGAGCAATCAATGTGAATTCTGTGCATGGGAGAGGTCAGGCACACTGCCTGTCTCCATTACTTTTACTGCTAAGAAGTGTTAGCTGCTTTTTCCTTTTCCCAAATCTAAGTAATTGGTCATTCCCTTGAGAAGCAGGCACATTTTTCTGAGGAAAGCAGATGCATAAACCACGCAATTTTTTATTTCAAAGACAGGATTATAATAAAATTCAGAAGTACCTGTCTTGAATAGCAGAAAATGGACATCGTGACTATTTTTTTACTCAACAGAGTAGGTGAATTAACTCATTCTGATAATTAATGGTTTCCAAGTCAGATAGTTTGAGCTAGATCAAGTGTGTTTGCAGTACATTACAGTGTGCAGCCCAGACCTCTGCTTCTCTGTGGGATCATTTTCATACAGAAAGAAAATATTGACAAGTGGATACAGCAGATCTGATTTCCCCCTCATTTTTATTATTTCAAAATGAGCGATTGTGTGAATATCAAATGCTGTTCTGCATAAGAATTTAAAATACTTTTACATAATACCACTCTGATTTACCTGCTGGCAGGTCTTGCATGGATGAGTATATGCTGAACCTGTGACAAATTGAACTTTCTCTTCACAGCTGTCCAGGTCCTTGGATTTGGTCACATAGACTAGGTTTGCTCTCTTGTTTTCTTGAATTGCATATGTTGTGTTACAAATACCTCCAATCCCAGCCTGGCAAAAATTAGAACAGGATCAGAGAAGGTCACTATTATGCAAAGCTTTACTTTACTACATGAAATTTCCTGTTTAATTCTGCATTTTCAAAATTACTAGTAGAAATGAATGCTTTGTTTTTTTCCTTATACTCTTCAGAAGCAAAATTGCAATGATCATTACTTTCATCTCTTTTTTACAAGTAGTTTTCAGTAAGTCAAATCAGAGTCACACAGAGAACTAAATCTCCCCAAAGTTTCACTTGGAGCCTCAGGAAAGGGGAGTAATAATTTTCAGTTAGAGCTTTTGAATATGAAATATGTTTTGAGAAAATATTAATTAAAAAGTGTCAAAATAATTTGATCAGTCAGAATGAAATCTTAACAGCAAAGTATTTTTAAGTTGGAGATGTCATTCTGCCCTCAAAACTTGCTTTAACAAAGGGCTTACAAATGCCTGTAGAACAGGCCTTGCAATATCAGGTGATCTGTCACAATATGATCAGCAATAATTAAAAATAATTCAAGACAACAGAGTTTTGATTGTGGGTATTCTTGAGTTCACAATTTTAGCTGAGCTCTTCAATAATATTTTGAGCATATACATTTATAAGAGCTTTTAAGTCTCCTCAGTCAGTGAGATTTTTGTAGAGGAAAAATGCTTGATGGCGTTCTAGGAGGAAGAGTTATTCAGATTTTTTTATTATTGTTATTTATAGCATAGCTAGTGCAGAGACCAGCTCTAGGCTATGTGAGAGCCGAGAAATGGTCACGTGGTGTTTAGGAAGCAAGATGTACTCACTTCATCTTCAGCTTAACAGAATTCCCTGAGACACTGTGTCATTGGTAAAGGCTAGAAATAGGAATTGCCCAAGCTTTCTGGAAGTCTTGCACTCTGCAAATACAGGTGTGGGTCTCTGCACACTGCAGGGTATGGTGGAGACATCCAGACTTTAAATGGGAATGTCCAGCCCAGAGAGTTCAGTGGGATGAAGCAGACTCTTGCCTAGCTGGAGTTCATGGCTGTGTGCAGTTTATGGGTAGCTCAGATAAGCTGAACCCACAGGAGGGGATGTACACTTTCCCAGGTTAGTCCTTTAAACCTCTCTGCAGACCAGATTTTGGGACTAATAATGTTTAGCTTCCTTTGCGGAGTGACTCAGGATTGTCAAGCATGGGTACCAAAGCTCATTAATCAGTTGCTGTCTGAAAAAAGCAAAGAAAACTTGGAAATTATTCCAGAAGATGAAGTCACATCTATTGCCTAGCAGTGACAGTAGAACATATTGCTAACTGAATTAGAAAGAATTAAGATGTGAAACTAGATATGAGAAAATAGTGTTGCAGAATATCCAACACCGCTCACCGCCGGATTTTTATGTGCAGAAAACAGTGTGCAAAAATTTAAATCATCTAGTTCCTTTCCCAGAAACGACTCTACTTACATAGAAATAAAATTTAAAAAATTAGAGTTACTCTGGTCTATAGTTTCAATAAAAATAACATGAAAGTATAAAAATTTCAATGTTTTTGCTGATCTCTGAATTGAATGTAGTCTAATCAATGTAAATATGGTTTCACAAAAACTAAACACATTGCAATTTCTGTGGTGAATAGTAATATCAGATGATTGACCTTGACTAATATATTAAAACTTGAAAAACAGTGGAAATTCCAACAGAGCATCAACTGCAACTGTCAAAGCCATTACGGTAATGTTATGACATATATACTATTTTCTTCCTAAAAGAGGAGATAGAAGAGATTAAAGCATATATGATTGGTATAAAAAGTCAAATTAATGTTATTTTGACTTTAATATTAAACTGTATTTTCAAGCATGTATTATACAGTGTTCACATTTTATGTAGGCTTCATCCTTCACAGTTTACTTTCTCTGGAATCACAAGCCAGATTTTCTAAGTGTTTAATTCTGCAAATGTATTTTTTGAAATACTTTCATCAACCAGTTTAAAAATATGCTCATCTCTTTTCATGTTTAAGTACATCTCCACCAAATGTTGTCCCATATGAAATATTATCATGATTTCTCAAGCTTAGGTCTTCCTCTAAATAAAGTTTATGTCAAGGATGAATTCAGAAAATGTGGTAGAAGACTCTGAAGTGAAAGTTTATTTATTTACAAAGGCACCACAATTGCCAAAACTCACCTCCTGTAGACTGTATGAATTCTGCATCTTCTTTATGCTCAGCTCCAGCATGTTCATAACCCCTCTGTAGATGTTCAGACCATCATCCGAGACAGAATCAGGAGCCATAATGTTCCCAACGTGGCCATTGCTGTACTCAAACTTGACGGGGTTACTGAGCTGCCCAGTGAGGACCTGGGTCAGTTTCAGCGATCGAGAGAATGAGCTCGTGGGCCAGACGCCGTTGTACTCTGCGGCTTCGATCGAGTGAATCTACAACAAAGGGGGAATAAAACTCCTCTTTCAGTTTTTATACCCCAGTTTACTTTTTTTTTTCCGTACACATAAGCATCTAGAGCTTTAATCACATTAAAAATAAGCTTTTAAATAACACAAAGCTTCTTCAAAGGGGAAACGTAGAAGTTGTCATTTAGCATAACTAGTGTCGATACACATATTTTTGTATATAAAAAGAAAGAGAGCCCTGCAAATGGCTGATATTTCCACAGCCACTGCACTCTGTTCTGTTTCATGGACAATCCATATTGCCAAAGGTTGACTTGTGCAAAGAAATGAGCCAGAGAAGAGCCACATGCATCAGGTTGCTACCCGAAAATGGTATGGAAGATCTGCAGGAAATTGCAGGAGAAAGCTAATGTTGCATAAAGCATCATTAACTCCTGTTGTGAACTCTGTCATTTCCCTCACTGGGGTCACAGAGTGCAGGCAGCAATCTGAAACTAATAAACACATGGCCTCTAGGCCAGCCAGACATGCAGAATTAGTTTGAGCAGTGGACAGCAGGTTACAGAAATTGTCCTTCCCTACACGTTTTGCTGTGGAACAAAGGCTGGGGCACTGGCTCCAACCCCACTCTGCACTTCACACTCCAGCCTCAACATAGGGCACATCCAAACAAGTAGAAAGTTGCGCTAAACTATGCATAACTTGAAAAAGTCCTACCCCAGGGAATGGGCACGTTTAGCTTAGTTTCTCAGAGGACCCTTCCCTTCTATATATTTTGACAATTTAAGGAGACTTTTCTCTGACACGTCAGGCTGGCGATGTGGTGCAAGACAAAGATTAATTTCTCAAAAAGCCACACAAACTAACTCATACAGCAAATCGCTGGAGACTGCACTTTCATATTTATTTTTGTTATTGTTGGTGGAGATCACTGCCAACCCCAGTAACTGAAGCTTACAGGGAAGGCTGTTAGAGAGTAAATCCCTCATGCTGCCTCTCGGACATGCTTCTGGCATATCGCATACAGGCAGGTTTGGGACTGCTCTGCAGGGTCAGGGCGAGGTAGTTTTCCCCAGCCCTTGGGGCCCAGGCAGGACTTACGCTGTCTGCTTGGTTTTGAACACAGCTGGCAATTCTTATTTGTAGGTTTGTGATGAAAAAATTGTCAGCTGGAAACTGCCCAGGGAACATAGCTTTTTGTTTGGGCTGAATGTGAACTAGTAGACTGCAGATGAAAGTTTAATTCCCTGAACCATGCCTCTCAAACTGTCTAATTTAAATATAACAGCAGCAAAATAAACTTTTCCCAGAGAAGAAGGGAATAAATGTACTATTACCTTTAGCTTAGAACTTGCCCAAAAAGTTATGGGGTTTTTTTCCTTTTCTCCTTTTCTTGCCTGAAATTATTTCTGAAATGGAAACTTATCACAAATGCAGTAACACCAGTAAAATTATGTTAGAAAGTTTTAGAGAACAGGAGTCAATTTTTGGTGAAGACTCTGGCACACCAAGAGATGTTTAGGCAGGAATAAAGAAGGATCTGGGATAAGGACAAGACTGCCTCTGCCTCTTTTCTGGCAGGGAAGCTCTCTACTCACCACTCCAGATGCATGACTCTTATTTCCTTGGCTTTTTTTTGTTTTGAAATCCATCCCCTTACAAATGTCATGGAAAAGCAATATTTCCCATCTAGATCTATTATAATTTGAACTTACAAAAATACCTAGTTACAGCAGGCTAATTCAGGCCGGAAGGCTACAACATTTACAAGCATTTATTAGAAGACCACCAGTCTTTTTATCCTAAAGTTTTCAATATGCTAAATTAAATCTTTTAAAAATAATATTTTTTCTTCCCTGCATACACAAGTCTAAGTAGAGTTTGTGTAAAGCAATTGAGGTGTGCATTTCTATACACTCATTATAAGCATGTATAGGCTCTTGTTAAATACAAAAGTGTATTCCACATAATCAAAACCCTCAGTAATTACTCAGCAAGCAGTAAAAGCATACAATCGAGGATGACAAAGAATATCACTCAGGACCCTTCAGAAAAAAGAACGATGACATTAATTATGCTAAATATTGAATCACATGCAACTCCTGCTGCATGTTTTATTGCCTTTTGTCTGCTGGTTATGAAATCAGTTGATTAAATAATCCTAGGTTGTACAGTTTGAAACAATTGGATTGATTCAGTAATAAACTATTGCGCATTTCCAATTGCATTCCATTGTCTCCCTGACCACAAAGCAGAAGAAATCCTTCAAGCCCAAGTTTGGCTTGAGCTGAGAATTACCTTGCAAAGTGCAAATAGAATTTAGGGCACTGTATAAAAAATAACAGTGTTAGTTGCATTATCCCTGAGTAAGCACGACACATGATGAAAACTAATAAGTTCACAAAAGCTTAAAAGAGAAGCTAAGTATGATGAGAATTTTACCTTTCAAATTGAACACAATTTCTTACCCTAATAAGACAAAGTTTTGGCCCAATACCACTAATTTCCACTTTACTTTTTATTCTTATTCCAGCTCTTGCAAGTCCTTTCTCTGGAAGTCCACTGAGAAGCGTGGTTTCATAATCAAATGTATAAACCTTGTTTTCACTGAAATCGGGTTCTGCAAAGAAATGGTTCCCATAAAATATTATACACAATGTATAGAACATATTAATACACCCATTAGAATGTATGGAACAAAAAAAGATGAATTTGTTCATTTTTGCATTGCACCTGAACATCTGAACTAAATTAGCTGTTGTAAAGCTATATTAAACATTGATACACTTTTCAGATTCTATTTTTAATTTCACTCATTATAAGTATATTAGTTGATAGGAAAATTACTTACGGTAATTAAGATGCTGGCTCCCTGGAAGAGAAGAAAAAAATAGAGGAATGAAATGACAAAGAAAGAAAAACAACACCAAAGTGTTAATGTACTATAGTATTAAAGGCTATATCTCATCCTGCACCTATAGCATAAACCTTTCTAATTAACTTTACTTCTATTTCAGTGCCAGCCAAATCGTTTTTTTTCTATAAACAACAAAAGAAGCAATAAAATATTTTTTCCTACAACATGTTAAAGTTCACATGTACCAGTGAACTATATTTAGGTTTTTTCCTGAACAGACAATTTTAAATTCATCAGAGCAGGTGAGTTAGATACTTACCCACCAGGGTTAAAACCAGGGCTAATACCAAGCCCCTCATGATGGGGATTAAGTAAGGGTGAACGTGATGGGTTTCTCTTTTATAAAGGCATGTGATATCACATGTTTCTTTTGGCACGTTAGTTTGACAAATAAGTGTATTCTAGAATGCATGTTGATCAATCAAAAAATAAACATTTCTGAGGTCACGAATGCTGACAACTTCAAATCACCTCATGATTTCAGCTACCTTAGTTTCTATATAGTTCACCATGTTTGTGAGCCCTTTGATATTCAGCAGGACACCTTGGCAGGTATGTGCTGGAAAAGAGATTTAACTTTCAAAATATCCTGATTGCTTTTTTCCTCCATTTTATTTATACAGTAAAAAACCCACTAAAATTTAAATTATGCAAATATAGTTCCTCCATCCTAACTGAAATAATTTAGTTTTCTTCCAGTCATGTCTTCAATCTCCTGATATTTTACTCTTCATAAGGGTCACTGCTTTGGAGACAAACCTTGCTCACATTGAAACTCTACATTTAGAGGAGAATTTGTGGTTGATTTTACAGATTTAGGCTTCAGACACCTTACAGCTCATAGGCATGCAATGAAAAACTGCCTTTCCATGGTATCTACCGTGTCTGTCTTTGCAAGCATATCTTGTTACCCACACCTGGAAAGACAAAACTTGTCAGTCTGACCATCACATTAGCCTGTGGTTAACAGTGAAATTTATACTAAGAAAACAGAAGGGAAACGAATCTCTTAGTTTATAAGAAGAATTTAATAAGAAGTGAGTTACATTTCCAGCAGGACCTCAGTGAGTTGGGACCATTGGGAACTTCTCAGTAGGTTCTCATGGGGCTTTTTCTGCTGTCACTCTTGGGGAAATATATCCAGAATTTCCCACTTGTAGCAATAACATTTAGATCAATCCTTAGCAAAACCATGTCAGGAGGGAGTTTGCTTCCTAACTTCAATTATATGTATTTTTTGCAAGTGTTTAACATTTACTCTGAATTTAAATGTGTCTTTTGTTCAAATGATAAATTAAATATCATGCAAAAAACCACCTGCGTACAAAGGTTACTGAGGGGGCAGGAAGGAGAGCTCAGGAATGTATACCTGGTATTTCCATGAGGCTGTGGAAGGTGCAACACAGCAAACACTGCACTAAGTCAGGCAGCCAGACTTTATCCTCCCGGAGGGGAACAAAGATTTCTCTGCTGGTGCTGTCCATCAGGGAAGAGAAGGGAGAAACCTAAACCCAGGTCCTAAGGTCTTCACCTTCAGGCCTGAAGACACATTTACTGCAGGCCCCATCAAACAGTCCTTTACATTATTGCTTCATTTACTTGGAATGATGCCACCTGACTGAGGAATAATGAAGTTCATTACTGTGGTGCCAGGGCACCTGAGCTGGAGTCAGGGCTGCAGCTGCATGGTCCCTCTACTCCATCATTGCTCCACCAGGAGTCAAATGAGGGCTCCTTCACTACCAAGACCTCCTGAAATCTTGAGGATTTTAGTGTCACAGCTTTCCTTTATGAAGGGAGGGATACAGAATTGTATAGGTAGTCAGACCTTCCCTGAAATGAAATCTACCCAGTAAAATATTTAAATATATAGTAGACATATGAACCATTAAAATGATTAATAATTACATTTTTGGTTCAGTGTGAGCTCAGGTGGTGAAAAATTAAGTGCACACAGGTTTCCCTTGATGTTTTCTCTTAAGGTGCTAAGTCCTGTGAGCTATGACAAGGTACACCATGTTTGTGAGCCCTGTGAAATTCAGCAGCACACCTTGGTGCTGTGAGATGTAGTCAGAAACATCCTTACAAACAGCTATATTTTTTGCTGCCAGAATGGAAGTAAATGCACAGCAGTAAAGTAATACTGTAAGTGATAACATGCACCCTGCTCATCACTGCCACAGCTTGACCTCTGCAGTAATATTGTGCTATCATATTGAGCTCAACTAGCTCCATTCCACAGGGCAGAATGTATAAGATAAAGTACAGAACTGTATGAGAAAGAATATTTATTTGAACATTGTTATTAATGGGTCATTGAAATACTGTGTGAGGGACACATACATATTAAAACAGACCTATAGCATTTTTCAAGTTTAATAAAAGGTTTCATAATTAAGGTGTAACATGAATACGTTTGTTCTAAATGGGTAGTGAAAATGCTGCATTTCTTTTTTCTAATGAAGCACACTGAATCTAAGCTTACAATCACCATGTGGATACCTGATTGTGAAAATAACAACTACAATAATTAAGATGGTGGAGGCTGCCATTTTCTCTTCATTTGCAGCATGTACTCTCTCTTTTTAATAACTCCTCTCTACCCAGGCTTGTTTCCTTGGGGGAGAAAAGAGAGTGATCTCAGAATTGTTGTACCCATTATTACTTTAAAGGAACTACCAAATGAATTCAGTAAGTAGAGAGGAGACACAGCTAGAGTTTGAGGGTCACAGCACTGAGCTCTAATCCTTTCTTCAAAGTAGACACATCATTCCTGCTGGTTCTGAGGGAATAAACAGGAGATCTATCACTTTAAGAAAATGGATAAAAGGAGGAAAGGTAAGAGGTACACTTTTTAAAGGCAATACAATTTTTCTTAAACATTCAGTAGGTCATGTTAGTGAGCAAGAAAACACATGAAAAATAAATAATCCACAATCAAACAGGCCCTCCACAAACAATTTCCAAGTGCCTAATTTGGTTGCAGAGGAAGGAAATTTAATGTGGGCAGAGGCTTTATACACAACCTCTATCTTTTCCTTTTTTCTTCTTTTAGGCATAAACAATGAAGAAAAGGGATTGTTAAAAAGCTATGGGAAATATCTAGGGATTTTTTTTTCTTTTAAAGAAGAAAATATATGGTGTTGAGTGTTACAGAGAATGTGATGGCTGTATAAGGAGTGCAGTAAAAGGAGGTAGACTGCTTTGATTTTACAGGGCACTTGCACCATAAATGAAACATGAATGCAGCCTAATTAACCTGATTAGAGCTATTGCTTCTACACAGCAATTGTCTTTACATAACACATTCTGCTTGAGTAACAGAGTCTTATTATCTGCTGTTGTACTGCCACCGATAGCTCTGCACTCTCCTTGTTCTGTATTCACATTGCTGAATTATGGTGCAGTGATGCCATTTCCATCCTGCTAATGTATAGCCTAATGACAAAGCAGAGATTAGCCAAACAGCTCCCAAGCAACCACAGCAAGTTAAAATAGATATCATCAGTTGGCTTTTTAGCCTTTAGTTTTCCTCATTTCAAAAGATTTTTGAAAGGAAGCTTCACACCTATTTCATATTTAACATTCACTCCTTGAATTTTTTGCTCAAAACATTCAGCATTTGTAAGAGTGGCACAGCCTCCAAGATAATGTTTGATATTCTCTCCAGAGACATTGTCTAATGAATGAGAATGTGTTTGAGGTTGGGCTAAATTGCCATATGCTTATTCTAGTACATTCACAAAGGGATTTTTTCCCCATTAGATTGCTTTAAAAGGAGTTTGGGGTTTTTTTGACTGTTACCCAGTTTGATGCTGGCACACCACCACTGGAGAGATAACTGTGGGAATTGGATACAAAGTTTAAAAACTAAAATAAGTAGAAATGCTATTTATGTGTTGTCTAGCTTTTGATGTAGGCATGGTTTAAAAGATACTGTTGATTTAGATGAATAGAATACCTGTAGAATTTTATTTTGATAAATTTGTTTTTTTCTAATATATGCTGCTAAGATAAAGCCACATTTTGGTGCATTTTGTGAAGTAGTTGTTGAGACTTTCCTAAGACCAAGTATGCATTGTCTGTCATTTCCAGACAAAAGAATGAAATTACAAAGAGGAGGGGGGAATCTAACTCTGACATTCTCAATATGAAAACAGATTGTTTTGATACGACTTAGTTTTACTAAGAAGCTCAAAGGTTTTTATTTGTATTCAAATATGGAAAACACATTCTGAAGCCTGACAGTCCACCACCGTAGCTACCATCATTGGCTCATCAGCCAGCATACTGATTCAGTGGCTTCAGGATTTCCCCTCCCCTTTCAGGATATACTATTTCCCAAGTCATTCAGTAGGGTTAAATGTTAGACAACTTGCATCTGAGGTTTGAATCACGTCATATTTGAGGACTGGTGTTTGCTATGTAATTCCATTGCACTAGAAGATAACTAATAAGTTTATCTTAACCCTTAGACTTCATGGTCACAGAGTGATTAGCTCTTGTGGGGTTGGTGCTGACAGAAAGTCAGCCTGAAATGCAGCCATGTCAGGAGTCCAGCTCAGTCACTTTGGGGATGAAATGGTGACAGCACAGACAGGACACAGAGCTCTGTGCCCTGCACTGCCCTGCTCAGTAGGCTGAGCTGCTGCTTGTGACTGCATGCCTGGCTCCAAGCGTCATGGCTGGTAACTCACCTGAAGGGAAGAATGCGTGTGTAAGGTTTATTGTGACAGCTGTGGCTCTATAAAGTGTGGGCACTGCTGCAGGGAGGTGAGGAGAACCCTCACCACCCCTTGCACCTCAGGATGAAAGCAGGAAGAGGGAGAACACTGGTCTAGGCAACTCAGCCTCACTACCCTTTTTTAGGAGGCATTGTGAACACACAAAACAGCTGCTGCCACTTTAGAAACAACCCATGACCCTCTGCTGTACTGCATGAGGATGCATTTCTATCCCTGGAGAAACAATGCCCAAGTTAGTGGTGGAAGAATTTTAACAAGAAGGAAATTCTCAAGGCTTTATTTTTCTTTACAACAGTCCAGGTGTACTACACTGCAAAAGTTCAGATTCTCCTAAGAAAGGAATTTAGCTTATTGTTTTTTATTTTCAAAATGTGGAGCTATAAAAATATATAATGATTTCTCAAAATTGTTACTCATATTTTGGTCCCACTCGAAATGTGCAAAATTTATTAATAATGAAGGGGAAAGCACTGATTTTTCTTAGAAGTCAACATTCTCAGTTATAATGATGATTCTTTTTTTGTTTCATGGTCCTTCATCTTAGTAACACATTCCTTTATATCATAGCACTACTGCAAGAACAGGATGGGTCTGGATCATCCCTTTTTAGTGCCAGAGTAACAGACAGGTTTATGGTGTTAGGAGGAAGCTCACCATGAATTTACTCTCAGTATGGAATATGTGAGGTGAGTGATACCTTAGTTTCACAGCACTGTGTCACTGTGACATTAGGTCATGGGTCAGATAAGATAAGCTGTGTATTATTCCTAAGGAAGGAGCAGATAATACCCAGCCAATTCAAACAACAGGCATTGACTTTACCCTCACAAAATAGGTAAAAAAGGCAACATCACCTACCAGTATTTAATGAAAGACTGTGACTTCCAAAGTATAAAAGGTCTAATCCTGTACAAATAAGAACACATTTTGTTTTTAAGTTAGTGTGAAAGTTAGTTCAGTAATAGATTAAGCACCATCATTAAGTTCCATCAGTTTAAAAGAAAGTTGCTACATGGTTATTCCCACAACAATATGTATTAATCATCCTAATATTTTCTCTATAAGACAGTTACAGATAAACAGAGCACTGATATTAATTCC
Organism: Anomalospiza imberbis; assembly: GCF_031753505.1. Classification (NCBI taxonomy): domain Eukaryota; kingdom Metazoa; phylum Chordata; class Aves; order Passeriformes; family Viduidae; genus Anomalospiza; species Anomalospiza imberbis. The sequence goes on along the minus strand of NC_089689.1, from coordinate 19,349,248 downwards.
TGCTTATCAAGGACTTCAGCACTATGGTTCAGCATTGCCAATAAAAATCAGAGGGTAAATTAACTCTTGAACACACCTTTGGCTAAGACCCTGAAGATTTAATTTAATCCCCCTAGTATAAGGAATTAAGGCTGAACAAATTTGTGTATCCAGGAGAAGTGGGATCTGGATGCAGATCCAGGCCTGCTGTCTTGCACACTTATACAACTTCATTTTTCCCATCTTGCAGAAAATCTCTTAACCATTTGACTGGGAGCAATTCTAACACTTATGATAAAGACTGTCTTTTCCCGCAAGAAGAACATATATCACTAAAATTCTGTTCTCCAGTGTGGTATGTGCAGCCTTGATGTGTAACTGCTCAAATTCTATTTTCAAGACTTTTAAATATAAATATAGGAAAAAGTTAAAGGCAGGCCCCTGCCCTCTACTCTCTGTACCCTGCACTGAAGTTAATGGTATCTATTCATGGAGTTTAACTGGAGCTATATCTAGGGTGTGCTGACACTAATTTGCTCTTTGAGAATTCACTGTAACTTCAGTGCAAACACTCGAGGAATAAAACGGTTCTCAGTATGAATAGGACTTGAAAATCTGCTCTAGCATGCGTACCACTCAGATCACTAACAATCCTATATGAACTTTATTTCAGAAGCCATCCAATTTTTTAACTATTCAATAAATTTTTTATAAAAATACCTAAATTAATTTCTTTTCACTCACCTTTGGAGAGAAAACTAGGAAGATTGTTATTTTCTCGGTTTTCAAAGGCAAATAAATGGGAAGGAAACTTCTAAATTTAATTTTCAAGGAATGCCTGCACTGATCAACAAATAATGTCAATCTCAAAACTTAAATTGGACATAATTATCCATTTTTTAATTCTTCAGAGAAGGCAATGGAATGAAGCCAGAGAGATTCCATGGATATTTTCTGCAGTTTTGTCTTGTTGGTTTTCCTTTCCCCTCTGAAAATTTATTTGTAATTCATTCACTGGCTGAATTTCTTCTGGAATAAACTGATATAGCTCCAATTAAATGGAATTGGGTCACTTTACTCCAGCTGTGTATTTAGTATTTTACAGTTTTTAACATAGGGATATGTTGGTTGATGCTAACTTGTTTTTCTAGAGACTTTCTAACAGGCAACTAAGTTACCTTGAACTGATTATTAGTGCATAAACCCTCTAATTGAGGAGTTGTACTGCAAAACACAGAGGACCATAAGTACAGTCTAGTAAATGATTCAAGCATTCCTATTCATCTTCTGGACACTGTGACACAAGTGAATGGAAATTTGTCTTCCTCTTGATTTAGATTGATTTAAGATCTTTCCTACAGAAAAAAAAAAAACCACAAAAAACAACAAAAAAAAAAAAAAAAAAAAAAACCAAAAAACAAAACAAAAAAAAACCACCCCCAAACAAAATACAAACCAAACCTGTTTGGATTCATATATGTGTGAGTTTTCTGAAGTGAATGTTAACTTTACCACTCCATTCTGTACTTGTGCACTTCTAAATATATGCAGCATATACCACAAGCAGGTGTAATAAATATGTGCATTTAAGCATATCCATTTTTAAACTCCTAATTAATTAAACAAACATTTTATACCACTTGTGTTCCTGGTTCACCTATCACAGGCATCTACACTTCAGTGCAGGTGCCATTGGCTGCCACATCACACAGAACCACAGCAGAAGAGCCTATTAACACAGCCAAGGCTCTTAACACAAGATTTTCGTGCATATAAAACTCAACTATCTTTCTTAGCGTAATTATTATTTATAAGCATTAAAGATTTTTTTTTTTTCAAATCTGCCTATGTTTAGCCTCTCCAGACAGCTCCTGGGCTTTCTGTAGCAGCTAAGTGCTTGAGCAGATCATGGCAGTGCCACTGTTGAACTTGGAGTTAAATAATGCTATCATTTTAGGTAAAGTGGTGATACTAAATGTCGCTGAAGGCCCCCAGCTGGGTAATAATTAGCATTGACTCCAAGATTGCAGAAAGCTGATTAATTGTTTTGTTATATCATCTTATACTATATCATACTATCCTTCTTAAGAAGCTCAGTAACCCTTACAGACAGTCCAATACAGCTTTGACCTAATTGGTCAATCCATCCAAACACCATCCAGTGCCCAATTAGGAAATCACCCATTGGTAAACAAATCTCCATGACACATTCTACATGTGCACAACAGCAGGTGCAACAAGTGGAGATAAAAATTGTTTCTTATTCTTTCCTCTGATCATCTCACAGCCTTCCCCAGGAAAATGCCTGGGAAAGTCTGTGCCTGCTCTCTGTGGCCAGAGAGCTGCTGCCACAACTGAATAATTCAGCGTCTTTCTGGAAGGTAGAAGCCCTACAACCTTTCCGCTCTCCTCACCAACCAATCTACAAAGAAATGTTGCTAGGAAAAACTATGGAGGAGTGTGGGAACAGCTAATCTTCCAGGCATAAAAGTAACTGCTGGTATCAGCAAAGGAAAATTAAAATATGAGACATACAACTGTAAAAGAAAATATGCTCTACATGAAAGCACATCAGCAGCTCCATCTGTAAGTTTCTACTCATTCAACATGTTGGGAAATGTATAGAAAAAGATAAAAGTGCATGTACAAAGACTTAGGCAATGTCTGAAGAGAGGGTAACAAATGTTCTGTCTTAATGAAGCATGGAAAAGAAACCAATCTCATGGTAAGCTTCAAAAGCCAGGCCAGTCATCTGGGAAACAAGAAAAAAAGGCAAACCAAGAAAATAGGCTATCAGCCTAAGCCTCACAAAGCATTCACAAAATATAAGTACCATAGACTTGTAAGTTAGTGGTTAATGGGCTCTAAAGTTATAGAACTGTCTATAGCACACATGGAACCACAGGTATGTGAGCCAGCCTTGTCACTGAAGATTACTGGAGCAGCCGGTTCAAAGCACATTGGAATCAAGACCATTATAGGAGTTTCTAGATACCTTTCTCTGACTCCAAGGAGCAGTTTAGCAAAGAGTTTGAAACAGCCTTTCCATCCTGAAGTTACAGCAAATAAGATTTCATTGCCATTCAATGAGTAAAATTCCTCATACAGGAACAGTTACATCCGTGGACAGTTCTTTCAAATGGACCTGGACTCAGATGATGAACGTCCAGCTATAAGAAATAAGGTGCAAGGAGCACAACTGAAGGCAAGAGGAGGATTGTGAATCAAGGAGTGTGATTCATCAAAACCAGTGGAAAGAATATCCCTAAATCAGGCTTGAGCTGCCTGCCATGAAAGGTGGCACAAGGTGTGAGGAGAAGATTTGTGACAACTGTATGGAAGTGCAGGTCCAGAGAAGTAGCCAGGTTTTTCATGAGGGTATTCCCTGACCCCAAGAGATAAGGGGAGTCTACTTTGCTAAAAAGCACGAGACACACAAGATACTGACAACAGCTTCAGATTGATCTGGAGAGCGGGAAGGGATGATGGACTTCTCAGGGAAGGAGTTGTTCGATTTCTCATCAGAGCACTTTGCCCTCACTGTCACTCATTTTGCTCTAGAGCCTTATAAGATCTTTAACCCAAAACAGGTGGTTTTGTCCTACTAATGAGACTTAATTGGAAACCTATTGTTTTTACAGGGAGACTCCAAGGTCTCCTCAATAGGAAGATCGAAATAACATGAGGGAAAAAGGGATTTAAACTGAAAGACACGAGTGACATTTTGTCCATGTTATTACCTCAGTATTAAGCAGTTTATTTTTGTCTCTCTGTCTTGGGGAAAACTGGTTTGGATTTGCCCTTGAATATGAAAGACAATAGAGAGGTTTTAAACAGTTTAGATAAATACATGGTAAAAATTACTCTGGAAGCAAATGAGAATAATTTGAAGCTACACAATAAAAAAGATAGAGATATATAGAAAATTCTACTTTTCCATTTCGAAGTCCATTTAATATACTTCAGATTAGAAGGCTGGAAAAAGGTGTCTACTTCAGTCTCTTATCTGAAGCCACGAACAAGTGTACAATGCAGAAAAAAGGAACCAAGGAAAACTTTTTATTTTTCTCTTTGATGCCTTCACAGATCCTTCAGAATAGAAGAGGGCATCAGATACTTTCTTTTTATTAGTCTTGAAGAACTTCTGGAATAACTCTGAATTTTATATATTCTGTTTTCTCCAGTTAGCTTTTATTTTTTATATAGAAAATTTATTTTCCCCCATCTTCCACCATCTTTAGCCTGTCTCTTGCTTTGTTGCATTGCAGACACAGTGACTGTCTCAAAGTCAAATGAGGGCAACAATATTCCTCAGATGGCTTTTTGCTCTCTGAAAAAGCCCATCCTGCAGTTCTCTAAATCTTTCAATAATATACATTACTTCATGGGGGCTTCAGGAAAGACGGAGTAAAACTAGAGAGAGATGAGTACTCCTGTTAGATGTCCAGAGAATGGGAACTCCATTTGAGCCATCTTTTAGGTGCTGCTGCCTCCTCCTGTGGTGCTCTGACTAGTCCACTGTGTCAGAGATTTGGACACTGACCTTGCCCTTTCGCTCCCTCCTTTGGGACCTCACACAAGATGTGGAAGGCTCTGTCTTCCCAGACCTCTCACAAAACTGGTCTTGTGTTCACCATAGGCATTGCTAACAAATGAATAACCAAAAAAACCCAAAAACCCAACCAAACCCAGAAAGACCAAAGCAGAGTTGCCTTCTGTGTGCGCGTGCTGTGTTGATTACCAGGGATGTAAGTAGCAGCCACAGAGATGCCAAAAGGCAAAAAACCCCAACCTCACCTCAGCATTATAGCACAAGGGATAAATGGAAAGTGAGTAATAACAAATATATGAGAGGAGAGTGCAAAGACCTGATTCATATGCTGGTGGTAATTCATGTGCTGTGGTGGGAGGAAGGTGCTCTAAGCAGGGGTGTAAGGAGAGAGAGTAGAATGCTGACTTACGAGCTCCACTCCTACAAATACATTACTGTTTGACTGTAAAGTCCCAGAGACAGCACTAGAGATATATCTGCTTGAAGGAGGTTAACAGAAATGCCATCTCTCCTCACATTTATGTTTCTCATTCTATTTCATCAGGTAAGATCTCTCCAGCAACAATTTATCATAACCTCATTAGCAATCTCTGACAACTCTCCAGCTTTGTTTTCTCTCAATTCTTATGATCAAGAAATACACAGTTTTCTCTTCCCTGATTTTCTTCAGGTTTTTTTTCTTTTTTTTTTTCTTTTTCTTTTTTTTCTTTTTTTTTTTTTTTTAATGAAAGCCTGCAGTATGTAATGAACGATTGCTGCCAGGAGCACATTGCACAGTGTCTATGTGATGATTATGTGAGTGGTTCACAGTCTTTCACGTTCCATAGTATAGAAGTGAGCCTTTGGGGCAACTCAAAAAGTTTTAAAACACTTGATTTCATTCAGGGAAGAATCAAAGAGTTTCACTAGAAGAAATTGTCTTTACACATATAAAAAAATGAAGGTTTCTAAAGGGATCTTTTGGTTAGATGACAGAAAACCTGCATTTTGTAATACCGCAGGGGTTCTTTTAATAAGTCACTGAAAAGTTCCATTTGACAAGTCAAACCTTGAATTTTTTTTTTCATACTTATTATAGCCAAGGAGGTGCTAACCTAATACAATGGGCAAAGGAGTGTCATCACAATACAATAGACCAGACAGAGTTAGTACAATGCTGGGCAATAAGGGATCTCACTATAATGAGTTGGAGGAGCAGTGTCTGCAGCATAAGAAGCATGCTTCAGAAAAGAGAAAAAAATGTGTTTGGTTTGTTACTGGTCATTTTATAGCTGCAATTGTAACTCAATGCAATGACCTCTAGATGCTTAAGAGTCTTTAAAAAGCAGAATGATCATTTCAAAGGTTCACAGGCCAAAAGAAACCATTATGGTACCTAACTGGGGGCCTCAGTAACACAGGCTTATGATTTCTGCACAATGTTGCCTCTATCTGACTTGATAATTCAGAGTTACATCAGTGGTGTTAGGCTGAGGCTCAGTTTGGCCCTCTTGATTGCTCATATTGATGCACTGTGAGAACTAAAGAAGTATTAGAGGATGAGATGAGAATGTTTTCTCTTGACTTCCGTTTAATTACATTTGACAAAAATTTGCATAAATTAAGTCAGAAATCTCTTCTTTTCCTGTACTTTTTTGGTATTGGTTTCCAAAATCTTTATTATATTTTTGGCTCTTAAATCACTTTATTCAATTTATACTCACTTCCCAGCTCCTGTTCAAATTTCAAGGTGTACTAGCTCTGGCATCAGGACAATCCTGTAGCAAGTATGAAGGGTGTTTGGCTAGAAGAGCTTTCCCACTCACAACATCATTCTAAAGCACAACACGGTCAAAGGATGCTCAGAACAAATCCATACAATATGCTATATGTAAATCTCCACAGGATTTCAGCAAACTACACTCTGCAAATTTATGTGACCTACTTTTTCAAATTGCTTAGTGCATAATAGCATCCTTGCTGTCAATCACATAGCAAATGCAAGTATAATATATGCCCTTGATGTGGAAAGAAGAGAACAAGGCATAACTTGAATAAAACTTGGCCAAGATGTAGAAGAAAATGACGTGGGTATGAGTTCAAATTTACAGCACAACAATACAAATGCTTGGTGGGGGAAAAAGTGCTGCTCAGCCGCTGGAGACCAGCATGAAACATATGGGGTAGAATGGAGTGATTGTAGTATACAGAGACACAGTTTGGATCACTTAGATATGCATATGACAGACATCTGAAAGTCCAAGCAGCACCTTTCCTGATTACCCAGAAGCCCTAATGCAAAGCTTCATAAAAAAAGAGTGACATCACAGAATCACAGAATAAGCTGAGTTGGAAGGCACCTCAAGGATAGTTGAGTCCAGCTCCTGGCCCTGCACTGCACCATTCCCAAGAGTAACTCCATGTGCCTGAAAGCGTTGTCTAAAAGCTTCTTGAACTCTGTCAGGCTGGTGCTGGGACCACTTCCCTGTGGAGCCTGTTCCAGTGCCCAACCACCCTCTGGGTGAAGAACTTTTTCCTGATATTCAGTCTAAACTTTTCTGATGCAGATTTGAAGACAGAAGGCTAGCACAGTATGTTGGTGTTACTTGGTGCAGTACAGTTTAAGGAGGAGTGCATTTCTGGACCTAATTTTTTAAACATTTTTAATAGTTTAGTACTAATGAAAAATGACATTCTTACTTAGCACGGAAAAGCTGTAGTGGTATATAAGCTTTAATTCAAATATGGCAAAACACATCCAAGCTGCAAACATCACTAGAACACTTTTGACTTCAGTAAGACCCACTTTACAGCTACTAAGAAAAAGAAACTATGAAATATTTCTGAGTTCCAATTGCTAAATGGCCTTCAGGAGTCAGAAAACTTGGTTTTGTGGTTCAGGCAGTAGATAAAGCCTGAGAAGAACTGGCTTCAATTTATGGATCCGTGTTGGTCTTGGAGCAAATCACACTTAATACAAAATGGGGATAGTATGTCATGCCTGTTGGACTATAAACATTTTAGGGCAGGGAAAATCTCTCACTAGGTGAAGACTCAGCATCTACCTCAAAGAAATATCTATCTTGACTGAGAGGATGAGGTATTCCTATATTAGAAATACTGATCAATAACAAAAACAAATATTGCTGTCTTTTCCCAACTTCCCTGGTTCCTGGAGCTTATCTCAGATGTGAGATTGGGTACACAGATTTTCTTCTGCACTTAGCTTTGTTGGGGGCAGACAGTTCCTGCTTGCTCATAAAGAGCAAGAAGGCTGGCAAAGAAGAAAATGAACCCCAGCTGTGAGGGAAAACAGAAAGAAGAAGGACCTGATGGAGGAAAATATACTGGTGGAGATATTCTGGTCTGCAGATGGTGCAGGACTTATCCCAAGTGCTTTCCACTTCACCATCTGGCAGTAACTAGAACAGAAAGTTTTCAAAGAATTAGAAAAGGTTGCTTTCACCTCAAAAATAACCCAAATACAGGGCTAATGATTAAGGGGAAAAAAAAAAAAAGTTTATGTAGCCAAGTATTCAGAGTTCAGAAAGTGGGAGAAAAGCATAAGCAAGTGAGGATGAGAGCTCTAAGCCTATTTTTTTTCCCTAGCCAACATTCAGGGCAAAAACTAACCCTTGCTCTGAATTCTCTTCACCTTGTTCCTGTGTTTGATGCTCCATGCAGTCCTCACCATCCTACTTCTCTCATCCTTTCCTTTCAAAAATCCCTGCATCTGCAATATCATTGTGATTTGCTTCTAGGACATAACCAGGCATGTGGGATGAGGGCTAATGGTTTCAGTAGATATCTATGCTTTTTGTTCTCAAGGGAGATGGCACAGGTCAGAAAATGAACTGCCCCCTTTCAATCAGTGTTATATTCTTGCTTCTCTAAGGGACATTTGGGGTATAATGTGGTGGGAAGACATGTTACAGATGGATAAAACATGGTGAGAAGTTGGTTTTATCTGCCTCAAATTAGACATGGAGACAGAAAGGACAGCAGTTTCTGGACATTAGGAGGAAAGTTTGTTTGGCAGGGTTTTTGAAAATCAGTCACATATTTTTTGTTTAACAGCTTACAAGATAGTATATTATAAGACTGATTGAGTGTTTATGATCTGTGTTACAAAAGGACTATGGGATGTAAGTTGCTGGTGAATGGTTTCAGCTTATGTCTGAAAGGCTGGCAAGGATGAAGGAGGCACTGTTTAGGGCCCTGAACCCTGGAGAAATGGATGCTGACCACCCCACATCTGCTCCATGACTCCTCCCAGGGAGGAACAGCAGTTGCTACATTCCATGGGGGGATTTCAGCACACAGTGATTACTTCACTCTGGCTTTTTTTTGGAGGATAGCAACTTCCTTCAGTTTATACCTGCAACTGTATTTATTGCTAAGGGAATCTAGCTTCCCATTAAGTGCCTCTGATCTCAAATAGCTTCAATTTGAGCCTTCGTTTTTGTGAAAACATGTAAGGAAGACCTATGCTACCAAAACCAATTCTGCTTATTCTTTAAAGGCTTTGCCAAATGTTCTTATTTAATAACAGTTATCTTTATGTAGTAGCTGTATCTTTTCATAAGCTAATAGTTGTAAAGCACTGTCTACTTTACTTTCCCAATATAAAACAGGTCTAATGGGTATCAAATATGAAAGCAATATTCCCGCAATTTATCACTTAAGCCTTCTTTCGCTCTTTTGGGGTGAATTGTTGTATTTTTAAAAGGAAATTGATTGCCTTGAGTGAATTCTTTTGTTCTTCTACATTAACAATTCATGAATGAAGCCAATTGCTGCAACACAATCTTCAGTTCCTTGTCCCACCAATAACCTCAGCTGTATCCTGGAGGGTAAACTCACACTGCATCAATCAGCTGTCTCCATGGTCTGTAGCACAGCCATGTGAACTGTGGCTTACACTATGTTCTCGTTTGCTCCCTTGACTTCTGGCAGTAGGGAACTCCACCAAAATGAATTAACTGCTACAATGTTTTCTGGCGTGCTGTACTTTACATGATTGGAAAGTTATGTTACTAGAAAGAATATAGACATTTACTCTGAAGTTCAGAACCAAATGCCAATGGTCAAATGATCCTGTGCACCTTTCTTCTCTGCCCTGCTCTTTTCACTATCGTTGTTAAGAACTGGGCCAGTCCAGTTAAAAAGATTCTGGGAGATTAAAGAGGTTGCTGTTAGGGAACATTTTGGACTAATTTTTTTAAAAAATAACCCAATGACAGAAAAATAACCCCAAACCAGCCCTATAAAAATGATCTGGGAAAGGCAAAGAGGGTAGCGGTTTAAGAATACATTGAGATTGCACCTGCAAATTAGTTCATTCACTTCTTTCCATGAGCAAACCCTGTGCTCCTATTCCCAAATGAGAAATAAACACCGCGAGCTGGTCAGGCAGACATCCAAATGCCCAGACTCAGTGTAGCTGTGTGCCCACAGAAGTCATATGGAGCAAATGGAAGCTGTGAACGTGGACTTCAGCCTAACTTGCAAAGCCGGAGCTGTTGTGCAGCAAAACTCATCAAAGTCTGCTGTCCCGGCTGGCCTTCAGTCACTAATGAAACCTCTCTGGCGTGTCCTTCTCCTCACTGCTGCTGACTCCTCTCTTGAAAGACACCTGCTCTTAAGCACATTTTCCTCCTTTACCTCCTTATTTTGGCTCAGAATCTCCACATACGCATGGGTATTCATGGGCCTTTTGCTGCTTTAGTTCCTCTCCACCCAAATTTGTTGTCTCTATGCAGCAACCTGTACCCACACAAAGCTCTGCACACCCCAGCTTGGACAAAAGCAGGTTTCACACTTGGGCTCCCTGGACACACTTATTTCTATCTCAGTTTCATCATGGTATTAGGTGTGGCTGCTTATAACAATTTGTACAACAACAACAAAAAAAAAACCCCACTGCTGGTTTACAAAAAACCAACCAACCAACCAACCAACCACCAATATTGAAAAAAGCCATCTTTTGTGACCAAAACCCAATAAAACCTAGCAAACAGTTACTTTATTTCATCTGGAAAACAATAAATTAAAATGCAAATAAGTAGATCCCCCTTTGTCATTTAAACTATATTTAAGAGAAGCTCCTCTGGCCTAGCTGCTTCAGCATTTGACCTCAGTGAGACAGAGGAGATACAAAAGATTATTTGTCTGCAGATTGCAAGATAACAAGCAGTACATCTGAAAATGTAAACCTGAGATAACTCTTCTTACAGATGATCCTGGGAGAAGATGAACAAGTACGAGAAAAAAAAAAAAAAGTCAGAGAAATGAATGACAGACCTGCTGTAGGTAGTATGATTAAATATCTAAAAAAAGACCAATGAAAATAATTAATTTTTCTGATTCACCACTTAAATTTCTTGAAAGTCCCTAAGAAATCTGATGTCCACCTGAACCCATTTTTTCTTTTCCTAGAATTATCCACATTTGAAACAAATATTGCCTGGGATTAAATAAAAATGTTTATTTTAGTTGACTTTTTTTAACTTTGATTTGATGTATTCTTTGAGAATTTAGAAAATAAAATAAGTACTTGAAAATAAAGGGACTGACTCATAGAGATCACTGCTAAAATAGAAGAAAGAGAAGAACAATTAATGATGGCAACTTTCACAAAATGGAGCAGAAACAAAATCTGGGTTATGGAAAACCCAGGCATAGATTTCACCTCTGCCAAAGCTGCAGTCCAGACATGAATCCACTTTTCCTTTCCTATGCTCATGCCATTTTTTCAGACAATCATTCAATAAGAGTTTATTTATATGTTCATTATTCAACAAGATATAAAATTATATCTATAGACCCAAGTTGCAGTCGGGGTCCCACGCACACCAGGAAGAATTAATGAGATGACCTCACATGGTGGAGAGAGAAGATTTGCATCCTGTTCTTAAGCTGTGGCAAGGCACACAAAGGCTAAAGCTTTCTTGTTTGTCCAAAGCAATCTGTGGAAAATGGGATCAGAAATTCCAAGTCCTGGTACAGTGATTTTTCTAAGAAATGTTCCACAAGACATGCTATAAAGACTCTCTAATGTCTCTCCACCCCTTTGCCCCCTGAACTGGTTGTGCTGAGACTCCAGGAAAGCTCTGACCAGATAACCTTGATCGACAAAACATTTTACAAAGACAAGGGCAAGGTAAACTTCCCTGGACTAGTCTGCAGTGTCATAAATGTTTGCAGAATTGACTGTTCCCTCCAGAGGCAGCCCCATGTTTCACTGTCCCTGCTGCATACAAATGAAGTTACTGCACAGCACAACCAAGTGCATATGCTGTAGTGTGACCTTCTGTTTGGTGACATCCATCAGTGAATTGCTCTGTGCTAGTGGCTGTCTGAAAATCAGCTGGTACATGAATTTCTACTCTAATTTCACTAAAACCCAATCAATAAGGGCACACAGTGTTCTCATATACCTGCTCTGTGAATAAAGTAAATGAAATATTTGCACAGACTTTTGTGATTCTTTTTAAAGGGCCTGACTAGAAATTGGAATGCCAGGAGCTCCGAGGAGGGGACTACAGACAAGCAGCACTGTATGCACAGGAACTGCAAAGTCCTCTCTTCTCGGTGGAGGAAAAGGAAAATCAACCCAAATGTCAATGAACATTTCTAAAAAATCCTGAAAGATTAATTTAGCATAAGTTAGTATTGCTAACTCTCTGATACTGGACCTTGTGAGCAGGTAATCCTGATGCAACTAAAGAAGCATTATAGATAACTGCTCAAATGCAAACATGTATACCAGCTACATCTATATTTGCATAGAAATTTGTAAAATAAAGTTCTCTTGGGATGATAATTGTAAGGATATTATGGGGAAATTTTGTTTTTCTGGTAAAAAAACCCAAACATTAACCAACCCAATTATTTTGTAATTATGGAAAGATTAGGTAGGAAATGGAAACAATAGCTCACTTTGTATTCTAATGAGAAAACTGGGGCAAAACAAACAAAAGTGCAAATATTAGTTTCAGAAAAAACAGGAGATTCCTCTGTACTGAGTGTGTCATTAGGCACAACATGCCCCAGCTATTGAAAAATAACCATGACTAAATGGAAATCTTCTGAAACAAATTGCTACTAAGGCTTATACAGAACTGTCCCACTTGGACCAAAAAAGACTCGATGCCCCTGGTGGTAACACTGAGAAAATATAAATACTTGTTATTTTCTGAAGTCCATTCTCAGGTATTGTCTTTTAGTTGCAGACAGTACGTGTGGCTCTGTGAGTAAGAACAGCAGAGCCAGTGGGAGACAAGGGGGTTATTATTCCTAAATGTTATGTTATTGTTCTTAAAACATTCTTCTGCTAAGAAACAGTGCAGCAAGATAAAAACAATGGTATTATACTCAGGAGAAAAAAAACAATGGCTTTGGAAAAAAACAACTCTGGGAAATGGAGAGAAGGCTTTGCAAAAGAGCTCTTGATTTGCTTTTCAAGGCTTTACATGGGACCGAGCACACATAATGGCTAAGAGCAGAGACCAGAGCATTTAAATGAGCTTTTCAGAAATTTACTTAATAGATACATGCTTTACATCAGGGACAGATGATAGCAATTTTCCTTGCCCTGGGTTTTTGATTCTGATAAAGGTGTGGGAAAAAGATAAACATATCTGCTCATGTTTATTACTGTTCTAGTGAGAGAAAGAAATTCGATTAAAACTGTCATTTACTTTACAGCTACAGAAGTTATATGCTAGTCTTTGGTGTTCAATAAGAGTTTGCTATGTCATCTCAAGCATTAAAACTGGTTGGTGCCCTGTCTTAAAATCCTTCACATTCTTGCCAGTCCTCTTAATTTTTGTTCTTATTCCATAACCCCTTTTCCAGCTATCCACAATTATAAAAGTAAATGATTTCAATATGATGCAAAAGAGTAAACAAACCCTTACCCTGCAATTGTTCTAGGCACTGTGAAAGAACAAATAATCATTTTGACAGGTAGACAGGAGACAGGTCAAAGTGATCTCCTGAAAGTCTGCCTTCAAAAAGGGCAGCAATGCAAAGCTTCTTTCCTTTTCTTCTACCTTAGTTTTCTTTCCTTCCCCTCACTCTCCTAAATTTCAGGGTGACCCAACAGCATTCATAGATACTGAACTAAAATACTGACTTTGTTCACAGCAAACCATAAGGGGGACACTGCAGAAATATGTGATCTTTTCTGCATTTTTAAAGTAGTAGTATGAGATCCCTTTGCTTTTGCATAATGATATAGAGCCATTTCCATTTTCTCAATCTATTACAATAAAATACACTCTGAAAATTAACTACTTAGAGACATGGTAATAAGAAGCTTTCTTTCAAGAGGAAAAGTTTGGACACAGGAATGGGAAGGGTACAGCTCAGCAACTTATTGTTTCTATTTCTCACTGCTGGAAGAAGACATCCCATCCAGTTAAAACAAGGTGGATTTGAAATAATAATTTGGAACCCTAAATTAGGGACCTTCAAAAAATCATGCAAACTCTGCAAAATCTTTATAGAGACATCCATATATATATTCCACATATATCTTTATGTGAATAATACATTTTAAAATTCATTTTAAGGACCTCCTGTGTCTTTTTCCAAAAATTCATTCACGTTCTCAAGCTTTTGCCATCCCCCAGGCTGTGGAGATTAGATTTTTCTCCACCTAATGGAAGCTAGCACCAATCATCACTTTCCAGCAGCTACTCTGGTAGTATGTGGACAGCCTTATCCTGATGTGGGGACAAAGGGCAGTTGGGACACCTGTTCTGGCACTCGTGGCCTGCTGTGATGCACGGGGGACTGCAGCGGGAGCTGGGGAGGAGGCGGGTCCTGGCCGCAGTGTCCTGGAAGCAGGGTGGGGGCTGGAGGTCCTGATGGCCCTGTGAGCAGAGCTGCCATGTGGGTGTGGAGGTGTCAGGGTGCAGAGGTGGCCCAGTGCTGGTCACAGACCTGGACTGCTTCTGTCTGTGCAGGGAGATGGGCTCCAGGAGGCACCACCAGCCCACACTAGAGGCTTTTGTATTCTGGTAGCTCTCAACTACACATTTGCTTGTGTTATTACTTCGCATGCTGGCAGGCTTAAACCACCAAGGGTAATCCTGGGACAAGTTACAATTACAACTTCTTTCTGTTGTGGAGACATGACCTTTGACTGTTTGATTGCAGCTGGCTTTGGATCAGGGCCTGTAGCCAAAGCTGTGTCGCTAGCATAACATGCAACACTCTCTGCAGAGCCTCTAAGTATAAGCCATCACTTCTCTGATCTAAAATACACATAACTGCAATGAGCTGTGAGATCCTCCAGCATTTCACAGCATATACAACTGATTTATTAGCAAAGATTTTCTGTTTCCAGATAGAGAATCATATAGAAAGCCAAATTTTTAGCTTTCATGAAGAAATGAAGCCCAGAGTGTGAAGAAGGAGTGAATTCTGGGGGAGTGGGGGAGAAAGGGGTGGGGTGTGTCTGCACATGGGGACACACCTTTTCCATGTACCACTTGGTAGCTCTATGAGAACAAATCTTCAGAGGAGCCAGAAAAACCTGACAAAATTGTTGTAGCTTTACAGTCCAGTTTAGGTTAAAACCCAACTACTAAAAAGGTGACATGGGCATTCCACATTCTCTTGCTAGATAAATTTGGGTCATGCCTTTTACATACACAGTGATGGTAAATTCTTATTGGTAATCCATACACACCACAGAATTATACTTCTCAGTTCATGAAAGGACTGTGGTTAAGACTAGTTCAGCAGTCAGACTGGTTATGTTACCGTCCCGGCTTCAGGCACAACACAGGGCTGTGTGGATCAGTGGGACTCTGCATGCAGCTCTTCTATGCTGTGCAAGCTGGGACCAGCCTACTCTGACTCGGAGAGCAAAGCGGGCCTGTGAGAGGAGCACTGCAGCTACCAGTGCACTGAATATCACTGAAGCTTCCAGCATCAAAAAACAACCCTAAAAAACTCTCTCAAAAGCAACTGCCCTGTCAACCTCTTCATAATCCAGTTTATCTGTCACACATGCTTTGTAAAAGCATCAGCCTATTAAATTCAACAGAGTCAACTTCAAACTTGCTAAAAAGGGAAGAGGACACCATGGATATATTTTGGTCAGGCACAGTACAATATTTATGGCCTTTCTTCCCCACTACAGTTATGCTACACATGCATTTTATGTGACTAGATCTTGTTAGACAAGCAGGCGTTTCCAAAATGTTTCAAATGAAACAAAGTATAATGAGTACACTTCCAGAGAGGATATTCTGCTATGCTCCCGGCCTTGACTGGGCAGCTTGTTTAAACATCAGGTTAAATCCTTTTAAAGTGAAGTGCCTTTTAGAGGTTTTGCAGCAGTGCTCTTGATGACGGCAAAAAAAAAAAAAAAAAAAAAGTCAAGAAACAGAACAAGGTCAGCTCTCATTTCCTTTCAGCTAACTACTCCAACAAACCTATCCGAAACGTTTTTTTCACACACATGAATTCCGCGTGGAATTAGAGGGAATACGTGTTTTCTTCTTCCTCTCCAGCCAAGCATCCTCCCGATGTTACCCCACCTCCCTTGCTCCGGCCCTAATCCTGAGCCCCCTCGCTGTCGGGCTGCGTCTGGGGCGGGCCCGTGCGCAGCGGCGCCCCGGCAGGTGGCACTCGGGCTCCGCGGCCGCGCTTTGCTGCGCGGGCCGGGCGGAGCGGCGCTTTCCGCGCCTCAGTCTTCGGCAGCCGCATCTGTCGTGAGTGTCCCCGCATCTGTCGTGAGTGTCCCCGCATCTGTCGTGAGTGTCCCGCGGGCGAGGCGGCCGCGTCGCGGCGGGGACAGCCCTTCCTGCGGGGAGCGGAGGCTCGTGGCTGAGCGCACGCAGCATCACTGCAAACCGTCATGGAAGGAGAATTTAAAGCGCAGCTACTATCCCCAGGGGGAAATGCCTGCATCGGCAGGGGAATATATGTATGCATACTGTAACTCCTACTAGTGTTAATGGGAATTATGCGTGTAAATCCCCAAATTCCAGCGCACAAAGACGAGCGTGTCCCTGTAAGGGTCTGAATTATACATTTGAATTAAATCCGACTGTTGGGAAACTCATAATGCTGTGGCTCTTATTATAAATTTATACTTAGTAGGACTAAGTTTCACCTGAAACAACAGAACCTGAAGTGTTATTTGTTCCAGCACATTATTTTGTTAGATGTGATAATCAGCTCACAGCAGGACCGTGAGAGGCTACTCAGCTTGTTGACAATTCTGGGTCCCATCCAGCTTCAAGCAGCTTCTGAAGGCTGCAGAGCGGGATCCCAAACCTGGCTCTTCAGTGAGACATGGCCTGGGCATTGCTGGCTGTCCACAGTCCCTTCCCAGGACATCCCTCTCCCGGGCACAGAGTTACCTGTTCTATTTCGTGTGCACTCCCACCCAAAGCAAAGACTGTAGGTGAAACTCAGCAGAGCTGCTGCTGTTTCCAGCCCCCTGTATTTTGCCAGGTGGATGAGATTTTTTTCTTATGAATTAAGTGCCTAAAAAAGCAGTCTTGAGGTGGAGGATGAGCTTCAAATCAGTTCTCCTTGAATTACTGGGCTACTTTGTAGACTGTTTAAGGAATTATGTGACCTAAGGGTATGACTTCCACTGGCATTACCTTTGAATTAGGAAGGTGCCTTTCACAGGAGCTTTTGTCCCACATTTATCATCTCAGCCTCAGATCTCTTTTAATCCCAAGGTATCCCTTCTCTCAAGGCTGCACGTTTTCTCTCTGGTCTGAAAGGAAGGAAATCCTGTCCTGACCCTCACATGTCAGCAGCTGGATTTGGTGAGTAGCCACGGTGCTGCAGGAGGGATGCCATGGAGTTCCTAATAGGGAAACATATCTAAAGAAGCCATGTCCATGGCTTCAGCCTGCCCTATTCTTACCTTCATCACCTTATTATATGTCCCAGCACCTACATGGAGGAAAACAGAGAAACACATAGGACACCTGTGGAGGGAGCAGTGAGGCAGCTCTGCATGTGTGGCAGGGAGGGGTCACCTTTCCAGGGGTGTGCTGCTTACATGCCTCAGGGATGCAACAGTGCTGGGTGCCAGCATGAGCTCCAGGGCCACTGCATACAGGGATGGCCACCATGGTGCAAAACAACTGTCAAACAGCCCCTCACCCCCTCCTATGTGGTAATATTTTCTCCTCCTTCCTGTCTATTTTTGTTCAGTGCTCAGACACTTCATTCCTCTCAGCTACCCCATGCAAGAGTAGCCATGTGTGCCCTCTAATCCTGTGCAGTCCCAAGCTTAGGCTGAAGCAGACCAGCACTTAATGCCACCCCTAGATTTAAATACCAATCATAGAGGCAAGGAATTGCTTTATTGTGAATGAATCCTTAATCTATTGAGTTATTTGGAACAGCAAAGTTAATTATTTTTAAACCTTCCTCTCCTACCTTAAGCCTGGGTGGGTCTCCAACAAATTCACTTTCAAATATTGTAATGGGATAGAAGTATTGCCAGTCCTCATTAGAAACACCACAAAAGCCACAGCAGCAGTGCTGTGTTCCTTGTAATGATTTGTTGTACTGATAGATCAAGCAGCCTGTTGACAATGGCTGACTGCAACTGATAGCCTCTTCTAATAAGATAAAGAAGCTCTACATTTTATTGATTATAAAACAAATTGGGTTTTTGTCTCTTTAAATTGTTTATTGGATAAAATTGGAGAACTTAGGCCTTTGAAACTGCAGCTTGCCATGACATTACAATGAATTATAATCCTAACCTATTCATGCTTCCTCAAAGGCCTGACCCGTTTGCCTGCCTTGCAAGCATGTTGTAAAATGCCTCACATTTACATACATATTTTCAGAAGATTTTTATTCAAGAAATGCGGCAGACTAGAGAAAGAAGCTGAATGGGCAAGAGTTCTCAAGATCCTGGAATTTTAAGACTCTTGCAATATTTTGTTACAAGCTGAGAGCTCGAGGCAGACATTTTCGGATAAGGTTCTTAGTTTTTCATTACATAGGAGTGGAAATTTTTTATCCTGTCTCTGAAGATCTATGTTCCTGAACATCCTGGGGATGGAGTCCGTATTGCTGAAATAAATCTAACACTTTCTAGATCAATTTTTAGGGTCAGATCTTACAGAGGCTTAAGGCAAATCAAGATTTTTAAAGACCAACTCCCAATATCGGGACCCCCAAACTGCTCTCAGCACTTTCTTGCAACCCCAGATGTCTCCCTGCCTGAATCCAAGCTGTGCATGCATCTTCAGCTCTGCCTGTGCATTTGCTCAGAGTGGAGCAGGTAGATGAGGATGTGTTACTGAGTGACACTGAAGTCCCCTGCCTGGCACAGTTTGAAGGGGAAGGCCAGGGAACACCTGTGACCATCAGCTCAGAGTGCCTCAAAAACATCATAGTGTCAACTTTACTCTTCTAGCAGAAAGAGAAAGGGTAGGAGAAGTATTGCTTGTGCCTTCCCTGACACATCCTCGTGGGTAAGAAAGCTGGAGCACCTGACTGTCAGTAAAGCTGCACAGTTGAGACAGCAGCAAGCAGGAGCCCTGACTCCTGGTCTCCAGTCTCAGGGCTGTTTTTCTCTGTTGCTCTTCCTGCTCTTTTCCTGCTCACCCGTAGCAGTGATAAATGAGGAGGTGTGGGTGGGGTGGGGGAAGTTTCAGAAGGGGCTGTCAGAGCACAGACTTCCACCTACTGTCTCAGGCACTTCCAAAGGGAGAGACATTTGGGGCCCTCTTGGGCCCATAATTTCTTGCTTCAGCAGCTGAGATTTGTCAGGAAAGCACAAAGCACACCCCTTCTGTGCTGAGCAGCAGCTGCTGGGCAGGTTTCTGGCAAACACTCCCAAAAAGTCAGATTTAGATTTGAACCCTTACAGGAGCTGGAGCACATGCTACCTGGACCACTGTTCTCAGTCACGAGGCACTTAGGATATGTGGATCAGTGTCACCATTGCACTTGCTATGAATCAAGAGTGTGAAAAAACCCCTTGCTCTGTTGTTATGGAACAGGATGTAGGTTACCTCTCCTAGAAATGCTAATCTAGCACACAATGATAGCAATTGCCTTCCTAATCACCTCTTTTTCTAAACTAGTTCGTATATATGAGAAAAAATTACAACATATCAGATACCACACCACGCTGAAAAACATCACTCTGGACTGAGCATTTTGACCATATGACCCTTTCCATGTTCTCAGCCTCAAACTCATTCAGTGAGGAGGAAACACACACACACAGAGTCCACAGCATGTGACAAGGGAAAAGTGAAACTCACTTTCCAGTTGCTTTATGGTGGGCAACTTGTGAGCTGCTGCCCACAAACTGATGAGGCCCCTCAAATCACTGCTAGTGATCTGCAACCAGCATGGCACCTTCACCTCTGATGGACCTCTGTTTCTGTGTAAGGACCAGCTCCTAGATCTGCACCTCTGCTCTGTCAGCCTGGAAACTGGATCTGAAACCCCGCTGTATTTCCACAAATACAAATACAAACTGGCAGTATTTCCACAAATGGTGACCTACTGATTACAGCCACAGTTTGGTGCTTATGTATTTTTTTTTTTTTTAATTATTACCTGAAGTGGTTTAGTAACTCCATCATAGATTTCAGTGGGGTGCTTTGGCTTAGGAGACTGGTTTGAAAATTTTGACCCAAGTAGATGGGTTATTACCAGGCAACATCCATTCACTCAAGAGGAGCAGTTAAAAGCAGCTTGCAGTGCAGCAGTTCATGCTACCTCTGTCCTACAGGGATGAAAAGTACTTTGGTTTCCTGTTTGTTGATCGGGTGCTTTCTCCAGTGCTCAAGTCAGTCAAAAAAAAAAAAAAAATTAACAGAGCTTTATAGAAATATTACATTCTTTCCCGGAGTGGAGGCAAAACAAACAGAAGTTTAAAGTAAACAATCTCTACCAGCAGATCTTTTCCCCTTTTATTGCATGAATTACAATGCCCTTCAGCCAGCAGAAGGCAGAGAAAGTTCTGCCAGGAAAAAGAGTTATTTGAAAAAGTTTACTTTAAACTTTTTTTGCTTTGCTGCACACACACACACATAAAAAAAAAAAAAAGAAAAAATGAAGAGAGAACCTTTCTTTTTTCACTTTAGTTCTAGGTAGAAAGAAAATGGATTTCTCTTTATCGACTGGTATGTGATTGGCAGAAGTAAAGGCAAGTTTCCTTATGGTCATGCCTCTGTACTCAACCATGACCTGGAAGAACATTGTGAGAGATAAAGCAGGACTGTCCTCTTCAACAAGGACATGCAGAACAGTGGAAAAACAAAATATGAGTATCTCTGATCATTCCACTGATATAAATAAGCACAAAGATACAACAGCCCAATTTTATTCTAATATAACTTCTCAATGAATCTTTTTCTTCTAATTCTCTGTCCCTTTTGTAATGAGGACAAAAATTGCTGTTTTCATTCTCACTCTTGTAAATCTGGAGTAACTGGGAAAGAGATACAAAACCTCTTTGTTGGCTAGGACAAAAATTCTGACTAAAAAGTAAAGTGTTCTCAAAACAAAAACCATCACCTTTTGCAAAAAATATTCCCATTCCTGATTGGTTCTAATGTTTTCATTTGAAATAGACTTCTTGATCAGAAGTTAATAAATGTGTGTTGTGAAATACTCAGAGCATTTTATAAATTGTATTACAAAAATAGGTGGTTTCGTGAAGACTTTATAATAGACAGAATAAGTAAAAGAGACAAAGGAAGATAAAAGCAGAATTCTAGCAATGTATAAGCAGAGGGGGATAAAGCTGAATAGCAGTTGGATTAGTGCAGCATGAGTTTGTTTTTAAAGTACATCCCTTTTCTGCACTTCCACCCTCTCCTGTTTGCCCCACAGCCCTGACCTTGTTCCTCCCCATTTCAAAAGAGCCGTCCCTTCTTATTTCCCTTCTGACCTGCATTCCTCACTGCTGGCTGTAATGTGGCGATAAAGGCACCAGCAAACCCAGCCAGCTTGCCTAAGATCAGAAGATATGGAGGGTGATGTTAGCAAATTAACTGATTGGTATAAAACAAAGGGGGAAAACAAGTTGTCAGGAAGCTGAGAACTTTTGAACCCATTTAAACAAATACGTGGCAGAGGAGCAGGCTTGTCTGTTACAGGAATAGCATCTGCAAGAGCCAAGCCAGAGCTTGGAAACCACAATCAGATGCAGCCTCAGAGAGCAGCCCCTGGTAGGGGAACAGAGATGTTTAAGAAAGGGCAGTTCCTGCCTTGCAGAAGGTGGGACACAATGGGATGCTCCTCGCTGCCGTTTATGCCCTTGCAGACCTGTGCTCCAGACCCTCCACTCTGCAGCACCTGCAAAGAGACAGCCAAGCCTCTTTGTGCACTCCCCTTGTGACGGTGTGTTCAAGGGCCTGGGCTGGCAAAGAAAGCATGCTGTACTGAAAATAATTGCAGTTAAGGCTTTGAGGCACACAGAGACTCATTTATTTAGTACTATTAACTGGCTTTCTTGCTTCTCCACCAGCACTAAGAGGGTTAATAACTTCCTCCTAGGCTGGCCTCCAGAGATACTGCTCTCTGTGGCTCCAGCTGGCTTTCAGAAATCTCCAAAGTTTTGCTGCCCTCATTAGGGACAGATGTGGGAGTTACAATTTGAATTGTAGTGTCCCTAAAGTAAAGAATTGTGAAATCCCAGGAACCCACAGAAGCACTCTTAAACTGTGCCAGTGGTACAGATCACAGAAAACTTGTCCTCATATAATGCTGAACACAAGGCTTTATTACCAAGAACATCACTTTCCTTCTCCCCCTCCACTTTGTCACAGAATTCCAGTGCAGCTTTCCCTGGGTGCCTCCTGCCTGGCTTTTGCTGCTCCCCCAAACCCCCACAGCATGGTGCCTTGCTGTGCTGGGCACACTGGGAACGGGCCTGGCAGCACCATGTCCTGAGCTCATCCCACATGGCTCTCTCTGTGCTGACAGCACAGGCACAGCCACCTGCTCCAGCCAGAGCCGGGTGCTGGTCCTGTCCTGGAATCTGCTCTGCTATTTCAGTAAATTTATTACAACCAGCACCTAAAATAACCTGACCCAGAACGCACCTCAGCCACTGCTATTGTCATCAAAGTGGACAGAATTTTTCATCATCTCCATTCAGCATACTTGAGAGCCACTTCTGGAGCACGCCTTTGTCACAAATTCTCTTCCTCTCTTCCTGATATAGAAACGGGAGACCTGAAACGTGGCTGCGCTCCTGGAGAGGACATTTGCTTTGTCAAGCAGCCTGTATCACTTATATGCAGAACCTGACAGGTAAAGCTCTGAGGTCAGCCTGCAGTGTCAGCACACACAGCCCTTCACCAGCAGCTCTTGGCAGAGAAGAGACTTGGTACAACTGCCACTTGTACCATCCTCTATTAGCATTGCTTTGATTTTGGTCTGGGGTGGAGGCCTAAAATGGCCACAAAACATGGGATGATTTCTCTATGGGCTTGAAGTAGATGGTACATAGTAGAGAGAATCTAACTTTTTGGTCATTCAAGTAGATAAGATAACACTGACCACGTGAAAGGATAGCTTACTTTAAAACATGGTTTTATGTAGCTATTGTACACTATGCATGACCAGAGAGCGCATTTCTGTTCATCCTTCTCTGCACAGATATACAACATATGCAGAGAAAATATCTCTGAAATGGATGCAGCCTAAGGTTGTCAGATTCAGAAGGATGCTACTCATTTGTAGCTCACAGCATTTTTCTGAAGAACACAATAGTTTTAAAGGAAAAAAAAAAAAACAACTAAACAAGACCATTCAAGCCATGCAACAGTATAAGCAGATCTCACAAGCTTGCATGGTTTTATGAAAGCTGTGCAGAACCACAGGGTCTTTCCCTTCTCTCTTACTGTAAACTTTTTCCTGATCTTCCTGCAAGATTATGCTGTCTGATTCATTAATGCATAAGATTTTTAGTCTAGAAATTTTGCACACAAATAATTCATTAAAAAATAACATATAGGATGTAATTGGGAGTTGCTTCAAGGATCAGTTGATTTTTTTTCGTTTTTGTTTAGCTTCAGGGAAGACATTCTTACAAAATAACCGTTTGACGCTGCTCTCATTTTCCCAATAATCCATAATTTGTTTGTGTTGCCCCCACACCCCGAGCCTCCTTTGAGTGCTACCACCTCCTCTTTCCCAGCACTACTTCTCTTTCCTTTTGGCAAATAGAGTTATTCAGGTAGGGAACTATGAGGTTCTCTAGATGATAGCTCTCAACTATCTATTTTGTAGCAGAATTTATTCATTTACCTTTTCCCCCCTCTTTGAAAACGTTACATTTTAGGGTTAGGACACACTCATGCCTTTGTTTTGCTACTCACCAAGTATCACTGTTTTTACCTTTGTTTCCCTGTTGCAGCACTGGTATCCCTTACTCACTCCAAGGCCAAATGTTTCTCTCCAGCCTTCTCAGCTGTACTGGGGGCTGGAAGAGAACTGCAGGTCAGCTGTGCAGCTGGGTGCACCACAGAGGGAGGGTCTCTGGGTGGGTGTGTCCTCAGCAGTACCTGCCAGGGAAGGGTGGACACCTGGTCCTTCCCCATCCATTTACAGAGGGAGTAAATGCAATACTGCTTCTGAGAATGAGGAATCAAACCCCAAAGTCTTTAGGAGTTGCATTATAGGTATTAAGTGTCAATCATAATGAAGACAAAGCTTGACAATCATATGAAGGCAGAGCTGAGCATCAGAAGGGAGATTATCCTTCAGTAGGACATGCACTGTAATTTCAGTGAGGATATATTTTACTTTTTTCTGCTTCAGTGCAACCCACCTGCCAGAGAGGAGTGCAAGCTGCCTCTCCCTTAGCTGGCATCTATACTAAATGGGTTACAGCTGCTACTCACTTCATTTAGGCCTAACCCCTTGAGGACAGAAGCCATGACTTGTGCCCAGGATTTTGATGAGTCCTAGCTGGGTATTTGCAATTGGTATTTCTGCAGCTCTCTTACACAGCATGGAGCATATTTTCAGCTTAAGAAGTGTGACCTGATCTTTCATCTTGAGCATAAATGAGCTTATACTAACATGTCTAAGGTGGGCATTTGTAAGTGGAGGGAAAAACCCCACGTGTTAAGTGACAGGGACAAAATCAAAAATGGCTGAGAAGTGGTAATCAAAACAACTTGAAGTTCACTTAAAAATAAAAAAAAAAAAAAAGAAAAGGCTCATAAACATCATGAAATGAAAAACAGCTAAATTAATTCCACTACTGATAATGAGCAGGAAGCCCAGTGCTTGGGATCATGAGTTTATGCAAATCTGTTATTACTGCAAATTGGCATCCTAAGACCCTGATCATACAACACTTGCACATATGCTTAACTTTATGCACATGAGCAGCCTCATTAACGCCAAAGACTTAGTCGTGCATAAAAACTGAGCAAATACATGAGTGTTTGTAAGATTGGGATTTAAACACAAGGGAGAGAAAACAAATTTACTGTATCATCAACAATTATTTCTGAAACCCAGCAGAAGCCAAGGTGATGCCAGAAGTCTGCACAGTGCAGAAACATTCAAAGAGAGAGAGGAATGGGATTTTGAAGATTGTTGCCTTTAACTCAATCCATTAGACCAAATAATGGTGGGCCAGACACAGGAGGACAACAGCCCCGCCCAGATCAAAATATCACTGATTTTTACAAAGTAAACTGGATTGCCTCTTAAAAACACAGTTTACAAACTTATTTATTATAAAGAAGAACAGTTGATAATCAACTTGGATTTGAATAAATTATCACTGTCTCACAAAAGTCTTACAACATTAATTTAAATGGTGTTAAGTTTATATGGATACAGAGCTGACTGCAGCATTTGTATAAATAGTTACAATAAATACAAAGGCTTACATTAGAGGGGGTGCCTATTGCATTGCAGTGAAGGCTGATGGTCAGTCTTGGAGCTAGTTTTAATTGGAATATTCAGCAATGCCTTGGGAAACAGAGGAGCTTCCCCTATGTTTGATGAAAATATACATTTTCCTTGGGAGTCCAGATGAGTAAATATAATAAAATATGAGCACTTACCAGCAAGGCAAGAAAAAACCAAGGAGCTGCAAAACAATATCTGTAGAAGTAAAGATTCTGCCAAATGTAAAGGGATAGTTCTGGAAAAGAAATTCTGGGAAAAATGCAACCCTGCATTGGGAAGATGTAAAAGAAGGCCTCTTCAAAACATAATTGTTATCATAAATAGAATAAATAATAATTTATGTGTCATGATAATTTCAGTGTTCTTTTTAAGCATTTTTTGTTCCACTTGGGAAAAAAAAAAGTAAAGTCTCAAAAGTCAGTTTTACTGTTACTTTTTGGTGTGTATGGAATTTTTTTCATACTTTCTGTTCTTCTGACCCAGTAGGACTGCTGCTGTCAATATTGTTGTGTAGCAGTAAAGCTGATGGAATTATTGTATTTCATATTAGTCACATCTTGCAGTGTGTTTTGAAGCAGCAGTTCCAGGGCCTTCAGGTTTCATGGGTGGCCATGGACCTGACTCCTGGCAGTCGGATGTGTCAAGGGCTGTTGGTTGTCCATAAGGTTTGTCCAGGAGCGTTGTCATGGAGATACAGAGTCTGAAAACAGCAGTCCTGTCCTTCTGTGACTGTAGCTCCATGGACAGGCTGCCCACAGCGACGGCCATGGGGGCTGAGCTGGCAGGGAGCCAGGCAACTTGTGAAAGTGCTTTAGCACATTTGCACTTGACAGTCTGGTTGTTTCTAAATGGACTATCAGTGCATTGATGATCAGCTGTTTTCAAGTCTGCACCCATCTCAAAGGCTTAATTTTATATAAAAATTGCATGGGGGATGACTTTGGTGAGGTGGCACTGTCACTCCTGTAATCTCACAGCAGAGCACTCAGCACTGGAAAAAGAGTAAGACACGCTGGAGGAAGCTGCTGGCCAGTGACCCTCCTCCTACCACCTCTTTTCCCAGAGGAAAGAAAGTTTTAACTTCATGGGTTTTGACTTTTTTGTCTAATCTATACAGATTTCAAAGAAGGAGGTAGAGCTTCTCCTGGGGTTAATTGGCACATGACAAGAGTGTGATTATGAACTGGCCTTTAAGGAAGTATTATAATAAAGACATAAAAAGTGAAATTATTGATGAGAAAAGTGATGCTGGAAGTGTAGCAGCTGGAAGAATCAGCCCTGAAAATATTCGTTCTGCTTCACATAATTGTGTGCAGCATTGCTTTATATGTGTGGTCAACAAGGTGCTCAAGTCCTGGCTTCAGAGCATCCCCATGCTCTGAGCTGAAGGTCTGTGGCAACTGGGGAGTGGAGAAAAGTCTGAAATAACTTTGCTCGGTATTTATCTTGTTTTAAATGACTACCTGTTTCATTCCAATAGGTAAAGAGCACAGAAGATCTGTATATTAGCACAGCTCCAGCAGACTGAACCTCCCAACAGCTATGGTGATAATATTGCAGTTTCTTTGAAATACTATCCTAATTCTTTAAGGGAATATTTATTTCAGAATAGATGAGTCTTTACCTTATTTATTGTATTTTGAAATGCACCTTGAAATGCAACACTGAACATAAATTTCTGTTTGGTTTAATGGGAAAAATTTCTTCATCAAGCATTTACTTTCAGAGTGAATCTTAACATTTTTTTTTTTAATGTCAATAACTGATTTGTTTTTACTATTTTATTTTTCCTGTTGGCCCCACTGGACATGTCACACACCTCTAAGAAGTGTGTAATCTTAAAAAGTGTTGAAAAAATTATTTTCAGACCAGTCAGCTAGCTGATCTGATAAATAAATTACATGAATTTACTTCTGTAAAAACAGTTTGCATAGCACTTAAGTGCAAGTTTGCATAACAAAATTGTAACTAATGCCTGATTATTATTTTTCTGATTTGATACCATAGACTAATAGAACAATCCAGGCTGGAAGGGATCTCAGAGGGTCATCTCATCCACCTTCCTGCTCAGAGTAGGGTCAGGTTGAGATCAGGTTGTTGGGAACTTTATGCAGTCTTAAAAACCTCCAAAGATTTTAACACAACTGTATGAAATTTCTGGGCAATCCTTTCCAACCCTTGACTGTCCTCATGGTGAGAAGGATTTTCCTCATATCTTGTTGAAACCTCTCTTTTTTCAATTTATGTGCAATCTCAGTCCTCCTCTCTCTGCTGGGTTGGGGTTCATGTAACTAAGGGCTGTGACAAATGAACCTTTTAAGTGCTTGTCAGTAGATCTGCATGTCCTGGGAAGGACAGTTGCAATATCCTTCAGGGTCTGAGGCAGGGAATCTAAAAAATTCATCTGCTCTTTATGTGCTGTATTAAAAGATGAAAACTCATCCTTGTATGTAAGGAAAACAGTTTCAATGAAGATCTGACCCAGAGACAGGAGAGCAGTTTTTCCCATAAAAGATGTTCTTTCATTACAAAGACTATTGTAAGCTAAACATTTATGATATATTTTCTTTCCAAGGAACTTTTTCAATCTCCCTGAGCATGCTGAAGTCATTATATAGTTAGTAGAGATGCTTTGTCCAGATCAGTTTACTATAGGTTACAGTTCTGCAGGAGATTAAAAATGATGGGCTGGTAGATATCCTTCTAAAAATACTCTTTTAAGTAATATGTATCTGCATTTCCCAACCTTAGAAGAACATATACAACAGCAAAGGAAATACAGCAAATAATTGAGGGCAAATGATATGTAACAATGTGAACTTTTACCACTGTATTTATTTAAATGAATGGAAATGTCAAAATGTGAAAGCAAAGCACTCCAGTTTATTCACATATTTTACATTCAAAGGACCAGGAGATTTCTTTAGTATTTTTTTGAAAAATAGACTACTCTTTTTTCAAAAAACTCGACACAGGCATGGAACATACTTAATGAAGCCTATCATTGAAGTGCATACAATGAAAATCTTGTGTATAAGGAAAAAAAGATAAAAACCAAAGTTGACCATTACTAAAAAAAGATTTCCTTTAATATAAATAAAATTTAGACTAGTGCTTTATTTTAACAGACAACACAACAGTGGGATTTATTAACAACTACATATTTACAGTGCCTCGTTGGCAAAAATACTGGGCTTCATCTGAGATCCTAGACACTTCCTGAGAAGGCAATGTGGACAGGAAATTGCTCAGCACTTCACATAATTTGGGTGCTAAAAGGGTGAAATTAAAGCATACTTTTCAAATAAGTCAGGTGCCATAGGTGGAATGATTGATGCTTTGTGTTTATGCTCTGATTTGCCAAACTTGCACTTCGGTACTCCCTTTGATTTTAGTAGTTCTATACATACTCCTGAGGTTAAGTGCAGGATTGATTCAAACCCAGGAGCCTCAGAGGAAGACAACTGCTTGACTCAAAGGTGCTATAGAAATCTGCTGTAATTGGAATTTTACACGGTACAGAGCCACATTACCTTGAATTTAAATCCGTGTTCTTCTGCATGGGTGATTTCAACCACTTTAATTTGATCCAACAAAGTCTGGATTCCAACTGTCTATGAAGTGACAAACCTGTGAAAGCATCTTCTTCCCACAGCCTCCAAAATCATAGTGCCAGTTAAGCAGATCTCAGTCTTTTTGGCAATTAAATAAAACAAGAACCAGATCTTTTTCAAAGTATTCACAAAATAATCTTTCAGTTATAAAATGACTGTCCCACCATTCTTGTATCAGATCTGACCTCAGCTCTTTAGATCTAAACAGTTCTTTAGAAGTTATAAAAATAAAGGATTGATTAATATACAAATATATATTTCAGAGTGATAAGAGAATAATATTAAACAAATTCCTTTTTTAATCTACTTTAAATTAAAAGAAATGTTTTCAAAAGTCTAGGCTGAACCAGATCTTTATCTATTGACTCTTTAATGGAACCCATTCCCTGCAGATGGTCACATACAATTTAATGTATGAAGTTCTTTACTACAAAAGGATGGTGAACATGTTTCCACTAGCAAAGCACTTCATAAAATCTGCTGTGCCAGTTGGTTTTTGATATCTTGCTTTCAAGAATTGCAGATATTTTTAATATTAGAAACAAAACCTCAGTCAAGAAGTCTTGAGGTTCTTTAGAAATTTGTTTCTTTCCCTTGTCTTTATTAATATTTGTTTTGCAATGATCCAGTTTGTTTTGTATACTGTTAGTATACAGAATAATACAGATGTTCTGCATGAATGCACACATGTATGTACAAAACCAGTAATTCCATTAAGAGATAGGCCTGCTCACTGGGCATACTTTCACAATACCATATTTTGCAGTAATATCCACAACAACACCATGTAGGTTGCTTCTTCTGCTGAGATGCTTTTGGATGTTTTCCTTCCCTTTATCTCAAGCAGCCAAAACAGCAAGGAACATTTTTGAACAATCTATAATACTCCTCCTGAATCTGAAATAAAAATATTGAATTCCATTATGAAATAGATTTATTAATAGGTCTATATGTCTTTGAACTCATTTTGTACTGCTGCTGCCACTAGATGTTTTAAAAGTGGGGCTGACATTTACTTTAGGACAGACCACTGAAGAAAGTATTATCCCAGGGTAGTGTGAGTGAATCTTGCTGCTAATTGAAAAGACTGGAAGTTTTATTGTACACATTGTATTTTTCACCAGGTTAATGACACTTTAACCAGTTTTACAGTTAAAAAGCCCAATTTTCCCATGTCTCATACTTCAGTTTTAAAACTGGAGAAAATACGTGAGAAGGTAAAAACCAGACAGAGGTTCTGCCTCCACTGAAGGCTGAAGCTCAGCTTCAGGGCAGGACACCTGGACAGTGCAGGGACATGAGACAGAGTCACTTCCCACAGGGAGTAGGATACTTACCTTCCTAGACAACACACAAAGAAATATGAAGATGAACATCCCCTGGAATGCATTGAAGATTGTAAAAAGATAGGCAGTAACCACAGATCCCTGGACCACATGGAGGACCCCAAAAATCCAGGTAGCCCCAAGGAGGAACAGGAGAGCAAGGGCACCACGGGCACAGGATCTAGAGAGGAAGAAAACGTTGTGAGCAACACACAGGCACATGCTACTCGCCTTTTCTTCCACTCTGGGTGGTGAATGCTGCCTTGGAAATTTTTTCACAGCTGCAAAGGCCTGAGAAGTGCAAGTGCAGGGGCTGCTCTTCAGGGTGTGCTGTAGCACTGTAGCATGAACAAAGTCACATAATCACTTTGGAAGAGCAAAGGAGTAAAACTGGAGGGCCTCAAAACACTGGCTTCTTTAATCTTCAGATATGTTTTCTCTGGTGTACTGCAGCACCATATGATTTGATTTAAATCTACTGTTAGTGTAATTCCCCAAGGAAAAACATATGTCTGTTATGAAGCTTTCCCCCACTTTTCCTCCTCCCCCCTATCTTCCTCAAAAAAAACCCCAGAAAAATGTTCAGTATGCTCCTAGGTCAGTGCATGTGCATGACATCAAAGGATCCCCAGGCTGCCTCTCAGGTTCATTGCAGAGGACGGTGCCAGTTGTAAAACCAGACTCTTTTTAAAATTGTCTCTTAAAAAAAATTGTTTTTAGAACACAAGTACTCTCAAATAGTTCCTGGGTCAGCATATTGGTGCTTTAAAATTGTAGGAACTGATTTGCTACAATTTTTTTTTCCAAGATGCTGTAGAGCCCTGCTCACAGACTTGTGCAAATTACAGCATGTTGTCTTGGAAATGAAGCCACTGATTACTTTCTTATTCATTTTCAGCTCAGTCATTGCAGGACTTCCTTTGAACAGCAGACATTTTTAGCACTGTTCCCCTGAAAATGAGTAATTTTCAACTTCATTAGAAACAGGTCACCACATGAAGCTATGAAAGGTGAGGAATAAGAGAAAGTAATCAATCAAACAATTGCTAAATCCTAACTATAAATCTAGTGCATTGCATTGAAACTGCAGGAGTGTTCCTAAGCAACACAAACAGTAAGTTGTTTTCAATGTTCCCTGTAGTACACTTCAGCTTTTCCTGCACAAATGGTTTTCAAGGTCCCTATAAATCAGTTTTAAAGAGAGTGAGTTGATGGAAAAATCCTAGCAGCATGCAAAGTAAAGAATCCACTCCACCCCCCCAGTGCCACAGAAGCATAATGTCCTACTGCAGACTTTTCCAAGTAGCACGAATGCCTCCAATCTCTTATCACTTGTTACTTCAAGGCAAATATTTTGGTCCCATTTCAGGCATAGATTTGAATTCTATTTTGCCTTGCATAGAGGCTGTGGAAAATACTTAAGAAAAAAGGACAAGTACTTTTTAAACTTTACCATCAGCCTTTACCCTCTGATTGATATGGGCCACTTGTTTTCTTTGTGCATTTTTCACACACACCCTATCATACAAGGTATGGTTCAATGGGAATAATGATTGCAAAATTTACATCCAAATATATATAAGGGTAATAACAGAAAAAAAATCTTTCTTTTTCTACAAATTTCAGGATATTAAACTGTTATTTTTGAATACTCATTTTCATCTCTGTCTGTATTTAAACCTACAGAAGGTAGAATTTGTACTGAATGGCAAACTTACCTTATATTTTCATAACAACTGACTTCTGGCTTTAACATTGCAGTGTGTCGAAATACTTTATAAATAATCACTCCAAAAGCCAACAAATTAACCTGGGGGAGTGAAGAAAAAACTTTTAGTTCAAACCAGGATATCTTTGAATGCCAATAAATGTTAAACATTTAAATGAAACAAGTCAGAAAAAATTTTTGTGCATCTGAGATCTACAGAATCCCATGCCAGGAGGGGCAAAACCCCACCCTGTTCTGATTCACTTCTATTAAAAAAATATGAGCCCTGAAATAAACATTGATAAAACAGGGATGTAACCCTACCTTATCTGAACTGTGTCACTACCAACAGTCTGCAAAGGTTTATTGATTTTATTGGTAAATCTCTTTGATTTTCTGCTGAGATTATTTTTCCTAAGTAGAGATAAGAAAAGGAAATGAAGGAAAAGGAAAGGAAAAGGAAAAGGAAAAGGAAAAGGAAAAGGAAAAGGAAAAGGAAAAGGAAAAGGAAAAGGAAAAGGAAAAGGAAAGGAAAGGAAAGGAAATGGGAAAGGAAAGGAAATGGGAAAGGAAGGGAAGGAAAATTGAGAAACTCACAAAAAACCCTCTACCCTATGGATTTTCTATTCTACTGTATCAAACTGATCTCGATATATGTGTGTCTTTTGTTACTAAATAACATTAATAGCATCATATGTTTTGGGGTCTTTGGGGTGTGAAAACTTTGGATTGACAGGAAAATCTTAGAGGCTTACACAAATAATGAAAAAAATATAGCTTTTACAGAAAGGCTTCTTGCTGTATATCTTCTATGTTTTTTCATAGATGAATAATTTTGGTATTTTTTTCATTGATTTTTTACAATGGCATCACATGATTTGAGTTTAAAACAAAGAAAAGTAACCAAAATAAGCAATTTTGCAAATGGTGCTCAGTTGTGATTCTGATCTTCTTTTGGCTTGGCTAGGCTTCACTAATCTTTCAGTTAAATTTATACTGCATTCCTTAAAAAATGTATTTGGTTGCCTTCTTTCTTTGCAGCATTTAACATCAGAATATATTTAAAATATTAGTAAATGAACCAAATTTTAGCTATGTGTCATTCAGGTACTATTTATAAATCCTTGGATGCAATCCTTTGGTCAGTTCTTGGTCAGTTCCTGTGGGCTTCAAGCTGTAGAATGGATAGAATTAATGCCTTCCACAAGTTGTTTCTCCAGAAAGACTGTATGGTTTTCCCCCTGCTTCTTTTTCTTTAAAAAAAACCCAAACCAAACCAAACCAAACCAAAAACCCAACTCAAACTAAAGTCTCTGAAATAAAAAACAAAAAGCTGTTGGAGCACAGCACCACTTGAAAAAGAATCACTTTCATTTGTTAAGATGTAAGGTATGTCCTTAGAACATTTTTCTTATGTCAAGGGGGAAGTATCTGATATTAAAGCAGTCTCTGCTTTAATTAGCTGCATGCTCATAGTTTAATGCAGCATAATATATTTACAATTTGATAAGACAGGAGATAGAGCTGATGAGCTGTTTAGGGAATTAATCCTTCATTGAATACCTTGTACTAGTGCTGATCATGAGAGCTATTCTGAAGCTCCTTATATTTAGAATAGTAATCTGTGATATCTCCTAAACCAGCAATTTTTCAAAGTTAATTATGAGTCAGTCAGCAGTTGTGGATAATTATATGCAGACTTACTTTTTTTCTTATATTTGTTGGTGAGTAATATATCAAATAACTTCATGCATACACTGTAATCTGCATAACCCACCTAATGTACTTATTAATTTGAAAAAGGTAGCAGGAAATGTGATCAAAATACCAGAAGTGTGGAGAACACACTGCAGTTTCTTTAGAAACTGCCAGAAATAGGTCCTGTGAGAAGCTCCATGGGCCAACCCCCCTTTCTCACAAAAACAGCTGCAGAACTGGCAAGGCTTTGCTGAGCAAGGATGGGGCAGGCAGCAGGCTCCATTTCTCCTTGTCCCAGTGGGGCTCCTTTGCACAAATACTATTTGCACTGTCCGTTTCGCAGGATAATAGGATTTGGCCTCCTGCATTAAAGTAATACCCATTAACTATGATCTTTTCATTCACCAACCCATTCTAATGGGAATAATCTGTGTGTGTCAGGGGAACAGGAGAGGTTAACACCAGCTTCTTGGAGTCAGCTGCCAGAACACAATTATTGTACAATATGTCTCAGGTAGCCTCACAGGAGGTAGTGTTACAGGGTAATGAGGGTGAACTTCTGAAACACTCGCTTGTTTCCAAGATTTATTAAAGTCTTAAGTTGGTCTTTGCCCCATTTTTAAGCACTCCATTAATAAAAAATTTCTATAGCAAAGTGAAAGCGCATAGACTGGCTTTACACAATGCCTCAACCTAAGCTAGAAACCTCTGGAACTTCATTTTGTCCTTTGAGGGGGAATGAAATGGATAACAACAAAGGTGTAGTAACTACTCTGTGACACAGAAATGAAGCAAAACACGAGGGAAAACAATAGCATCAACTCATGGGTAAATTCAGGAGAAAAAAACTAGCTAATGTAAACAATGTGTCAAGTGTGGCCTTCGGAGAAAACCGGTAATCCAAAAGATATCCCAAAAGGTATCCTAAACTTAATGCATCCTGCCTCAACCTGATACTCTGCATATTCTTTGCTATGAACATACCAATGGCCTCAACTATTTCTGGGAAATGTAAAATAAAAAGTTCATATTGGATGGCAGGACTGAGTAGGAACACTAATAAGTTGAATTTATTAGGACTAAACAGGAAATAGGACTGATATCCCCAAAGAGCAATATGTGTTCCAACAAATGGAATGAGAAGTCAAATCACTTAAAATGCCTAGCTGAAGATACAAGCACTTAAGACATTTGAATTTGTATCTAAAACTGAGTTTCAAACAAGCAGAAATTGAGGTAGTAGGCTGTAATAGTAATTTAAATATAGATATACACAAGAAATTCTGGATCCTCAAATTTTCCATCTGGGACAGAGGATGAGAGACACTGAAACATATAAAAAGTTTCAATTGCTCCTTACAGCCAAATCTTGTTTTATACTTACTTTGGTTGTAATCATGTGTTTTCATTTTTGTAATTAAACCACAGTCGTAAGATCTTGTTGAATAAACCTTCAATGATACTATAATTAAGACTGCCTTAAGGTGACAGGCAAGGTGAATGAGAACGAAATGGCAAACATAAGGCATGCTGTCCCCGGAGAGGGAGCAAGCCGGAGCAGAGCAGGATGTTCAGGCAGCTGTGACACCGAGCTCAGGACAGGCTCTGCACAGGGCCAGCCTGGGGACGAGTTACCTGAATAATGAGCACAGTTAGTCTGCAGCTTGGGGCAAACCCAGAGCGTGAGGTGTTGTGGCACGGCCACAGTTTTATCAAGTGAATAACGATGTTACAGCGTGACACGGCGAGTTCTGGTGCCTTTGTTTTCAGTGCTATTACATGGCTGAGCAGTCAGAGAAACTGCTGCGTGTCCTGAGAGGGGCTTCTCGGCAAGTCTAATAGACTAGAGGGGAACTGCATTGATTCCAAGCCCTGAACTGAATAATTTTTTTGTGTTTTATTTATTTAACAAACCACCCCAGACTGCTATTGGGCAAACAGTGCACTCGGTGCTTATCATTTTACAAAGAAAACCTCTGACTTTCTCCCTACCAAGGCAATTCTCTGAAGTGCTAAGCATCCTCAGCCCTGCCTCCTCTGCAATTCAGAGGGAATCATGTTTCACTCATCATTGTTCAGGTGCACCACAGGACTAATTTTAATAATTAATCTATTCCTTTTTTTTTTTTTTTTTAAGTGGTTAATCAAAGTCAAGGACTGATACAGAAAAAGCCTCCACTCACAGCATCTTCAGGGAATCAAGTCTCCCTAACGATATTTGTAAAAGTATTTTTAGCCTTCTTAAATTCTAGAAATGTTGTAGTATATTCATGAACAAATGAAAAACTTAAAATATATTTGTGTGAAATAGACAATGAACAAGAGCAATTATTAGGATGCTCATGAAATCAGGATTCTGTAGATATGGGCAACTACATTTATGTAGCTGTATAACCCTGGAAAATCTCTAAGGAGACACAAACCTGCATGAGCTGGGTTGTATTGTACACCCGAGACTGAGTTTAAAGGAAGGATGGTAAGTGCTATATCTCTCTCTGGGACAACACATATCAAAAGGGTCAGAAGGATTTAGGGTTTTGGAGTGACTTCTGGCCCCATTAAGCTAATATGCAGAATGCCAGTTAAATAGTAAAACTCCTATTGCCACCAGCATTGTCAAGGCTTTATCACTACACACCACAGAGAATTGAATGTCCCAAGACATTCACAGGCAACAGTGGACACTGCTGCAGGTTTTAGCATTTGGATGTGTCATGGATGCATACTATGGTAAAGAGCAGGACAGTGAAATTTTCCTGCGGCTGTTTTGGGGATCTCCATGTTACAGTTCCCACATTCAGAACTGTGATGTTGGTGGGTTAGGCCCAGCAGGCACACAAGGAAGAGTTCAGAGCAGTTTGGAGTGGTACAGCTCCTAGGATCAGATCTGACCCACAGCACTGATCTGGATAATGTCCTCTTGTAGGAGAGAAAAAGCAATTTAGAATTCAAAGAAATTTCCTGGTGCTCTCCTAATCATCTGGTCAACGATAAGGAGGCTTTGCCAAAGGAATTAGCCTGGGGAGCCCTGTTCAATCAATCATATGTATTTTAGAATAGGATGGGAAAAGCAGTGTTTAGAGTTAACCTACCTCCACCTACATCTAGGATGGCTCTGAAAATCTGCTTGCAGATTAGCATCCCTCCCTCTGTCTCCTACTGCCTGGGCAGGTGCTTCTGTAAGGAAGGAAAGCTGGGCATGGACAGAGCAAGATGCTGCTGCTCTGGCTGCCACTCCTATCAGGTCTGGGTCTGCCCCAGCAGAGAGCACCGAGGAGCGATCTCATCTATTGTCTAAGCAAATTACCAACTTCTCTCTAGATTGCTAGTATTTTAGAAACTAAGTAATAATATAAAAACGAGCATGTAGGTCCTAAAATCCTAAATGTTCCAGGCTGCTAGAGTTCTGCTAATAGCACATTGCCTAGCAACAGCTGTATTTAAAATAGGTCCTTAATTCCACTCTGAAATGTACCTATTTTACATACTGGAAGAGTATTGTAGTTTTCTGTCCTCAAGTAAATATGATGTTAGTGCTTCAAACTACATGAAACTCTCTCTGTGTAGACACGGAATGGTAGTTATTGTTGAACACTGAATAGGATGAATGACACAAAATTTAATAAAACTTGCAAATAAAAATATTTGCACTCATGTTGAAGAGCTGTAATTTCTTTCATAATTAATTACAATTAAATTGTAAGACTCTGAGTGAAGTGATCTATCATCATTTTGCCCCATCAAGGTAGCTGAAAGCTGTCAAATTTGACAACTAAGGCTTTTTTTTCCTTCCTTTCCCTCTTCCTTTTTTAAAGCAAGACAAAGAGCACTTGAAAACTCAGAGGGGAATGGTCTGTCTTTCGTGGCAGTAGCTCAGTTAGCACCTGGACTTCTGGTGAAATTAAATGGATCAGGACAGAGCATTCAAAAAATTTTTGTCCAATACATTTTTTTCTTGAAAAATGTCAGTTCATTAGCACTAAAAGACATTTACTGTTTTAGACTGTGTTTTCACCAGGAAATGCTTCCTGACTAGGATAGCTTTTCTGAATAAAACCAGAAAGGACACTCCCGAACAATGAAAATCCCTGTGGACAGCACATTTATACAGGATGTTGGAGACATGGGGCACAATTTTCTGTTTTACTTAATATTCAGACTAGGCTATGACCCTTGGTTTCTTCAGCTCTGTATAGTTATTCACTGCTACTTCTACTGCTGGATCTATTCCATGCCATATAAATAATTAAATATTCACTGGAGCAGAAAGACCTGGATTTACCTCACCCCCCAGTTCCTCATCCAGGATTATCTAAAGACGATTTTGTTTTTTAAACACTGCTGCAATTGTTTAATATGAGGATGAGGTTTTGAGACTATTTCCAATACACATTATTTATAGAATGAAAAAGGAATTAGTAATTTCATGTAGGATATCTTTGTGTAAAAAGATACACCCCAGACTTTCAAAAGTTATTAAAACATTTCAAATACCAGCCTTTAAAGGCTCTCTAGTGTTACAAAGAAGAGA
This sequence comes from Anomalospiza imberbis, assembly GCF_031753505.1. Lineage (NCBI taxonomy): Eukaryota > Metazoa > Chordata > Aves > Passeriformes > Viduidae > Anomalospiza > Anomalospiza imberbis. Next base: position 19,310,955 of record NC_089689.1, on the reverse strand, counting down.
AGGTATAAGAAGGAGGCTGCTAATTCTAAAGACTCAGACATACTAGTTCTGATTCAGTCTGAGCACTTTACATTCAAACTTCAAAAATGAAACCCCCAAATCATTCCCTTTTCCTTTCTTAGTCTCTGTCTCAATAATTGATGAAACCATCTATATGCTGATGTCAGATCTCACAAAAAAGAATGAGAAAATTTCTCCCGCTGCTCTCTTAGGCATATACTTGAATTTTTTACATATATCATATTGAATTTGGCTCTTTCAAAAAATGTCTGAAGTTCAGAGCAGCTGTATCTATATCAGTCTGTACAATGACCCTCATTAAGAGTGTTTGAATTAATGAGCTTGTGATGGTCTGAGTTCTGCCACAGAGAGCAATACATTTCTGCCTTTCTGGCTGGATGGCTAATGGCTGGGTAAAACGACAACGTTCAGTGGGTCATCGTTATTTCAGCCAGGGGAGAACGGAATTAAGTTATTAACAATACAACCGTTTAAGCTTCAAAATGAAAATGTATGCTATATTAATTGCATAAAATTGGACGCAAGCTGGCAGTCAAGCAGTCAGCGTTTGTCTCCTGACTGATTTATCTCATTACCATGTCCCCAGTGAATATATCTTTGTGAATGCTTTAAGTATACAACAGCAGTCTTATCTGCGAGTAGGAAATGGAACAAAAACATTAATGAACCCCCTTTAGGCTGTATTTTTTGGGAAATATTTTCAATTATTCAGGGGTAGAATTTTATGCTTCTAAGCTTTTAGTGATTTCACTTGTTTTTAAAGTTAAAACATAGCCAAATGATTTTATTACAAATCCTGACTTGGGGGAAAAAAAAAGTTCACATAGGAATGCTTTTTATTTAGGAATACTTCAAAGTTTTCTTTTACATACTTCAAGCTATAGATTTAGACTCAATTAAGTGTTTTCTTTATATTTTTAGAACCCTTAAAAGAAGACCTAAATAAATAAATAAATGGGATTTCCATGCTTTTCATCAGGGTAAACAGCTTTGCAGACTTGTGGATTCAATCTTATTTCTTATTGGATTGCAAAACCAAACACATTATTTACCATCAGCTCTGCAGCTAAGGGCAGGAGGAATGAACCAACAGAGCTGCACCCAACCTCAGCCATAAATGTTACCCCAGTTAGATCCAGTGGTAGGACTGGGGTCTATTTTGCTCACAGCGTAAATAATTCCTAGGTTTACTCTTCTTTTCCAATAAGCTTTTGAGATGTATTGTCTTGTGAGTTGGGAGTGACACAAATCAGACTATTTAATGAACTGATTCAAGGTGCAAAAGTTCAGACTACACATTGCTCCTATCCTATGGTTTCCTTGCATACATGGAAAACTTATGCTGCATGTGGAGCCTCATGCAGGAGCCCTGCAGGAGTTTCACACAGCAAAGAGGAGTGACATAGATGTATATCATCTTTTAGTACAACTAGCTTCAGTGACTGGATGAGCTAACAGGAAGTGGAAAGTATCAGGAGCATGACTGAGATGTGAAGTCTGAGATCAAGCTGCATTTTCCATTTTGGAGTTGTGACTATTTGGCAGAAATCTATCCATACCTTCCACAATTTGCCAAATCCTCAAGAGGACTGGCCTTTTGATTTTTCAGAACTATCTATGATTCTGCTGTGGATATGGTCACAAAACTCCATGGTGTGATTTATTCAAAACCACAAAAACTTCTTTTAGTGTTCAAGTGAGATTTCCAAGCACAGTATTTCTGTGCAATTACTATTGTGAATTTAAATTTGCCTCTCTAAATGCCCGTTGGGGATGAACCAAAGGGGCAGTAGAATAGTGGAAGAAAATCCGATTAAAGTGGGATGTCATGTGGATGAAGTCATTATGCAATTGCTAAGAAAGTCCAAAAGAATCATCAGTCTATGCTAACTTCCTAAAGCAAACCTATGGTGTCCTTTCAGTGAACAATTTAGGGTAAGCATATATGTTTATAGTAACTGTGCTTAGAACAAGGTATATAACAGAACCACCAAGAAGATATTAAACAATTAAAAAACCCTAAAATACAAAACAACAAAACCAACCTATTTCAGTCAGTTGTAATATTCACAAAAGCTGATTATACATGGATCCTTTAAAAGAGTGGGCACAGTATGTCTTTCTAGAACTGAAGGAGGATGTGTGAGACAATCTGCTCTGAGCTGTGGAACATCTCAGGAAATCTGCAGCCAGCTGGCACATGCAGGTGCTCTTCTCCTTTCCCTTGACATCCACCTGTGCTCCCTCCCCTGCTGTGTCTGCTTGGTTCACTCTGGGTGACAGAGGACATGCTTCAGTTTCAAGTCTAGTGTCCTTCCAGTGACTGCATGGGAGAACTTAATATACTTTTTTCTTACAGAACTATTAAGTTGAATTTTTAAAAAACAAACACTTGTTTGGAACATCCTTCAAGGACCCTTCAGCCTTATGTGATGACTTTGTTACTATGCAATAACATAGGATCAAGTAATTTTTCTAATTACATTACTCTGAATAATGGACACGCCCTCTTTTTTCTAAGTATTTTTAGGGACAATAGAATTGGGGGTTTAATGGCAGAGAGAAGAAAGATAAAACCTTGATTGATGTGAAAGCTCTAGTCTTACTGAAAAATTGCATCCATTGGGTTTGGCAATTTGGAGCTGTGTCTTGGAGATTGAAGTTGATCCTGTCCACTGAACAGGGCAAGTATTTTCTGACTCAGTTATTATTTAGCACAGCAGGTATTGTTGCTGAACAGCACTGTGGTTTAAACTAATCTGTTTCAAGCAAAGTTGCAGACTTGGTCTTTAATGCCACTATATAATTAATTCTCTCCACTTTATCCACAGTGGTATAAGAAATGCCATGGAGACACCTTTAACTGAAGCCACTGAGAGGCTAATGAAAAGGGGACTACTACTCTTTAAAAAAGAATAATAAAGGCATTGCTAGTCCCAGTAGGAATTTATTTCCACTAAAAAGGCAGACTGAGAAATAACAGTAGATATATATAAAAAAAAAATGTTCAAAACTGCTATTTTCTGAAAAACATAAATGATAGAGTATATCTTTCACATCTAAGAAACATAACCAAGCATTTATTACAAAAAAAAAAACAAAAAAAAAAAAAACCAAAAAAAAAAAACCACCAAAAAAACCCCATAAAATTTTTCAAAGCATAAATATTCGTTGAAAAATGTAAGATGGTGCTATGTTTTGTTGTGGTGGAAGTCAGAGGTCAAACAACATTTTTGATAATAATTCTTAGAATATCAAGAAATATCAGGAATACTGATTGCGCAATGTTTCACCGAAGAACAGGGATAATAAGGTGAGGAAGCCCAAAGAGGCAGTGGACTTGATGACATCACTGTGATCTGATTCACCTCAGAGGGGCTGCTTTTTTTTCCTTTTTATTTTTAAATGGTAACAATGGTCTGTCAGACCATGTTCTTTATTGAAGCTTGTGAAAATTTAATATCTGAGATTCTTTGAATATTTATTTTTTATAAGAAAGATGTTAAGAAAGATGTTAAGTTTGAATAGTCTAGATTAAGTACATGGAATTTGTGAGTATATGAGAAAACAGCACAGTAATGGATTTGCCAGGAATTTTTCTGCATTGTTTGCAGCAGTATTACTAATTCTGAATCAACCTAAATGTACAGAACTGAAAAAGTATTAGAGCTGTCCATTAAGATTTGATAAATGCATGAATCCATCAATTTTACCTTTTTTTGTTGAATAAATTATTTGACAAATAATGGTAAAATTAATCAAATAAATTATCTGATGAATGGATTTTTTAAGTAATCTACTAGCTCTAATGAATATGCAGGCAGTTCCTTAATGAAAAGCATTACTCTACTGTTAGCCTGCTTTCATCACTCATATGTCACTTTTTTGCATTTTGCAACTGCAATCTGTATACTTTATTCATTTACCCATTCATTTATACAAGAAAGGTTCAAACCAGTATGGTTAATCAATCACTGAAGTTCTTAGAATATTTTTGCTTTACAGTTGATTATTCATTACATTTATTAAAAAAACCTTTGTGTTTTCTGGGGACACCTCTCCCAAGAATTATTCTTTGCTTGTACATTCTAAGTCAAGTGCACAAGAATGCCCTGAAAATTGTAGGGTTCATGTATAAGCCATTTTTATAGTTGTAAACACTACAATTACCAATTGTTTCAAGAAACTGGAACTTGAAGCCAAGCCAGACACATTCAAAGTCCCTAAAAACACTCGTTAGATGAGTAAAACAAGGAATAGCATGCAGGAGTTACCTCCTCACTGCACAGCACTGGGATGTTTGGATAAAAGCCACAGAGAGGATTATTTGGATGATGTTTAATTTTGGAAATGTTCCAGTCTCAAAGAGGAAGACCGTATTTTTTTATTACAGAGATGATCTCAACAAATGATAGTGATAGATTTATGCTGTCAAATGGCAAATTGTACCTATTAATGTTACAACACGTCACACTTCTGAGTCCTGGTTCCTCACAGAGGTGTGCCAATTTATTGTGGCAGTGACAGTAGGTACAACAGTCAAGTCTGCATGACTCTGTCGATACTGTAAAGGTACAAATCATGTATTCACGGGTGACTTTGAACTTCCTGCACAAAGCTCAGCTGAACAGATTTGATGGGAGAACATTGTGGGAGACAGGTATATTAGAAGGGTTGGCTAGAGCTGCACTTGGAATAGCAGTGATTCTTTTCCAAATTTTCCTTTGAATGTCTCGTAGACTTTCATAACTACAGTGTTAATAGCCCTTGGCCAACCCTTGCAGACATCATTTCTACTCCCAAATGGATAACTAATATATAGCTGAACCTCAAAATAGGTACAAGTGGAAGGACTTATGCTATGTCTATAGAGTTTAAAAGATGAAGTTTCCAATACCACCAGGGGTGCAGAATAAAGCCCTTACGTAGGTCTACTCCCACTCAAAAAGCTGTGATGCCAGAGGTGGGGAAAGCCATGTTGAAATCTTCCAAAATGGGAAGGAGTTTGTTGTTGACAGATATTACATGCTAATTAAAACTGCAGCTACGTCACCCTGGCGACAAATAGTCATTTCCATTCTGCACACTTATAACAGGGAGATTATTTCTGTAAGAGTGCATTACAACAGAAAAGAAAATCTTCTAGGGCTTCTTTCTATTCTCTGTTCCTCCCTCTTCACACCCCCCCCCCCCTTTTTTTTCATGCCTTTTATCTCTGGGGTTCATATTTGTCTTTGCCTCAATCAGATTTTGGCTGCCGTGTGTGTGCATGTTTGTCCCTTAAAGCTCGAGATAAACTCACGTTTCTATTAAAAAGTTTAAATACTTGTTATAAATAATTTCTCCATACTTGTATGCTTTGATCTAATCTACTGCATAGTTTTAGTAAAAATGGTTGTGGTTCTAAAGATTACAAATATTAGGAGGAAGGAATAAGTTGTAGAAATTATCTTCAGTTTGCAGCTTGTTTTCTAAAGGTTTAAAATGCTCTTTCTTTGCTAAGTCCATCTAAAGAGTTTCTGACCCACTTCTTTTTATGTACAGTCACCAATCTAATAATAATAATAATAATAATAATAATTTTTAGATGGGATCAATAAACCCATTGCTTTGCACTCAAAACTTCTAATAGAACCTTAGTATTAATAAGCAAACACCTTCAGAAGTAGTGTTTCTGCTTAGGCAATCAGAGGAGAACTGTTTGTACTCCTGATAAACACTTGAGCTCTATGTTTCATTATTACTACAGATTACAGCCCAAGGACATGTTTGAAACAACGTGCCCTGAGACAGCTAACCCATTGGTACAGGAGTGGTTCTGTTCATCATTTACATGCTGTCTCAGAAGCATATTAGAGTATAATCCAAACCACAAATCTCCTGGGCCTCACTCACAGAAATGAAAACCACCGTTTGGGTACATGGCATTTGTCCTGACAATGATTTTAATGTTTTTGTGCAAGAATTTTGTGGTGAGTAGCCCTCCGGATAATTGGTATCCATGGTCTCCCAACTATCTTGGAAAACCTGCAAATTCAATGCTATTAGTAGTTGAAGCTCATGATTAAAGGTAAACTTGAAGCTGCCAGATTTTTCAGCTTTCAATATGATGGTTGCAGTGCCCTATGTGGTTATCCCAGAACAAAAGGGATATTTTCTTGTCAGAGTTCTTAATATTTTTTTCTTCTTTCTCTTTAATTAGCTGTGGGCAGAATGGAAATATTGGGAAAAGATTGGCTCCTGTAATTAAAAGGACTGCCTGAGTGGCTTTGGAAAGAGTTGAATCTTTGTCATGTTGAAGCCCATGCAGTGCTCTCAGCAGGAAGGCTGGACAATGGAAACAGAATTACTACCAGCAATGTGCTTTCCATGGAGAAGACATCTGACACCAACTTCATTTTCTAGTGTCAGTGCATATTTTCATAGGGCTTTCCATATTTTCCTTTACTACTTGGACAGAGCATGAGCAAAATACCTAGGTCTCTGCACCTTTAGAAAATATCCCTCTTGCAGTTCAGGCTTCATTTTGCTATTACTCCATCAAAACAAGCTGTCAAAACCCTCAAAAAAACCCTGGAGCAGCTGAAGCACCTTGCTGAAAGCAGATTGCCTCTTCCCCCATGGTCTACTAGCACATTGTTATGAAGAGACAATAAATGAAAGCATGCGAATACTGTGAAAAGAAGTTAGCACAAAATACTTGTATAACACACAAAAAGTAGCTGAACAACCACAGGCCTCTTTGCTGTTCAGCTACAGGTCTTTTTCATGGCTTCACTTAGGCAAAGGAGTGAGAGGAAAAGAAACTGTCTGGCTGCTCTCCTCATCCATAGGAGGGCTGCACTGGCATACAGGCCTGGATCAATTTCCAGCTCCTCCCTTTTCCCTTTTAATTTGCAGGGATTGCTGGAAGATCTGGAGGGCTCAAAGAATGTCTACAGGCCTCAGAATCCAGCTTGCAGGATTTGCTTCTGCAGCCAGCCAGATTTACAGCAAAGCCACTGCAGACCTGCTCTGTCTCTGTGCTGTGTACCTGAGATCCCAATTGGGCACAGCTCAGCTGGAGCTGAAAACAAGGTTACAGATGCTTACACTTGGGGCATTTTGTATATTTTGATAATGCGATTTTTGTGTGCAAACCCTACAGAGACACATCACAGTGCATAAATCTTTACTTGAAGGCAGATGAGGAACAGGAATGAGAGAAATAACAACAAAACCCCAGCCCTGCTGCCTCCATGGAAGAAAAGATAAGGTCCAAAGAGGAAATAGGAAACTGTAAACTTAAACCTAAGAATTGTAAGAATTTCCTAGTAAAGGATGGTGTCTTGCCGTGATTTTGTTCCATCTTAGTAACCTGTTGGACACCAGGGCTATCTTACACAGAAGCACTGACCCAAGGAAGGTCATGGTGCTTTGCCTCTCAAAATCTGCTGTGCTCACCAAAAGGGTGAGATGGGGAGGCATAACCTTGCAGCTATATCTGGCAGGTTGTTTCCAGCTGTATCCAATATACAGTGGGAATTTGGTGTGAAATTTGACCAGAATTATACCTGATACTTTATTAAGCTTTGAAATGGATAATGCCTTGAAATAAAACTGTTTCACTACCAAGTTGTATGTGTTAGCATCTTCCACTTCTTTTTTTAACAAATCCTCAAATTATACCAAATAGCTTAAAAAGCAACACAGCTGTAACTGACTTGACCATAGGTGTTGTGAGGCCTTGCTATTGCACCTTCTCCTTCTGTTAGCTCCAGCTATCCCTGTCAACACAGTCACACAGAATAAAGCCCCATTACAGCTAGAATGGTTCCTTAAACTTTATAGCACTTAGAAATGCTCCTGAGGCACCAAAAACATCTCGATTCAGAATTGAACATGTAATATCTGCCAAATTTGCAGGTTTGAAACTGCTTCCAATAGGAATTAAAAAGGCCCTCCTCACAGCTGAAATAGGGCTATCAATACTTGACTTGTCTGCCCATGTGAAATAGCAGGTTCTTTTCTCTGACGTCGCAATTTAGTTTAAAATGGCTTTGATGATGACAGGGTACATGCGAATGATAAAACCACAAAGATGACAGTCTAATCTTACAAAGATGACCCATCACTGATAAGAGATTAAGTCACAGAACATTTGAAAAACCAGATTATCTGTCTGCTAGGATGGCGTCTGTGTAATGCCTCCTGCTGAGCCATGCTGAGATGCCAGTGACATACAAAGATGTTTCTCTGTAAAAACCAGAAATGCTTCACAGAATTTCACAAACCATGAGGATAAAAGAAAGAGAGTGAGAAAAAACTCCTCTGATATTATATTGAACTTTTTTGTCAAACATTCATTTTTCAGACTAGTAAAGTACTTGGATGTACAGCATATAAATAATTTAGAGGCACTATAAAAAGGTCTAAATTAGTCAATTCTGCCCTATAATTAGCACTCACAGCTATGCTGGCAGTGGGTGGGTGATTATTAAACACCTTTTATTATTGTCTTTATGTACTACAATAAAAAATTAAAATTATACTTACAAGAATTATTAGACATGCTGGTCCTATAAAACTCCATATAAAGTTATTCTTAGTGCTGAGCCAACATCTGAAAATTAAACAGAAGAAAATGCCTTGAAATGTGCTTTTGTGATAATTGTCTCCTTCTGTAAGATGATTTGAACACAGAAACAGTGACTTACACTTCTGAGGTGCCATAGTACTTGTATCCCAGTGCAGCAGAGATTCCAACGACCACAGCTGGACTGACATAGCCAAAGACATAGAAATTCTTGTGCAAGAAACCCTTGTTGTAGATGACTCCCACAACTATAAGGTAGAGGTGAATACCTTCAATACACATCCAGGCAAAAGCAGCTAGAAGGAAATAATGGAGTAGTCCAGCAGTAATTGAACAGAAGAGCTAGAAATTCAGAGAAAGCAGGAGTCATAATTCTATTATCAGAATTTTGTCAATATATATTATAATATAACAGTACATGCACAGCAACTGAGTGACCTTAAAGAGGTGATTCAGCCCAGCTGGAATGTTGGTTAACAAGAACTTGGCCTGCACCCTTTTGCACATTCGCTCGTTAGTGTTTTCTGTAGCAAATGGTAAAATAAAGAGACTAGTTCAACTTTTAAAATTAGTGTATGCCTTCCCAGAAAAACTGTATGAGTGATTTGACTAGGTTGATCCTAATGTTATAGCTGAGTAGTCTATTGTCTTGATCTACAGAAAGTTAATTTCTATTATTTTGATAACATAGTAATTAGGCATCACAAGGAATTATTTCTGAAATAACTTTTGTTATACAAAGTCTTTGTAAAATGTTATTTTTCAATCCATCAATACTGGAGTGCTACCACAGGGAAAGCAGCTAAAATTTTTTAAGTGATTTTAAATCCTATTCAGCTACTTATAGTAACATATTTTGATAATTTATGCATAATTTTATTCCTTAAAACTAATCTGAGATGCAAAAATCAACACCCTAGCAAAAGGGACAGGTCATGACCTCATGTGGTCCTCCAGCTAACAGCTCAATATCTCAGAAGTCAGCTTGGGATTGCAGCTCTGGCCAGATTTTAGAGAAAACTGTCAACCTGGGGGCCACCAACGTGGCTTCATATAGCATCCTAAATGAAGTGAAAATGCTAAACACATTGAGATCACAGTCTCAGTAAAGGTGACAAATTTTAAATGAAACCCATGGAACAAAGTCAATACACACCAGCTCAGACGAAGGCTCTGCTTCTTTAAATGACATTTTGTAATTCCTGTTTCTGTACTGGAAAGTCAGGGTCACTATTGTATGTAGGAAGTGTGAGGAGTAGAAGGAAGATGATATCTTATACTGTATATTTATTTTGCAATACAAAATCAAGGCACAAGTGAAAACTACCCACCTTATTATTGTTCATATTAATTCCAATCAGAAAAATAAGTTCTGCCAGGAAAAGGCTGCAGCAGAGGTTTTTGTGAATTGTCGTTCTAGTGCTTTGAATTTCACTGAAGAACCAGAAGGTGAAAATGCACATGGAGAGGCAAATCAACGAAATAATTATTCCTAGCTGAGTGATTCTTGTAAGAATGCTATAATTTGTAACACCCTGGGGGAAAATTATAATATAGTATTTAAAAGAACAGCTTTGTAACGTCTCAAGAAAGACCTCATTCTATAATACAGCTCTTTTCTTCTTTTCTACAAAATATTAATCAAAACTATTTGTAGAGTTTCACTGGAAATGTACACTTTGGATAATCTAAAAAGTATTGGGTTTTTGTGAGACAGATATAATTCTAAGGGAAATTAGTAATAAACTGTATATATTCCTGCTCTTGCATTTTCTGATATTTCTTAACAAAACTTTTTATTAACATCAGTATCTCCTAATAAGATTTTCAAAATCAGATCATTTTAGTGAATGACAAATACACTGGCAGCAGGACATCTATTAATATGACACAAATATTTTCTAATATAGAAGGACTTATCACAGCAGTGACTTAGATAAGCAAAACTGAATAACTGTCTTACTGAATTTGCAACATGATCAAAACAAGACTCTGAAATAACAATCACTTCAAGCAAATGCTATTCCAGATATTTAACATGAACTTTCTCCAGAGAAACACAAGATACTTCAATACCGGACGTGCATATTTTCTGTATAAGAATACCATTTCCTTTGCTGTTTGCTATTTAGACAAAGAAACTCTGAAATACATGACTGTACATCAGCAAAAGGATAGTATTCAGCTGACCATAAAATGTATCTAAGTATTTTTTTACTAAATAAAGGATGAGAGATTCTTCACCTCCCAGCCTTTCTTTTCAAAATAACTATATAGGTACCTGCAAAGGTTTTAAATTTGAACTGAAGACTTAGGATGCTATTTAGCAACCAGGAAACAGCCTCTATCAGCATGAAATTCACAGTGTGAGAGAACTGTCTCAATACAATATATTCATGCTAATATTCTGCTTGCTGTCAGTTCTGATACCTTATAAAGCTGCCTCCTGAGGCAGGACCTGAGCTCCTGCAGATCCCCACTGAGACCCTGGAAATCTATGGGGCTTCTTAATATAAGAAGGACATAAATTGAATGGCCATTCTCCCAATTTTGTGCTGCTCGTGAGTGTCCATGTTTAATCATCATAACCTTCAGATTGATTATGCTGCTGCAAACTCTCCAGAGAGAATTTAAAGCAGATTTTTAGATGCCAAGGTTAGACAAATGGGTGGCAAAGTTTTGAGAGACAGGAATTCAGGGCCATATGGTTACTGACCACCAATGAATGGCAGATAAATCCCACAACAGTATTAAAGTGAGATGTAAAATGAAATGCAATGCTCCAAAAATAAGCACAACAGACTGTGTTTTTGGAACAAGATACTTTGCTGCATCACTGCTCTGTAATACTGCAGAAAGGACATAAGGAAATTCAAACACATATGGGAGGAATTTTGTTTGCTTTGTGCACAATAAATTGTGTGTTTGCTGAACAAAACCGAGAGACAACATAAAGGGGGGAAAGTATGGAGGTTGCACTAAAATAAAAACATAAGGAATGAAAATAGAAGAAAGTATCAGGTAAAATACTAAATTAAAATAGCACTTACAACGGAGCCACCTGAGGACATCAAAACAGCAAAATGAGTCAGATGATTACATTTGCATGAGATATGAGTGGAGTTGGAATGTGTCAGCTCACAGCCTTCTGTAGCCCAGTTGCCATTCATTGTGTCTGAGTAGTTCCAAAATGCACATTTAATGTCTTTATCTGCAGTCTGGAACAGAAACAAGATGTTCTGCTGATGGCAAAAGGCAGGATATTTCCCATCAAGAGACCTTTCTTACGCTAGACCGCACAATTCATTAAAAAATGCTTGTTATCATTGGAAGGTTGGGAAACAAAAAGCACATTCTGCAAGGCCTATTCCAAGCAATTAAAACGTGGCTGGGGATGGAAGCAATTTATTCACACAGCTAAAACCCCACCAAACATGTAGTTTAATCAGATTACTGAGCCCTGCTGGCACCTGCAAAGATGTTGGAATTTTTACCTATTGAAAACATTGTTATGTATACGCTTGCACCTGCTGAACATGGAGTAGACTCCAAGGTTACAGCCACATTGCTTATCCAATCCAAATGAGCAGTTCAAAAACTGAGACTTATTCCATGCATTTTACAAAGCAATCTGGGATAAAGCCAGGGTCATATCACACCTGCTATATCACCTGCTACACAACAGTGATGACTAAGACCATTAGTATTATTTAATACAGTTAGTGCTTACTAAATCTAGTCAAAGACTAAGTCTCCCTTGTAATATAGGCTTTATAAAAATATGCAAATTTATATAAAGGTGATTTCTAACTCAGAAGGGAAGTAACAAATTTAAAAGCTGCGTAACCAAGGTTAGCACCTTGTCCCATTGCTCACCTCTCTACAGAGTTGCTTTCTTGTTATGTTTCTGATGATTGTTTGTGCTGTGTAAGGGGGTTTTTCACATATGATTGAAGCCAGCAAAAACTGGTATTTGCTGGAAGTATACCTCTCAGTTTTAAATAAATGTGTTCAGATTTCAGAAATAGCAAACTTCAAAACTGTAGGTTCTGCTATTACCCCCTAATTCCTGGTTACCTTTTTTGCATTAACCTTGAATTTCTTCCCTTTTTTTAGTATATATCCCTAATTGTCTGATAAACTTTCAGAAAGAAAACCCATCTAAATACAGAACAATCAAGATCCTGTAATATTCTCTGGTTCAGACATCTACATTTTATCCATACTACAACCCAGCAAAGATGGCATTATTGCCCTTGTTTTCATCCCATAGCAATTTCATAGTAATTTTCCTCTGTACCAGATTTAGTATATTGCACTTAGGATGTCACATTTGAGATTAATCTTATTAGAGTAATAAATTGTAACTTCACATCAGCAAACAACAGAATTATGTCTTAGCTCATCATATGCTGCAGGTATGCTTACATCACATAAAATGATTAGCTAATGTTTTGTTTCACTTGAAGCTGATAATAAAAAACTCCCTTACCTTGGCATACTTTAAGGTAAATGTTATTTTCTCGAGCTCATAGAGTGTGGGTGGATTTGAGCTAATTGCAACAGCTATAACTGCTGAGCTTACTGTGTGTCTCTGCTCAGAAGGGTCTTTGGAGGAGAGGTTTTTAGGCGAGGAAAGCAGAGAACCGATATTGCTGTACCGCAGAAAGACAACTGCTACAGTGCCTATCAATCAAACAGACCATGGTTAGGGGGTTGCGGGTTTTTATGGAAGAACAAAATTGAAGACATTAAGGAAACAATAAACAATAGACATTATTGCTGCTATTGCATAAAATATGCAAAACAGATGGAGTCTTTGTGGAATACTTATAAAAATGTTTTAGAGAGAATGAAATATAGCTTTATTTAAAACAATGTAACTGGCATTAGAAATAAAAATGTGTGTTTGCACTGGCAATACTAATTAGATATATGCATATGTATTTTTCCTAGAGTAATGTATGCTTGCTGCTGTTCTGCAACTGGTTACACATGTGGTGTCAGTTCTTATAAACTGAAATGTCTCCGACCTGAAGTAAATACTGGACTTTTCTACAGCACTTGGCTTGCTTTGACTTCCATTACAGTGGACCCAGGATGGGAAAAAGAAAAAGATATTTTAGGATTCAGTGCTGATCTTAAAAAATGTAGAGATTTTCTCCCTGGTACCACAATAAACCTCATTTTTAAATACTGATATGAGTTGAGATACAGATTACATGGAAGATGAAGATTTAAAAAATATTGTCCATGTTTATTAAATTATGTGGTATAGGCCCAGATCTGTTTAAACACATGTATTTATATTTAGTGATACGTATTTATATTTAATGACAACAGTAGTTGTAAGCCCTTTCTGTAGCACTCTGAAGTACAAGCCAGATCTGGGTCCTGCTGGTTTTGGTACTAAAGATTACACGTTCTTGCCCCAGTGAGCTACTCTCTGAATAGAAAAATGCACCAAATTTTGAAGGAGAAGTAGCACAGAGAGTTGAAGGGGCCTGTCCAAAGTCATACAGCAGATCTATGGCTGAGAAAAGGATAAAGCTCAGGTCTGTAGTACAAATGCCCAGTGTGAAAACTCATTGGATACTCATCGTGCCACTGGATATGTTAGAAATATCAGTCTTGAGACAATAAAGGAGAAAGAGTGATAAAAATACTTCATCTTCTTTGTAGTTAGCAGTGGGGAAGTTCAGCCTTGGTAAACTGCACATTAGGCTGTTTTCTAGTAGGTAAAAGTCTATCCAAGGTGTTTATTAACCCACCTACCCTCCAACCTTTGTTTCTCACCATTTGGATGAGGTTCCTTTCTCTTCTTTGGAGAGATCTTTATGTAATCTCCCCCTGTGTATACATGAGGGTGGATGTGTTTCATGTGGTGTGAATCAAAAGCAAAAACCTTGAGTGCTGTAAAAGAAGAAAAATACTGTACAAATCACAGCTCCATTATGGCCTACCATAATTTAGAGTTGGGTTAGTAATAGTTGGATTTCATAATTACTGTGAATTTTAAGACTCTATCCTTGTGCAAAATATTTCAAGAAAAAGGTCATTAGTATAACATGTTTGTATAAAGATCTATTTTTTTTTATTTTCATGCATACATTTTGCTCTTATACTTTTTACTCTTTCCATGAAAAATATAGTCTCTTATTTACCTTGCCTTAAATTAGGTACTGGAAAAACAATGTAGGTTACTTTAGGAAGAGCTATTGCTTTATTAAAAATGTATTTCCGAAAGGAGCTACAAATCACAATTATAAAAAGGAAAGCATAAAATTCTCCACTGAATAATAACATTTGATAAAAGCCAGCTTTTGAAAAGTATATATTTTATGGTTTTCTATCCATGCTACCAAATACACATTGCACCATGAACTAATGATGTGTCTTGTCAAAAAGCAAACAAACAAGCATCACCCCTTAGGACAAAAACTACATTAGAGACTATTGAGTTCTTTACTTGCTTCATTACAGTGCTTAGTTTCAATCACCCAGGATGGGAAAAAAAGAAGTCAATCGGGCTTTGTTTTAAAAACAAAATAAAGCAAACCAAAATAAAACAAAACAAATCCAAAACTTGACTGACAGAGGAATATCACTAAGCTAGACCATCTGCATTGCTTATAGCACAGCACACAAAAATAATATGAGCTATTCAATAGACCAGCTGTCAGAAAATGTTTGTAAGGGCCTAAGAAATTGTTTTCTTTGGCTGGAGTTTTGAAAAGCTTAGAGTTCAAGAGCTTGCACCAAAAAAAGCAGTGGAGAGAGAAGAGTAATGTTGTAGGTCTTATCCTAAAATAGTTGTGTGTGGCACATATGAGACCTGTGAAAAATTTATTCATGCTGAAAAAGAGTAACAAAAAATTTTAGTGTTTGGGTCCAATTTGGAAATAGGCTCATTCATTTTACCATTTTAGAACAAAACCAAGGAATACAATCATTATCCTTTCAACACAGGAATTCCTTTCCATTCTCTTTATCAGGTGTTTCTGTCACCTTGGTGACTGATACCTACAGTTCCACTGAAGACTGCACTCGAATCCTCTCTTCCTGACTTTCATGGCCTCAGCTCTGTGGTCATGAGAGCTTCTGCTTTCAAGTAAGGGAGGTGTGGGGAGGGGGGAACAGGGGCTTTACACCCAGAACCTGGCACTGCTCTGGACCTGCTGCAGACCCAGAGGTGCTCTGCAACAACATAAGTCTGATTCTACAGAGTCTATGTCAAAGAATAAATGCCTCCCTTCTTTTTCATCACTCCAGTTTATTTTTGGAAAGGTGAGGGAAGAACAGGTGGTTTGACCTGCCTCGAGACCACAGTAGGAATCTTACTCATCACGTCATCATATAAAACATCAAGCTGGTGAGAGACACTGAAGGACTTTATTAAAACTAAAATAAGAAATCAGATCACATACAGTTTGGGGACATTCAGAAAAATAAAGATGAAAGATTCCTTTGCCATTGACAAAGGAATCAGCTATGCTTTATCAGGATTTGCAAAAGGGGCTGGTGTCAGCCTTACTCCGCTCTGAGTAGAAGGAATGGTAAAACTATTATTACCAGAGCAAAATCAGCAGGTATTGGTGGGAAGACACCAGTACACAGGGAGGAGATAGGTGAGCAAAATGGTGCAGTTGAGACTAACCAATTCTCCTCCTGGGGAATTCCTCTTAAAATGAGAAATTCCTGTTGAGATAAAGCCACTCAAGATTAAACTCACTAAGTACAATCCTTATTCCAAGTTCATTTATAATAAGTACACTGAACCAAAAAGAGTCAAAAAAATCTGTAGAGAGCAAGTCCAAATTTTGTTCCACTGGTGTTTTCTATACACATGAGATGCATAGGATAATTTTGTGCTTATAAAATGAATCTAGACTGTGTGAGTATGGCCATAATGAGAGATTTAAAGAGACTATGAAAACAAGTTCCTACAGAATCTCAATTAATTTTTTTTACTCCGGACTTAAAGGTTTAGTATTGGAAAATTATGATACCTACACTGAAAGTCAGGTGTTAGTTACAAAAATCATACAAATTGACACCTGTGTCTTTCACATAACACCATTTCTTAATTGTGCTGAAAAACTCCTCAGTTTAATCCACATCTAAAGCATACCTTAGAATAATTTTCTTTATCTTACCTATGTCACTTGCATTAGCATCCAGCTGGACTGTCTTTTTGAAGCTCTGTGACATGAGAAGTGTCGCCTGCTCTGCACTGTGCAGCAGCTTAGTCAGGCTCCGCCTTTGGTTATCTATAGGGAGAGCTTCCCAGACTGTAATTTTGTCTTTTTGTAAAAAATTGTTCACAGTGTTGACCAAAACCTGTAAGTAAAAGCATGTGTTTGAGAAGAGTCACACACTGTCTTTGGAATAAGGACAGACCCACAGCTCCAAGGCTTGATCCACTCACGTTAATGGTGGTGTTGTGGAGGGCTTCATTGTCAGAGACAGAGTCACTCATGGTGTTCCATGATGAATAGGACAGTGCTTCAACATATGAAACCACTTCTACAGGTAAAAGTGGTCCCAAAGTATTTTTATTAATTTCTTGCAACTTTTCCAGAGGTGTTTTTAAATGACTAATCTGAAAAATGCCAGAATTCACATCTTAATGAAACAATTAAAGCCATATTTCTGTACGTGAAAATGAACCCAATAGACTGATTCCTGTTAATTAACATACGGGTTTATAAGACACTTGTGCATAAATACCCCTTCTCAATCAACAGGTTGACCTATAAATTATTGATATTACACATGTCTAGTATCACCTTCACAAACAACTATGATTAAAAAGATGGTGTGCTACCATTACACATTTTTTCCTTACAGCAGCTAAATTTTATTTATCCTGATGATCTAAAGTAAACTAGTAAATGTTCTGCAAAAAAATTAAATATCAATGATATGATTATTCTGCTCCTGTATTAATCTATTTACTTTTCTTCTAAAATTTAACTGAAGAGGTGGGAGCAGATGGAAAGTATTTGTATATTTTTAGTTGTTTTTTCTCAAATGCAAATGATAAAGCATGTAGTTGAATGAACTGTACTGCCTATTTCTCCTTCAGTGCTTCAGCTTATAAACTGCTAAATGCACTTATATAAAACAGCTATTTTAAAATATAGGCAGGAGAGTGAGGGATGAAGATTAACCTTCCACATTTCAGTCTCATGGCTGAATAAGAAAAGACTTCTTACTTCACAAGACTGGAATTTAATTAATAAAACACTCAACATCTGATTTTGTATGATCTCTACTGTCTGCTGTTGAACAGCTTTTATGGGGCTTGCTCTGTCTTTGACTGCAACTGAACAGAACTAGAAAACAGGTGAAAAATCTGACAGTTATTTACGTGAAAGTATTTTGAATTATTAATTTAAGT